>NC_081413.1:288216285-288523238 GCF_030272615.1 Cryptomeria japonica
AAGAAGTGGGCCTCTCTCATTAAGGAAGGACTCTTTTGGATCTGTAGGAGGGGAGAAGAGGTCCTTTTCTGGATTGACTCTTGGGACGGGTACCCCCCCATTCTTGATCAGTTTCCTAATCTTGGGAACCTTAGCGAGAGGTTTTTAGAGGCGGGGTGGTCAAGGGTGAGTGACTTCAAGACTGTTTACAGGTGTGGGAGGCTGGAGATGGAGTGGTGGAAGGATCTTAATGAGTGACCGGTTGCTGGGATTGAAGAGGACTGTGTTGAGTTACAAGGCATTGTGGAGAGTAGACACTGTAGTGGCATTAAGGGTAGGGATGAACTTGCCTACTCTCTGAATCCTAAGGGAGTCTTTACGGTAGCTAGTGGTTACAGGGAACTGTTGAACCGATGATTGGAGGGAAGAGGGGTGCACTAGTGAAAATAGGTTTGGAACAATTTTTCTTGGCCAAAGTGCAACTGCTTCGCGTGGAATCTGGCCTGGAATAGATGCCTTACCTGGGATAATATTCGCAAGCGGGGTTTCTCGGGGCCTTCAATTTGTTCTTTGTGTGGTAATGGGGAGGAAGACTCCTCACATTTGTTCTTCAGATGCCCCTTTTCTATGCTTATTTGGCATTATTGGTGGGGGGTGTGGAAGTGTCCTTGTGTTCACGCAGATTCTCTGGTGGAGTTTTGGAGCAGTTTGGGTAGACCTCCTATCTTGTCCCCCTTCCTCTAGATGGTATGGTATATTGGGCCCATCTTCATTCTTTGGCAGATCTGGCTTGAGAGGAACATAAGGATCTTCCGTGAGGCTAGACTGTTAGTGCAACAAGTGTGGAACAAAATCATGGTTATGATTCGGGAGACGGTGGAAGCTAAATGTGAGGTGAGTTTTCCTTTGGACAGATTTGAGGCGGATATCATGAGTAGGTTTGGCTAGCAGGAGTTATCTCCTGCCTCTGCTTGTGTTAGAAGAGGTAGGTGTGCTATGAAGAAGGTCCAAAGGTTGGGAAGGTGGAGGCCCCCCTAGGATGAGATTATCAAGATTAACACTGATGGCTCCTCCAGGGGTAACCCAGGCCCGACAGGGGTTGGAGGTGCTGGTAGGAATTGTTTGGGGGAGGTGGTGTTCTTCTTTTCGATGCATAAAGCAAGGCAATCTAATAATCTTATGGAGGGACTTGCTATTCTCTATGCCCTGGAGCGGACTTGGGATTTGGGTAGAAGGAAGGTTATCTATGAATTGGATTCACAAATTATTGTGAATTTGCTGACTAAGAAGAAGGTAAGTGGGATTCATTGGCAGCTGGCAGGGATAGCTCATCAGATTCTTCAAATTAGTTCTTTAATGGAGCAAGTATCCTTCCTCCACATTCCTCATGAATGGAACTAGAAAGTTGATTGCTTGGCTAAGTGGGCTTCGGAACATGACAGTGACTGGAAAATTGAAGGATGGGAGCATCTCTCCCCGGATTACTGTGAGGTCTTGCAGAAGATTTTTGCTAAGGATATAGATAGTAATGATGTTGGCTGAGCTTGGTCAGAGCCTGAGGTTCTCTTTTTGTAGGCTCGGCGCTTGGGACCTCCTTGTAATTTTTGTGTCTTAGTTTCAATAAAGTTTTTACCCATTTTATTCAAAAAAAAATTTAGAACTCCATAAAATGTGGGTAAGTGATTATCAAGTTAATTATAATATCCATAACCATTGATCTCGCATAAAACTTCATTGATAAAGAGATCCTCCTATGGAAGGGACCATGTTATCATTGTTCTTATTTAAAGATTTAATGAAGCAGAAAAAATGAGAATAATTCCAAATAGAAGTGCAGGAGTAGGAAACAGACAAGTCAGAGGGTGAGGAATGGTTGGAAAGATGAGGATGTGAGTGCAGAGGATGAAGAAGGTGAGAACGAGTCCGACAATGATAGGCCAATTCATAGTGCTAGCTTAGGCAACGACAACAACCAAGCTATGGTGGATTTGGATGACAAGGATAATGAGGAAAAATATTTGAATTCTGAGAGGGAGAAGAACAAGGAACCTGAGAAGGATACAGCTAAGGATAGTCTGAGTGAGGATAAGGAAAGCGCTGGAGAAGGGTTATTCCTGGATAACCTTAAAAAACTCACTGAGGCTAGATTGGGTTATGACAGATGGACATATGAACTATTGAAGAACCTAGAAAAAAATGGGAAACAGATGGATGAGAAAAGGAAGGAAGATGATAGGAATCAGAAGCAATGGAAGCAGGACATGGAGGAAAAAGTTAAAAAAATGGCAGCTTAGATTGACTATCTGGAAGAAGGGAAAGTGGCAATGAAAAACCTGTTGGGTATTATCCCGAATATCTTGTCTATTGTTACAAAGAGCCTAGAGGATATTTCGAAGGTCCTCGATAACTCCAGCTCTCCCAAACTGGTGGTGGACCTCGACATGGATGAAGATGCAATCGATATTGGAAGTGGGGAAGCTACACCCAGTGGAGCAACAAAAAGAACTAGAGTGAGTGTTAAGAAAGTTGTTGCTGCTTCTGCTAAGGATATCCCTAATCTTAGGGATAATATCAAATACCTATATGGGATTAGCAATAACTTGGCTAATGCCCTGAAAAATATAAATTAGTTCCTCTTGTCGGGTCTGGCTGGTTTTTTGCTGGTTTTTTGGGGCTTTTAGCTGGTGTTTTCTAGATATTTTGTTGGTTTTCCTAATATTTGTTTCTCCTGGTTTCTTAATGCTTTTATCTTGTAAGGTCCTTTTGTAAAGGATTTCGGGGCCCCTTCAAAACTTGCTTTTACTTTAATAAAAAACAATACCATCTTCATTTTGAAATGTAAAGTGCATTCAAAAAATGGGAAAACCAAAATGAATCAAATCGAAATGTAGGGTACATTCCAAATGGGATGAATTTGAATCATCGACTTATAATGAAGACTGAATTTCACACAAGAGAATATGGATGATTTGAATCTTCAACATACATTGCACAAGTGGTCATTTTTAGGGATAAAATTAGCAAGAAAATATTCTTACAAACCTTGAGAGTGATTATTTAACTTCCATGTCCAGCTACCCTTTCCATATGTAGCTCAATCCATCCTCTTAAAGAAAGGACTTTCCAAATTCTGTTGATTCGTGACTAGTAATTTGGACCAATTCATAGGATTAAGGGAAAAAGCTAGTGAGTTTTAAAAAAAGCTTGGCATTGAAAACAAGATGTTGGTTTAGCAAAAATGATATGACTTGGTATCTAAATTTAAACACAAAGAAAATGAGGGTTAGCAATACAAATAGTTTCCAAAGCCTTAATCCCCCTAAACAACTGTTAATAACATTAAAAATGTCAATGTTGGGAAAATGAGCATGTAATTTTGATATTTTTTAATTTCACACTTCTCAGGTTTGAGGTAAAATGCAAATGCTTTCCATCATTAACAATAGATCAAAAGGACCTAATTAAAAACTATCTCTACAAGCTTCCCGCTTTGCAAGCTTTTGAATTTTGAAATTTTTTCGTTAATGGTGGTTGCTGTTGGTGGGGACCTGTTTCCCCCACCTGCCGATCTCCCTTTGGACTCTATGGTGTTGACAGTTTCTGTTGCCACTTCTCTTGCTCCTATGAAGAATGTGGTTCTTGTTGGGGTCCATACAGGTTTAGAAGATGGACTGCTTGTTTCTACCCTGTTAAAGGAGGTTATTCCCATAGAGGTTCACACAGGTTTGGTTGATGGACTGCTTGGTACCACTTTTAAGGAGGTGACTGCTGACGGTCAAGAGACGGTGATGTTTCCAAACAGGTTTGGAGATTCCATCCATTACTCCAAGGAATCTGTCATTCGTAATGAGGAAAATGATGAGGGGACCCCTAAAAATAGCATGACTGTCAAAGGCTAGAAAAATGCATTGGTGGGAAACCCTCCAGGTGGGGTGGACCCCAACTTTGTCCCTGTTTGTATACAAACTAGGGAAGGAACAACTATTGAGCTCCCTGATAAAGTTATGGACCACATCTTGCTCAACATGAGTACTAATTTGGTGGGAATTTTTTTTTCTCTTCGACCCACTGTTGAGATGGTCAAGAAATGGGCCTCTAACAAATGGAGACTTGAAGGTAGTGTCTCTATTAGTGCTATGCCTGGTGCTCTTTTCCTCTCCAAGTTTACTACTGAAGAGGATGTTGTTATGGTTCTCTTTGGTTGTTGGACCTATGGAAAATGCAACTTGTCTCTTTGTAGATGGAAGGTTGGTTTTGACCTGGCTGCTAACCTTCATAAGTTTGCTCTGGTTTGGGTTCCCCTTCCCAGACTCCCTTTTGAATATTGGGATAAATCTATCTTCAGATGGATTGGAAACACTTTCAGTAACTTTGTGTGTGTGGATGAGATCACTAGAACCAAATCCAGATTGGTATATGTGTGCTTTTGTATTCAAGTTACAGTAAGTAAGGATCTTCCTAACTTAATCGCTCTCAAGTCTAAGTTAGGAAGTTGGACTTAGGCTCTGGTCTATGAAAATGCCACTCTCTTCTGTAAAAATATTCACAAGGCGGGCCACATAATCTCTGACTACAAAGCTAAGGACCCTATGCCCCTCAAGCTCAAAGATCCTATGGTTAGTGAGCAATCTGTTATCCCAACGGGTCCTAAGCCTCTCAAGCCCATTGATACTATGGTTTGCAATGAACCTTCTATCATGACATACCCTATGATGGACTGTGAGAACTACCCCTTTACAAAGAGCATCAATGAACTCCTGTACTCTCCTGCCAAGGTGACCAATGGGGACCCTAACTCCTTGATGGACTTGGTTAGCGGGTTGACCTCTTAGGAGACTCTCTTATTGCCTCAAGGGCCTTGTTCTTCTGAGAAACTGATCTCCACCCCTTTGAAAGTATTTAATCCTTTGGAGGATGGTGAGATTGCTGACGGGTCCTCAACCCCGAATGTTCCTGGGACTGTCGGGACCCCTCCCAAGACTTTTCTCTTGAATAGTCCCCCATGTTTTGAGACAGGTGTACTGAACCCTCCCGCCCCTGGTAAGAGTTTCTCCTCTCCTAGATCTTCCTCTATTGGCTACATACTTCTTGGAGATGATGGCTGGATCACGCAAAAGCGAAAGATAAGAAATGTGAAGACTGATGTTGGGACTAACCCAAAGACAGGTCGCCCATTACAGAGATTCTCTCAATAGAAGGAAGCAACAAGGGAAGTTGCCAATGGAAGACATAGAACCTTGGAGATGACCATCAAAGGTAAGAAATGAAGGTTCTTTCATGGAATATGAGGAGCCTCAACAAGCCGCAAAAGCAATACACCCTGAAGAATTGTATTTTTGAAAATAAAATAGAGGTCCTTCTTCTCCAAGAGGTTAAAATGACTGACACCTCTTTTGCCTATATTGCTGGTGTAATCTGGCCTGGTGCTTAGTTTTTCATTTGCGATTCCTCTAGAGCCTTTGGTGGTTTGGTCACTTTATGGGACCCCTCGCAGTTTTCTGGCAACCTAATTTCTTTCTCTACCAATTTTCTTGTTTCCAAGTTTTCTTCTAGTTTGGGTTGTTGGTTCCTAATTAATGTTGACACCCCTAACATAAGATCTGGTCATCTCTTGCTTTGGAAAGATATCTCTTGTCTTACCCAAAATAACACCAATGTCCATTGGATGGTTGCGGGGGATTTTAACTCCCCTCTCTTCCCTTCTGGAAAAGTTGGGGAAATTTAGGAGTACTCTGATAGCATGACTGATTTGGTAGACTTCATTAATAATAATGTGTTACTTGATGTGGACCTAGTTGGTCAAAGATTCATCCGGTCTAACCTTGGAAAAGTTCAAGACCTTATTCAAGTCAAATTGGACCGATTCCTCATCTCTGGCAACTGGGGTATTGGTTTCAATGTGAAGCTTTTGGCTCTTCCTAGAACTATTTCTGACCATAATACCCTTCTTCTTGTATTTCCCCCTCAATGTACCAGGAGAGGTTACCCCTTCTGCTATGAAGTTATGTGGACCACTCACCCTGAGTTAAAATATTGTATCAAATGTTGGAGCACTCCTGTCTCTAGCACACCCATGTTAATGTTTGCTCGGAAATTAGACTTAATCAGAAAAAATGTTCGTGGACGGAACAAAAACACCTTCGGGGATATTTTTATTCAAAAAAAGGAACTCAACACAAAACTCACAGCTATTCAGGAGCGAATTGACATAGGGGACCTCCTGGAATCTACACACCAAGATGAGGTGATCTTGAGAAGGAAATGGAAGGAAAACTCAGCTAGGGAGGAGCTATATTGGAAACAAAATCCATGATTCAATGGTTAAAGGAAGGGGATAAAAACACTTCTTTCTTTCATAGATTGGCTAGTATTCACAAGCGTAGAAACCACATTTATTGTCTAAAGAATGATCAAAATTAGGATGTCAAGGACAATGTTGGCCTTGTGAACATAGCTTTTGAACACTTCTCTTCTTTGTTCATGGATGATAGCAGGATTAGAGAACCTATTTTAGATGAGAACCTTTTTCATTTCCTTCCTCCCCCCCTCACTAAGGAAGACAATGATCTTATTATGGCCCCGGTTACTGAATATGAGGTGAGGAATGCAGTCTTCTCTATAGGAGATTTCAAACCTTCGGGCCCTGATGGCTTCTCCTCGACTTTTTTCCAAGATTAATGGGATGTGGTTGGCCCTGATGTGATTCTTACCACCAAGGATTTCTTTAGATTTGGTAAACTACTCAAAAAGTTAAACAACACTTACATTGCTTTGATTCCAAAAAATTAGGAGCCGACTCTTCTCAGGGAATTTTGACCAATCAATTTGTGTAACACTCTCTACAAGATCTTCACCAAACTCTTGGTTAGCAGGCTTAAACCCTTTTTGGATTCTCTGATAAGCCCAAGTCAGAAGGGGTTTGTCCCAGGTCGACAAATTCTAGATGCCACCATCTTCACTCATGGTCATACACTCTATGTGTTGTAGCCATAAACTTGGTATGGTTCTGAAACTTGACATCTCTAAGACTTATGATAGAGTGAATTAGAGCTTCCTTTTTTAAATTTCTTCAAAAGTTCGGTGTGGGGGGGGGGGGGGGGAGTTGCTTAACCTCATCAAGGAATGCATCACTATTGTCAATTACTCTGTTCTCATGAATGGTATCCCCCAGGAACCCTTTGGGGAGTTAAGGGGCCTTCGTCAGGGTGATCCTCTAGTACCCTACCTTTTCATTATTTTGGTGGAGGTCTTGGCAAATTTTTTTAGTTCGCTCATCAATAGGGTGTCCTCATGGGAATTAAAACTGCTTCTACTGTTACCCCTACTATCCTGTAGTAGTTTGTTGATGAAACTATTCTTTTTGGGATTTCTTCAGTTGTTGAGGCCAAGGGATGGAAGTCCTTCCTCAACCTTTGTGTGGATGCCTCGGGTCAACACATTAATTATGATAAAAGCAACATCTATTTCTTCCACACTACAGAAAAAATTTAAGAAAACATTAGGGGGATCATCAGCTGTCAAATTGCCTCCCTTCTTGGCACTTACCTTGGGCTACCACTTATGGTTAAGGATGTCTCCAACTCCTTTTGGGTCTCCATTCTCAAGAGAATTCAAAGGAAACTGATGGGTTGGAAAGGAAGGTTTCTCAGCAGTGTCGGGAAGCTACAATTGTTGGCCTCTTCCTTGCAGGGGATATTAGTGTACTTCCTCTCCCTTTTTAAAATCTCGACCTTTATGGCTGACAAGCTAGAAAGAATTCAAAAAACTCTCCTTTGGATGGGAATGGAAGAGAAAAGAAGGCTTGTAGTTGTTAGTTGGGAAAGAGTCTACTACCCGAAATCCAATGGTGGTCTGGAAATCAACAAAATTACTCACTTCAACATGGCTCTTATGGAAAAAATGGCCTGGAATCTTATCCACAAAGATTCAGACTAGGTTCATATTATGAGGGATAAATACCTTGGCCAAAGAAACTTTCACTTATCTCTAAATGAGGAGGGACTCCTCGGAGGGTCCAAAATATGGAATAATATTCTTAAATGTAGAGATCTTATTTACTAGGGCATGAAGTGGTTCATTGGTAATGGCAGTAACATAAACTTCTAGGAAGATTGTTGGCTTGGGGATAAGCCTGTGAATTCCTCCCTCTCCCTTAGAAGGATTAAAGACTTAACTACATAGTTCTTTGGTGATAGGGCCTGTAATTACTTCTCCAACAACACATGGAAGGTTATTTCTGATTGTTGTTTCAATCAATCGCTCATGTTTTCTATTGCCATGGAACTTCGGAATTTTCTTGGTATGATAAGACTCCCACTCTTTCCTAGGGAAGACAAATTTATTTGGAAATGGAACCCCGCCAGGGAGTTCTATGTTAAAACTGCTTACCACAGCCTGCTCCAGGACCCCAATTCTTTGGTTAGGTGGAATGAAGTTTGGAATCCTCATCTTATTCCTAAGATTAATTTTTTTTTAGTGAACCACTCTTCATAAGAAAATTCTCACCCAAGACAACTTGGCTAAGTGTGGATTTCAGCTCCCTAATAGATGTGTTCTTTGCAAAATGGATGAGGAAAATTCCCCCCATCTCTTTCTCTATTGTGCCTTTGCTAAAGACCTCTGGGGTATTATTTTCCATAAGTTTAATCTTTGTTGGACCATTAATGAAAATTTGTTACAGTTGCTGCAAGAGTGGGGGGCCCACTACCACCCCCTGCTCCACCATCTCTGGAGGAAGATCCCCTTGCACCTCTATTGGAGCATTTGGAAGGAGAGAAATAATAATATCTTCAGGGATACGGAAGCTCCTTTGGAAGCTGTCTTTTTCAGTTTCCTTAAAATCATCCTAGAAACATCTTTATTGCCAAGGTTAGGAAGCCTCCTAATCCTCCCTCCAACAAGGATTGGGAGATTTCTCTTTGTTGGAATCTCCCTCATTCCTTTGCTCTTTGTTTGAATCTCCCTCATTCCTTTGCTCTTTGTTTGAATCTCCCTCATTCCTTGGATGGTAGAAGATGGAAGAGGACCAACCATGTCGCTAATAGTGAGGGAATGAATATATTTTTTAAGGGAAGGGAAGAATCGGTGAAGTTGCAAGGAGGGTTCGCTAGAGAAGAGCTCAAGCATCCTTGGAACCAAATTTGTCTTATGATCATGAAATACTTCACCCTTGAGGGCCGCTAGAAGGTATTTTACTATTACCATATGCCTCTGCTTAACCATTTTTGTAACAATGATCTCCTTTGTCTACCTTTTACCTTCTGCATTCTTTGGAGTTCTTTGTCAAGGAAGCCCTCGACCCTAAGAATGGGGATAAGTCATCAATCCCTCTACATTGGGGTCTCATTTATAGGTTGTATAACTACCACTTGTCCCTCTACCCTCTGAGGAACCTCATGCTCCTCCAAACCCCCTTGGCTACCTCATATCCTCTTGCGACCTTTTCTACTGGCCTTGCCCTCCCTAGATTGTTACATCTTTCAAATGAAGCCTTTGCTTCCCCTCAATTCCCCTCCTCTTTTTCAATAACTGAGATAACACCTCACTCTATGCTCTCATCCTCGACCAAGAAAGATAATAAACCTACTCCTTCTAAGGGTAAAGGGAAATCCCCTACTAAATATAAGAGAATTTTCATTAACAATTCTTCCTTGGGTGACCTGGATGATGAGAACCCTTCCCTTGAAGTTGAGGGCAAAAGGAGATGCTGAAGGATGGCTTCTAAAGGCTCCTCTGAGAAGAAGTATACAACCCAAAGTGTATCGAACTCTAAGGATGATTGTGCCGAGGGTAGGGAAGGTGGTATTTTGTATGGCATGGTTGGCAAAGAGGCTATTGAGGTCTCTATGCATGGAGTGGATGAGGGTATTTCTGGGCCCCTCAAAGATGAGGACAACTTGAAGCATGAGGAGGAACCTATTGGCCAAATCAACTTAGTGGACCCTGATGAAATAATGAAAATGATGGACCGAGACACTTTTGGAGCTTAGACTGTGAATGTTGCTAAGGATGATGTGGTTAAGGAAGCAGAGACTAACAGGGGTGCTAAAGAGAAAAGTGGGGATGTGAGTTTGCACAATCAGGTGGAGCAGAAGGATGTTCACAGGGATGAACAAGGGGTTCCTAAGGGGAATCGTACCATGGAACAAATACATCACATGAGCAATGAAGTTCAGGAGCTTTTGAACTGAATTGATGGCCTGGGCCCAATCCTAGAGGCCAAGGCTCTCCAAGGGGAGATCACAGAGATCAAGCGCATGTTGGATGTTCGTGACAAGCAGATGGTTAGCATTAACAAGTTCTACATGCAGGTTCTGCATAGCTCAATGTTGACTCTCCCCCTCTTGCGGGAGCGTATTGTGGTGGATGAAGTGGATAAGGATGAAGCCAGGAGCTTTACACATTCCTGTATGATGGCTGGAACATAGTCGTTGATATGACTGGGGTCCGCAAGATGGCCCCATAGGTCTTTTGCTTTGGTTGGGGTTGTTTCCTGTGTTTTGTTGTTAAACTCTTTGATGGTTTTTTATTTTTAAAAGACTACTGTTAGTGTTGTTTTAGTGTTGTTTCTAGTGTTGTTTAAGTGTTGTTTCTAGTGTTGTTATGGTGTTGTTGATAGTTCTTACTATGTAAAGGGTCAACGCCCTAGTTTCCGTTGCTTTTTCAATAAAAAACAACAAATAAAAAATATAAAGAACACAAAACACAACCATACTTTGTAAGTTAAAGAAAAATGGTTCTAATACATCTTTATCTCAACCTCAATTATTTAGAATAAAATTGAAAAAAATTAACATGAAGAAATATACATTTAAAAGTAATTTAAAAAATGGAAGATTTGAGTGAAGTACATAATGAAAATATTTTTGTCTCTAGGTTCGTTGCAAATGAATGCACAAAATAACATTCAAGAATTGCATTTTGCTGAAAAATCACTTTAGAAACCTTAAGATCAACAAGACACAAAATCTATATTGTTGTACTTCACAACAATCAATCCATTTCTAGAACAAATATAGAATGAGTATTGGTAATTATAAAGTCAGACTTGAAAATGATATTCAATTTTCGTTTTAAAAAACAGTTATCTCAAAACTCCATTTAGTGCATTAATCATCCATATCGACTCAAATGATTTCAGCGAACGAAATTAAAAAATAATAATTTTTCAAACATGTTTATTTAAAAATTTTACATCTAAACTTTAATTAAAATTATGATTTTTTACATATGATTATTTTTTGTAATATGATTATTTTTTGTAATATGATTAGTTAAAAAAAAAGTGCATTAATAACATGTTAAGGACAACACAATTGCTATAATTTTAAGTAAAAAATAAAAAAATGAAAAGTTCTCGTAAGGAAAGTCCCTTTATAAGAAAAGAGAAAAACATGCATCAATATGAAAAGGCTCTCTTTTAAAGGAATGATAACAAGCACTTTTCAACTAAGAGGGACAATTTTGTATGTCGTTTCCTTAAAGGCACCTCTTTTCCTTATAATGATTTTATCTAGATAAGTTAAGACTCCTTTTAAAAGCTAACTCTTTTCAATAATGATTTTATCCCTTCAAGGGAGGAACGCATCCTTTTAAGAGGACTGGTCCTGCATTTTTAAAATGATGAATTATAAAGAAAGAAAACCATTTAAAGAGTTATATATATATATATTTATGGGTTTGATATAGAACGAGAGCAAGTAAGAAATAATCAAACAAAATATAGAAAAATATTATTTGTACAGTATTTAAATACGTGATAAATAAAACAAAAATTTGAATATGTTTAGAAGTAGTTTTTTTAACTATTTGGACTTTCATAAATATATAGACATTAATTTAAAAAATAAAAAATAATTTTTTTAATAAGTTTTCTTATATTTTTTCACATTATAAATTTTGCAAAAGTGCTAGTAATTATTTTCATAATGAAATAAAATACTTGAAGAATTGATCATAGGCTTTAATACAATTGATGGGAAAATATCAACAAGTGACTTCATAACTACAAGTCACAAAAACTTGGCTATACCAAAATCTAATGGTACTTTTCTGCCATAATTAATTAAGTATTAGTAGCAAAATATAATAGACTAAATATTATGATTAAGATGATTTACGAGATGTAAATGAACCGATGTAAACTATACATGTGATAATTTATAAGAATTCCAAAATAAGTAATTAATACAGTAAATCAAATAACATAACCACAAAACTCAATTATATTATCTTCAAATTTTTATATGTAATGTTTTCAATTTCCTATAACATCAATGGTTCCCAATACTTATATGAATTAGAACACTTGGAGTGGTCACTCTCACCCTAGGAAAATTTCAATGGTATTGGCCCCCATAACTATGACACACTCTAAAGAACCTATGTAAAAGCATTTTGTGTGCTTATGCACCATGCAAATGTATCAAATACCTAACTAGGACAATCTTGAGTGAACTCTATATCTTCAGTTGATCACACTTTCTATGCCCCCTTTTATAACATACATAGCCCACCAAACCATGTTTTTTCTTGAGTGATGTATATGCCCTTTTTTGAAGTCTCACATAAATGCTTTATATAAGCCACAAGGGGTGGTTTACAAACTATCAAACCCTTTCACAAAATTTGGCTTTGATTTATTATTTAATAAATATAATTATTCCCCTATTTTAAAAGATTCATAAATATTCTTCATTAATCTCCATTTAAACAATAGATCATTATATCCTTAACTATTTACCCTCCCTTTTAATAATGTTTTAATAACTTTATTTTCACTTTGGAGAAAAAGTTCCATAATATTAGTCTTGATGGCAGTGTTGAGAAGTGTATATGCTTAAAATCATCATTGCTAAATAGGAAATAAGGAAAATCATGAATTCCTTAACTATTCAAGCAATTCAAACATTTACCAATGAAATAGATGCACAATTGAATCAAATTGAACAATATAAAACTCCCTATTCTGCATCATGGCTTCTATTGTTCTTCTCTTCTTTGTGGTATGATGGCTCTCAGATATTGCACTGGTAACTTGCAATTGACACAAAGATTCAAAGTTCATGATTACTGAAAATGAAGAATTGATCCTAAATTTATAGATTTTTGGGTGAAATTGAATGAGAGGTGGAACTCAAGTGAACTCACATGCTGATTGATAGTTGAATTGTTGATTTGGAGGTGGAACTCAATTGATTGAATAGTTAATTGAGTTAACTGATTGATAAAAAAGTTGATTGAAAGATGAAAAAGAATGATTGGAGGATATTTAAAGAATGATGTAATTAGTCAATTAATTGAATTGAAGAATTAAAATAGATTGAATAGTTAACTGATTGATGATTGATTGAAAGCTTTTTGAAAAAAATCAAAGTGGAAGATAGAAATAGAGATTGAAAAGATAATTGATTTAATTAATTAATTAATTTGGCATGTGCTTGAACTTTGACTTTGATTTTCAATTTGATCTTTGCATGAGAATTAATTCAAATATTGGATTTATTTTAAATTCAATTTGTTATTTGAATATATTTAAAACTTTGACTTTGGTATTCAATTTGATTTTCGAAATCATGCACATGTATTTGAATTTAGAAGAAATTAGAAAAATATGAATTTGAATTTGAATTAGAAGAATTAATAAAAGTAGATGAAATTAGGAGAATTAATGAAATTAGAATTTGGGGGTTTGGAATTCGAATTAGAAGAATTAATTAGCTAATTAAATTTCTTTATTTAGAAATTAAATTTAATTAAATAATAAAGATTATTTAAATTAAAGGATTAAAATTATAATTAATTAAATAGTAAATATTTAATTAATATTTAGAGAAGGTTAAATGATTAATTGATGATAGAATTGAAATAGAATAATTAGTAAGATGATGAAGAAATATGAACTTAGAAGAATAAGATTAATTAGCTTAATTAAAGAATTAAAGAATTATTTAGTCAATTAGACAAATAATTAGTACATGATCAATGAGAAATTTTTAGGTGTCTACAAGAAGCATAAAACATTATTGGTAATATCTATAGAAAATATGACATCCATTTGATTCTTGTTATCAAGCTTGTTGCATCTTATGATTTAGAAGTTGAGAAGATGATTGTGAAGACAACATTTCTCCATAAGATTCAAACAAGGAAATTTATATGTCACGACTAGAGCATTTCGTTGTTGAAGGTAAAGAAAAATTAGTTTGCAAGTTGAATAATTCTCTATATGGTCTGAAACAGTCTCTTATGTTGTGGTACCAAAAGTTTAATATGTTTTTGTTGAGCTTGGGATTTTTTAGGTTAAAATTTGGTCATTGTGTTTATAGGATTTATAATGATTGCAATCTAATTATTGCATTGTGTGTGAATGATATGTTATTTATTGGGAATGGTAAAACAATAATTTCTAATTTGAATTCTCAATTGTTAGCATAGCTTGAGATGAAAGATCTAGGTATTGACAAGTACATCTTGGGAATGGAGATAAAAAGTGATAAATATAGTAGAAAGATTTGGTTAAGCTAGAGTATGTACGTACAATCAATGTTGGAGAGATTCAACATGACAACATGTAGATCTTTGGTTGTTCCTATTTTACAAGGGACAAAATAATATGTGGAGTGTTATCCAAAGCCTCTTACTGAAATGTAGGACATGGCCAAAGTATCTTATATGAGTGTTGTCGGCAATATGATGTATGCAATGGTTTGTACAAGCCAAGACATTGTCTAAGTAGTGGGATCCCTAAGTTGATTTATGACTAATCTAGGATGAATATATTGGAATATTGTTAAAGTGTTCAAATATTTTCATGGTACTTTTGAGTATGTTTTCCTACTAGTCCTCAAAATTTAGTTTGTATTTATGGATATGTAGATTCAAATTGGGCATGTGACATTGATAGTTGAAGGTCCACCGATGGATAAGTGTTCATGATATTTGGTAGTGTTATTAGTTGGATGAGTAAGTGGCAAGTTAGAGTCACTTTTTTTTGCAATATAAGCAAAGTATATGACAATCAATCAAGCTTGCAAGGAAACCATTTAGTTTAGGCATTTGTGTTAGATGTTGAGCTTGATGTAAGATTTCTTTGCTGGCAATATTTGTTGTCATTGATATCAACTTGATTTCTGACAATATATGTTGTCTTTGTTTGTTGACAATTATTGTATTGTAATTGATAATATGGTGATTGGTTGGATAGAGTTTGTTGAAGTAGTGATGAAGAAGTTGTATGTTAGTTCAAATATTATCATTGATTGTTAGGAGTTGTCACTACAGTGGGTTGATGATTAAAATTATTCATTAATGTCACATGGTGCAATTGAATGCAAAGATATGATTGTTGAAATTGTTAGATGGGAGTGCATACATATGCTACCACTATTGTTGATTGGGATTATTGCTTTGATGATAAAGCATATGTTACTTTGTGTTGGGTGTTGTGATTAGTGGATTGTGCAAATTGATATCCTTTCTACTAATATGGTGAGTTTAGATGAATGTATAGAAGATTGATGTTCTTGTGCAGAGAATTATTACAGATTGTGTTGACATTAATGAAGGATGTCATAGGAGAGTTAAGCAGATGTTTCATGTTTTATGTCCACCCATTTTGGTGTTGATATCCAACATGCTATGATAATTGAAAAATGCTACAATAGCTATGTGCTATGAAAATAATTGATGCAAATATTTGTCCTTGTATAATATTAATGCTGACAATTATTTTGTCATATATTGGTGTTGTTGCCTCACCATGTATGTTGTTAATGATGCATTGAAGATCAGTTATGATTACAATTGCTATGTGTAATGGATGTCCACCTCCTTGGTGTCTGATGTCTAAATTTAGTTTGATATGTTGATGTTGATGACGATGATGCTAATGTTTCCTTGCGAGTCAGTGATAGTGAAGATGTTTTTTTATGATGGTGATGATGTTGATGCTCATGATTGAGAATAGAGATGGCATCATAAAAATATTTTATTCAGACAAGGACTGGATTAAGATGAGGATTAAATGCATTGGAATAAAGGTTAGGAATTCTAAGAGATGGATTAGAAGTATAGCAATAGAATGGAGATGTTTGTGTTGATCTTGTATGTGCTACAAGATGGTGGTTATATCTCTTGGTTGTTCCTAAGTGAGAAGATGTTGTTTCTAGGACATTCTAGTCCTTTAAGATTTGGTGAAGTATGTTGTTGCAAGAATATAAGTTGAAGATAGGTTGGAAGAATGCTCAAAAGTCCTTCACATTTGATGATATGGTCTTGCAAATTTGAAATAATGTTTATGCTCTATGGACAATGCACTCCTATCTTTTCAAGTCCTTAGTTGCAACTGATGTGGTTGGTGATTGTAGTTTCTTATCTAGTTATCTATTTGAATTGGTCGGGGAAATACTCCACATTTCTCTACATTGATGTTTTAGGTGTTGTGGCTTAGAGGACATGCTCAAAATGTTTGTTTTGTGTATTTGTTCAAGTTTTAGATGTTGGTTTTGTCTCCAAGAGTTGATAATGGTGTTATGTTCATGACTGGTTTTCTTGGCCCTTCAAAATGAAGTGTTTTGTATCAATCATATCATGCTAGTAGGATTTTAATGTGACAAAGAGAAAGAAGTATTTGGGTTTGTTGTTGTAATATCCCTTGCTAATTATGGCTTCATAATGCTAGAGATAAGCTCAAGGGATATTGTCAAACAGTTGTCCTACAACCCTTAAACCTATTGTTACTAAAATCTGATTGTTGTCCTGATTTTTGCAGACCAAGGAATATGATCAAACAATTTGAAGCACACTGAAAACTAATGTCAAAATATTGTAGAGAACATACAACAAACTAACAAGAAGAATTTCACCTCAAATATAACTCAATATGGAATGGACATTTTGACAAACATTTGGCATGCAACCTCAAATTTGAACAAACTTATAACAACACATGTAGAGCTTCACAACTGAATCATTTTTTCAATGCAATCCCAAATTATAAATGATTTTGCAAGGACCCAGACTCTTGGCATACAACAAAATTAGTTTCAGACTTTTCTGAGTATTAATGGCAGCTAATTAACTCCTGCATACAATTGAGAACTCAATGATAAACAACGACAAATGAACCTGGAATGAAGCGCCTAGGTGTAGCGATGAAGAAGAAAACAATATCACTCCACTATGTGCATTCACCTTGCCAGATTGTGCCTTTCTTCAAATTCACCCTTGTTTTGATACGAACGTCAATAATAAATTAATGCAGCAAATAAATGTCTCTAAATTGGTAAAGAAATGATTGCCAGGACAATAACAATTGATTCCTCAAATACCCATAACCAAATGATGCCTCCAAGTAAAGATATGAAAAAAAATATGTGTCCAAGGATGCCCTAGCAAAAGTATATCAGACCCCTAGAATTAATTATCAGCAAGCTAATAGCTCCTCCAAAATACTCCAAAATGATTGCTAAGACCTCCCAAGATGAATGCTCAACTACCCACAAAGAAACAACATCCGAATGAGGCCATATGAACAATAATCATGGCACTCCTCTAGCTAATGTGAATTTGAAAATTAATGAGATGAGACTTAGAAAATGGTATATGCAATCAACCCTTAGATAGTAGAATTTATGAAGACTCCTAATACCAAAATTGTCTCCAATGCTTCTCCAAATCGAACCCTAGCATAATTTGGCCCTTGGCCACCAATTAAACTCCAATGAGATGATTGAATTATCACCTCCTATCTGCAATAATCTTAGTAGATAGTTTCACAACCTCAAAATTGCTTTAACCTATGAGAGTTACCATTCCCAAAGGTTGAATAATGGCATAAACCCTAGCTGGTTCCTTCTCCACACAAGAACTCAAAATCAAATATAAAATCTTGGATGCCAAGAAGCTAAGCTAAACCTCCTTTTATACCTTTCTAACCCATCATCCATAAGCTTCTAGAAATAATATTATTTAATATTATTTCACTTAAGTGACTTTATGATATTATTTTAAATTCTGTCACTTTATTAAATTAATTAAATATAAAGTCATCTTTTAATTTTTAATTTATTTGACAACTTTATAAATAGTTAACTTAATATTATTAATTAAAATAATTAATCAAGCTACCCATTAAAAAATATCAATAATTTGGACAACTTAATTAATTAATTAATTAATTCTTCTTCAAAATGGGGACATTACAGTTGTTGGATGTTCAAGGAAATTCCTTGCATGCTTTACATGATGCTAGACAGTTTGTTTGATGGTGCATTGTGTCTAGTATGTGTGTTTCAAGGTAACTGCTCTAGTTTGGCTGACAAAAGTTGTTCTCTTTATTGTGGTGTATCCTTGGGTGTCTTCGCTTGCATTGAAGATTGTTTTACACTGAATTTGGGTCCTACCTTGGCATGTATGGATATACATTGAGATTATCCATTTGGAAGATATGTTTTCAGGTTGTCTAGTAATGTGCTACATGACTTATCTACACATTACCTTGTTTCTGACTTTAGAGGATGTGCAATATCATGTGAATTGTTTGAAATGACTTAGAAAGAAGTGATATGATGCCTTTAAGTCCTCTCTATCTACTAGATTGGACCACTTTCACCACAAATTGTGTTTTGGTGGTCAACTTGATAGAACCTATGTTTGTCCCGTGCTTTGGCCAACCTAATTGATGTTTGCAATGAAGAAAATGGTATATGTAGAAGATCAAATCACTATTGATGGTGTGGATGAGTGTGTGGATCAATATATGAAGTGTGTTTACATGATCATATTATTTACAAAAGTTAGTGATGTGAAGCTATGGCAGTGTATGGTGATTGTTTTGAAGTTGGTTGCTTGAAGACAAAAAATTTAGGCAGCTTCATACTTGGAGATTGTTGGAGGCAGTGTTGTTGAAATCATATTCATCTTGATTCATATGTTCACGTACCTTTCTTGGACATAGTGAGTACCCCTAGAAAGTTTTGTATCTTGCCCTAAGCCAGTGTGTCTTAGCGTGCAAGTCCCTTGTATCTTGCCCTAGAGTAGTATACCTCGTCTTGCAAGTCATTTAGGAAGTAGTGAGCCTAAAACATTACTGTAATCTTATTTATATATTGTGAGTTGACTCTCACCGTGGTTTTTCCTAGTTTGGGTTTTCCACATAAATTTGGAGTTCTCTATAAAGTTTAAGTGTTTGACCAAGACTGATTCACCCCCCACCCTCAGTATTGGGGTGTATTCAACATTATTATTATATTTTGTGATAGTGTACCATCTGTTTGGAAAAAGTCCTACCTTCCATGCTAGAAGAGAGATGGTGTAGGATGGATAAGCTACACACTTATGTCTATTGCATGTTGTGCCTATGTGGGTGATCTAGCTCCCCATAATCCCTTGCATATCAGTAGTTATTTTTCCTTTTGTTTAGGTTTGTTCAAAGGTTTTTATTATGTTTGGACTATGAAAGATATTGCTATGTTTGTAGAAGTTTCCTCTTTGGTGTTGGCACTAGGTCGCTCTATTTAATGCTTTTATTTTATGGCTTTTTTGGACAGATGTGTGGTTGTTGGTTGTTGGTTTTGGTGCTACAAACATGCTTTCATAATTTTTGGTTGTTTGATTAGTGTAGTGGAGGTTTATGCCTACATGGTGGCCATAAAAGGGTCTAGAGAACCCATCAAAATTTCCTTCGTCAAATCCATCATTGTTATGATATGTTGAAAGTCATCGAGATTATGAAACACAATCATATTGTTACTAGTGCATTTCTATCAATAATTTTCTATTCTTTATATGTTATATTCATTATCTTATTTTCTTTTCCACCCAATGGTAAGAAAAGATCCTTTTGATATAGATAGTCCTACATTTTCATCTTCCATAGCTAGTAGTTTTGGCCATTGAACTTCTCAACTCTAATCTTGCTTTCTTCCATTATTTCTCCCACTTGAACTAGAAATCCTCCTTATGACTTATCATCCACATAGATGTATGACTTTGATACTAATTGTTAAGAATATAATCACAAAACAATACATAATAAAATAAATACAAATTTAAAATATAAAACAAGAGACACAAATATGTGTTGTTCACCTAATATGGGTTATGTCCATGGAGAGATAATCAATCCTACCTTTTTATTTATCCAACAAAACAAAGGGATATGTAGTAGAACCTACAACACATCCACTACAACTTCCTCTTTTATTTATCACAAACTCCACACACAATACAACATACACAATATACAATCATAATGTAATACTCTCACAAAAGAGGGTTTCCTTCTAAGGCAAGAAAGTCCAATACAATCATTAGATCTATGATCTAATGATGAATGGTTCATATTTAAAAAAAAATCCAAAATAGCCCTCTTTAGCCCCATAATGAAATGGGATCCAAACATGGCTATTAAAAAACACTCAAAAATAAAACCTTTTAAAAATTAGGCTCCATAACCAACAATTATTGTTTTGCAAGTATACATACCTAGAGATTGACTTTAAAAATAAGTTTAGTTGGGAAACATGTAGAAGGAAGAGAACTTTGGAAGAGTGGAGAGTGCTTTTTCGCCTTCAAAATAGATGAAAAGATGTGAAGTTATCAGATTGGAAAGTTATTCACTCTATATTTTCTATTAGTAATTTTGGTGGTGCTTTATGGGTGCAAAATATGGGCTAGCAACACTTCAAACACCAAATGGATGCAAATAGAGAGAATCCAAAAATGAATGGTCACAAACAAATTCAAGTCAAAAGCTTTGGTTCCCTATGAGATTCTTCTAGTTGAAACAAGTATAGTTCCCATTTTAGCCATTGCTATGGTTTGCCTATTAAGATATTTGAAAAAAGTTAAGCAGATGGGAGCAAATTGCTAGCTCAATGTTGTCTTTAAAGATGTCATGAGCAAAAGAAGTCAGTCATGGATGAAGTAAAACTACAAGTGGATGAGAAAATGACATCCATTTCAAAGCTTGTCCTAATGATGACAAAAAAATGAAGACATTTGTTGTAGTTAAGTTTCACAAGTCTATGTGGAAAAAATACTTAAGGAGAAAGCATAAATATTATTTTAAGTAATTTAACCCCAATTTTAACGATTAACCAAAGACCTTATTTAGAGGCTGATATCTCTTAGAGAGTAAAGATTCTCATAGTCCAATTAAGAATTAACTCACATTGTTGTTGGTGTGAAACAAGCAGATAGAAAAAGCCAAATAAGATATGAAAAAATATTATTTATGTCTTTTGCATAACTAGAACAATGGAAACATAAATTCACTTTATTTTAGCATGTAAAGCTTACAATTACATCCAAATAAATACACACAATTTAAGGACAACTTCATTTCAAAATCTGTTCAACAAGAAGATAGTTGAAAAAAAGAGAGAATTTATTATGAGTTGAATAGAAAAAAACCAGAACTTAAAAAACACTAAGAGTCTAAATCTGTTATCCCAAATACTATCTTTCACTTCTTGAATGCTAAAACATTGTCTATCTTCTACAATATATAAGATTGTTTCCTTGTAATTGTTCGATTTCCTTCTCATCTTCCACGATATATAATATTGAAATAACAGTTGGGAGCCGTGAATGCAGTTGAGGGGTGAAGATCTGAGCTATAACTGAACAACCATGTGTTGTTACCATTCCTATCTGCCTCTCCCTTTTCTCACTACACTATCCTCAAATACACCCTCACTGCTACTTGGGAGACAATTTATCCATGTCAAACGAAGCACCCTGCTCAAAATTTGGCCCCCCTTGCAGCTATGTAGTCAGGTCAGAGCCAGAGGTTATTATGCAAAGGGAATGCGTACTATTAACAAGAGTAGGACAGGACGTTGTAGCCTTCTCGCGCAGCTCCATTCACAATCGAGTGAGTAACAGTTTTCACGCTTTCTCTCCCACATATTAATAATTGATTGTGTGAACTCAAAATTTCTCCTGGTTTCTATTCCTCATATTTTTAATTGGGTTCTCCATTTTGGCACTAGTTCTTTGGACATAAGCATGACTCTTAATTTCCATTTTTTACTATAAATAATACCCAGAGATCATTCGAGGCAAGTATATATGCTACATAAAAGATTCGTCAGGAAGACTTTGGCAAGTGAGATTGTATCCTGGGTTGGTTCTCAGTCAGTATCTATCCGCTACTTACCAGTCAACTATAGGTTTGAGAATAATTAAACAACATAGTTTTAGTAGTGCTGCTATGATTGCATATAGGCTAGCGCTACATCAATTGCAGTCTAGCGGAGGCAATCATAAACGGTAGATTTGTCTTGTTAAGGGAATCGTTTTCAGTCTACACTGGCCAAGGTGAAACAGAGTCATTTAGAACATCTTTCTTCCAAATCCCTAGCTTGACATGTGCACAGACCCGAGTCTGTTGTTTTTGTGCAAGGATGGAGTATATAAGAAATCTTCTCAAAGTCTTTTCATATTCAGTTTTCTATTTCTATTTTAATTTGCGTTGAGCACATGCTACAGTCTGTGTGGGAGAGAACTCCTTTTAATGCGAGATTGAGTGATATTCTCAATGCATCTGAGCTATATGTATGAGTCAACCCCATGACCAGATGATCACAGTGCTCTTGGTTTAAACATATTTGTAAGAAATATTAATTCCCAAAGTAGCCACACCATGTGGATGCCTAAACATAAGGATTGGCACTTCTCGGAACATGTCAAATTTGGGTTAAGATGGATCTACCGTTCTACATTTGTATCTTAATCTCTATCTACAAAAGCACAACGCAATCATATTTATGTTTCAAAGGACCCACTTTATTATTTCTCTGGGGAGCTCTGAGACCTTGAGTTTTCTTTTGGGAAGTGAAATGTCTTCCTCTTAATCATTTAGGAGTTATAATTCAGTGAGGGTTTGAACCTAGACCTTTTAAACAGAAACTTCAACGAACCAAAATTTCAGTTTAACATTAAACCATTAGGATATGAACTAAATCTACAAACAGCCTGGAAATGTGCTATTTTTCAGAAAATGAAGACAAGAAGATTTACAAGAAGACAAGAAAATTACAAGGTGAAAAGAAAACATCAGGATTTAGCACAGTTCAAGGAGGAATGAAGAGGTAACTTGTAAGACAACAATGCAAGGGAGAGGCGAATTTCCCTTTTGCATTGTACGGACACATTATATCTCTGCCACAAGCTCCAAGACTTCGTTGCATTCCTGCCCTTGAATGCATGCATAGGTGCTAACCCCGCTCAAAAATGCACAAGTACCTTCAAGTTACACTTTGCATGTTATGCATGCATACATGAAATTTCTGCCTTGTTATGCATGGGGTCATGTAATTTCCGCCTTGCATTACAAGGGCAGGAGCAAATTCTGCCATGTAATACACATACCGACATGAAGAAGTTAAGCTCCAAGATATACAAGGAATCGAATGAGGGTATTCTAAGGATGAGGAAACTAGACTGTGCAACGGATAGACACGTGGGAAAGAAAGACATCTCAATAATGCGAGAGGTGGAGATGAAAGTGCAAAAGAATGTGAGAGAAGACAAAGTCAAGACATTGCAACATGAGGAAGGATTCATCAACAATGCGAGTAAAGAAGGATATTACACGATGAAAGGCTCTACAAGTATAAGAAGATCAAAGACATCAAGGATTGACATCATGAAGGTGATGAAGGAAGAAGAAGAATAGCAAGGAATGCATCTCTCAAGCAAATAGTTTTAGAAGAGTTGATCAAAGCTAGAAGATGATGCATTTTGGGAATATGAGCCATTACATTTGTCAAAGGGTTGGATGATGTTGAGTATCAAGAGATATTGCTTGCGATGGGATATCAAGTCTACAAGACATACATGCCGAGGTGGCATTTAATCTTTATCAAGCCAATCAAATGATTCCAAGTCAAAGTGTCTAGATTCAATGAACTTGACTCATCTAGTAGATGACAGCTATCCATGTGGAAGGCACCAAATTCAATACACCTAACCTCATTTCTATTGGTTCAAATTCAAGGGAATGACCTGTCCAAAATATTGTAATTTTCTCATTGGTCGAATAGGAGTTAGTTGTAACTAACCCTAATTAGGGTTTCATCATGTAATCTCAACCATTGATCTTGAATCAATCCCGACCTTTGAATTGTAATTGGGATGTTTATATAAATTATAAAGCATTACCTTCTCATTTGTAAGGGTTAATAGTTAGAAGTTCATAAGTAGGAAGCAAGTAGTAGTAGAGGAGGAGGAGGAAACTCAAAGTTGTTGTCAAGACTATGGTGGAACCAATACATGAATTTTTATTGAAGCATGGTGGATCTTTATGTGTTGCTTCAACATTTTGCATGGTTTCTTGTTACTTCTCAAATTTAGTTAAAGTTCATTGATCTTAATGGAGAAATGTAATAATATGTGATGAATTCCTTGGTTCATACTTTTTGTGGTTTGCTGATTATAAGCTATAGTGTAAAGTTACCCCGAACCTCATTATTGCAACTGTTCGATTGCGAAAGTTTCATCTGGATTGCACCAGTGTTGGGTATTTGAATGAATGGTTCGTATTAGGAAAATATTTCATTGCCTTTGGAGATCGCACTAGTGTTGTGTAGTTGTTATCATGACGAAGCAAAGCTTGGTTTGAAGGAGTTTGTCTATCAAAGCTTCACCCATTACCATCCTTGTCCTTCGTGTTAGCTTAGATTTCTTAACCTTTCACCTTTTGTCTTTTATTTTCTAGGTGAGTTAAGTTAGATTCCACGTTCCAGTTGTGATTCAAAACATAAGTCCCTTTGTGATTACCAACATTATCACATCATTATCACTGAGTCTATCCAAAATATAAAGTCGATTGTTCATATTGTAAATGTTGGAGTTGCCTTATTTGATCACATTATTTAGCATATGAGGTTTCTTTGTTCAAGAGAGGATAGAATACTTAGTATTTTATTCTGTATTTGAGGTGTCCTTAAAAACACATCAACAAGACCTTTCCAAGAGAATTTTTCTCTAACCTGTCTGTATGTCTTGAAGTACCCTGGATGTCCTACAAGTGGTGTATCATCAATGACTCTAAAGATCTTTGCCTTCTTCATTTTCAATTCAAGAACCAAGTAAATTGTCTTTGTAGTAGACGATACCATCCACCACTGTGTTACTATCATCTGGAACCTTACCATCCATCAACTCACATGCAAAGGTATTCTTGGAATACTCAACTAAAAAATGAGCCTTCCAATCAGCTGAAATATCTATTAGAGAGAAAATAGTGGGCTCCCTAGAAAGTGTTAGAATTCGTGAAATGCGAATCCCACAAGCCCAGTTATCTTCTGCAAGAATACCTGTCACACATAAAGAGAGAATTGAACAACAAAATAATTGAAGACAAAAACAATGAAATTGATTGAATTGCTTTGAAATTGTTTGAGTTACAATGAAGGTTATGACATCCTTATAAAGAAATCTAACTCTAAAGATAGAAACCCTAAATGGTGGAGTTTACAAGATAGATTGAGAGTTAAAACAAAATGCACGAATCAGTCATGTATGCACAAATAGCATAATAGACTAATTAAATGCATGAAACTCTCGAAATCTAAATATAGTTTGCTTTTCCTAGTTTGCATTATGCATGGAGATACATATTAATTAATTATCCCTAATTAATTAATTAACTAAATAATAAATGCCAATAATTAATTACTAATTAAGGCATCAATTAATTCGTGAATAAATGCAATTAAGTGGATAATTAATGTATGAATTATTTACTCCAACACCCCCCTGAATGCAAAACTAGGGAGAGAGGCAAAAAAGATGTAGAAAAAAAAGCATGCAAAGATGAATGCAAGATGGGTCCTGGCATAAAGCCTGATGAGGTACCCATGAACATACATGAAAGTTTCTCAAAAAAGGAGCAAAGGAGAAAACCCAGTGGGAACAAAACTCCTCTCCAAAAGAGAAACAAAAGACAAGCATGAAGAAACATTGAAGCATGAAGAAGCTGCAAACTCTGTCGTAGAAAGACTGCTATGATGTTGAAAAAAGAACCTCCAGAAATAGTAATGCAAGAGTGTCCATATGGTAAGTATTCCATCTCACCGAAATGCATGGGTAACCAGCCACTGCATCTTCTTAGTACACAGGAACAAATACTGAGTACATAGAACCTCCAACGTGAAACCAAGGAAGCATTGGCATCAACAGTAGAAACCCCCCCCATAATGCTGACAAGGGAGAGGTATGACAGGTACACTAAATCTGAATGCTTCTCTCCATGATGCTGAAAAAAGTAGAGATCTTAGACAAGAAAGGTGGAGCTTGGATCACAGGAAGGCAAAATAGGACCAGAAAAAGCACTGTTGACTTCGAAAGGAAGAGACAGTGGTTTGGTAAGTAGTCTGCAAAAATGGACTTGAGATCTGGATAGAGCTCTGAATCATCTTTTTGACAATATCTCGTTTGCGAAAAATGGAGTCCGGATGCACAAGATATGCCCTCGGGAGTGCAAACGGCAACTTTTGACTTCAACTGGCAAAAAAGCCTGCAAAATGGAAAAATCAGAAAAAAAATACCTCCAAATCTGGATTGGGCTTGGAAAGAGCTTTCCAACGATATATGGTTTGCCCAATTTCGCCTCCGTATGGTCAAGTTAGAGCGAAAAAACCATCGTCCTATCAAAAAAGGATTTGGAGGAAAAAAAAATGGCCCCCCTGGTGGTGAGGTGGTGGCTCCTTGGCAGAGCGGAGCGCTGGCGGCGGTTTGCGGTAAAGGTGGTGGCGGTGGCGGTTAGCAGAAGCCGCTAGTGGCTAGCGCTGTGGCTGCTGCGGTTACTGTCGGCGGTAGTGCCACTGCCTGTTACGGTGACCGCTTGCGGTTGCCATAGCGGCTCAGCCCTGACATGTCGTTAAACTGCTTACAATTTTTTTTTTTTGACAGGGCTGTACGGTACGCATTGTATGGCCCAAAAATAAATTTTTTTTTGCCTCAAAGGTTAATCACCCAATATAGGCAAATTGTATATCAAAATTCATCTGAAAGGCCTTCTAAAACCAATGGCGAGGTCCGTTTGGGCCCAAAAAGCTCAGAATTTTCAGGTACCCTCTGGAACAGAGAAAACCCTCGAACTTCGAACCCTTGCGAAATGGACTCCGTGTATCTGATTTTAGTGAAACAAAAGGCGATTCTGACTTTCTCAAGCCTTTTGGAATTGATGGTGTGCTCCAAATTAACCCAAGATGATCGATTTGCTATGCATGCAAATAATCTCTAAAAAAATGAACAAGAATCTTCAGATTTGGTGCTCTGATACCATGTTAGAATTAATGATCCCACAAGCCTAGTTATTTTCTGCAAGAATTCCTGTTACACATAAAGAGAGAATTGAACAACAAAATAATTGAAGACAATAACAATGAAATTGATTGAATTGCTTTGAAATTGCTTGAGTTACAATGAAGGATATGACATCCTTATAAAGAAATCTAACTCTAAAGATAGAAACCCTAAATGGTGAAGTTTACAAGATAGATTGAGAGTTAAAACAAAATAAATGAATCAGTCATGTATAGTGTATACACAAATAGCATAATACTTAATAGACTAATTAAATGCATGAAACTCTTGAAATCTAAACATAGTTTGCTTTTCCTAGTTTTGCATTATGCATGGAGATAAATATTAATTAATTATCCCTAATTAATTAATTAACTAAATAAATGCCAATAATTAATTACTAATTAAGGCATCGATTAATTAGTGAATTAATAAAATTAAGTGAATAATTAATGTATGAATTATTTACTCCAACAGAAAGGGCATTGGCAACAATATTCCTTTTTTCCTTTACATATTCTTTGTAAAAGTCATATGCTCGAACTTTGAAGACCCACTTTTGTTGCCTCTCATTTAAATCTTTTTGCTCTAAGAAGTATTTCAAGCTATTATGATCTATTCTGACAACAAATTTTCCACTTACCAAATACTGTCTGAACTTTGCCAACACATGCATGATGGCAAGCATCTCATTATTGTAGATGGAATATAACCTCTCTGTATCTTGGAGCTTTTGGCTCTCATAGGCAATGGTATGCCTATTCTGCATCAATATTGCCCCAATTCCATCACACTCCAAAACAAAAGGCTGAGAGAAATTAGGTGAAGCTAAAACAAGATAGACACTCATTACCTCTATTGTCCACTTGAAAGCTCCCTTTTTAGTGAGATATGTAAGAGGTGCACCATAATGAGAGAACCCCTTAACAAACCTCTTGTAATACTTGCATAAGCTAAAGAATCCCTTAGTTTTTGTTGATGCTTCGACGATGGCCAATCTAGAATAGCTAGTATCGTTGTCAAATGAACCTAAACACCATTTGCATTGATCACATGCCCCTTGTAAAGAATCTTAGTATCCCAAACTCACACTTGGAAGCCTTAGCAAACAAGGACTGTGCCTCCATGATGTCCAAAACCACATCAAGTTGCCTAAGGTGATTCTGCCGAGTTCTATTGTAGATAAGAATATCATCGAAGGACACTTGAAGAAACTTCTACAAGTGTTTATTGAAAATATGGTTCATGCAAGATTAGAAGGTGGCAAGATTGTTGGTCAAGCTAAATAGCATGACTAAAAAATCGTAGTGCCCATAATGACACTTGAATGTTGCTTTGTGTATATCCTACTCCCTGACTTTTATGTGATGGTTTTCTGAACAAAGATCAATTTTCAAAAAATACATTGCACCATGTAGCTCATCTAACAACTCATTGATCCCGGGAATAGGATACTTGTTTTTGATTGTTTTTTTAATTTAGTGCATGATTGTCAATGCACATCCACATAGTCCCATCCTTCTTCACTAGAACAAACGAACAAGCAAAAGGATGTGAGCTAGGCCTAATATGTTCCATATCTAATAACTCCTTAATTGCTTTTTCGGTTTCCTCCTTGAACTTCTTTTGATCTCGATAAGGAGTGGTGATAATAGGCTTACAACTCTCCTCCAGCTCGATCATATGATAAAAATCCCTATAGGAGTTTTCCCAGGGGGAATCTCACTGAAAACTAGACTATGTTTATCCAACATGGATTGACTATCCACATGATGCTGTCCATTGCTATTAGTAGGGGCCTTAGATGAAATAAAAAATTGGGCTGCCCATGCAACATCTCCATGTCTAAATATGCTCTCCATCCTCTTCATTGTCACGATCTTGGGTGCACCCTTGGACATACCCCTTAAGACTATCTTCTTATCATCCACTCGAAAGTTCAACTCCACAGTGTGGAAATTCTGTGAGTACTTTCCCAACAAGTGAAGCCACTGAATACCTAGAATAGCATTAGTATCCTCCAAATCAACCACATAAAAATTATTTGTGATAGTGTAATTGCCTAATGCAATATTTAGTTGTGGGATTCAATTTGTACAAGTCATCGGAAAACAATCTACCACTACCACATTGAAACCCTCAAAGTATTCTGCTTGTAGTCCCCTCTTAACTACCAATGTAGAATCTATAAAGTTGTGGATCAGCCCACTATCCAGCAATATAGTAACACATTGACCCTGTAAAATTCCACAAACTTTGAAGGAGTTATATTTAGCAGTGCTAGGGAGTGTAGCAATGGTCTCACCTTTCACCTCCTTGGGTGAATGCTCATCTAATGAGCACATGCTTATACTGAGTGGGGGGTGGGTGGGGTGAATCACTATAAGGTAATCTTTTACTTTTTCAAATTAATAATCACAATGATATCAATCTCACAACACCAACAATTAAGAACACAAGAACATAAGATTTACGTGGAAACCCTTTTGGAGAAAATAATGGCAAAAGATTGTTTATATAAATTTCTCTTACAAACTTTGTAGGCACCAACTTATTGGAGACACCAATCCCGCTTATCTTTGTAGGCACCAACCCATTGGAGACACTTATATAAAATTCTCTTACAAATTTTGTAGGCATCAACCTATTGGATACTTCAATCCTACTTATCTTTGTTGGCACCAACCCAATGGGAGATACCAATGCTCACTATTGATGTAATTGTAATGTCCCCTTTTGGGATATACCTAATTTTTGCCCAAAACTAGCAATTCTAATAGTACAATTTATTTAAAAGGAATATTCTATAAATAAATTACACAATTGCTATAAAACTTAGAGAAAATTGTAATAAATTAACATCAAATAATATGATCATAGACAATCCCTATAGAATACAAAGTATCCTAAATGCATTTGGAGCCATTTCATAGTTATTCCCAACAGCCAACCATATTATGAAATTTGATGGGAAAGCATGATAGGGCACCGGGAGCTTGTCCTCCTCAATCAAGCCCAAGGGCACGGGATGAGCCTCTGAGTCATTCAACCCCTTGGTCTCAGGTATTGACACATCTGGCTTGGGGTTGGTGTAATTGATGAGGGAACCAATGCTGTTGCATCTCCCTATCATACGTTTCACATTGATTCCAAATGTGATTGCTTGTTGGAAATCAAATAGATATATTAATAATATATATATCTTGAAGAATTTCCAATTTAATTCAATAAATAAATAAAAGCTTTTAACAGTTTTATAAGTAAATAGTAAATACATTCTTGCAGCATACCAATCACTTAATAAATATTATACTCTGCTGTATCTCACTGTATTATACTTAGAATCAGATTGTCTTGTTCAATATTTATTTCCAATAGATATCTTATGTCTCAATTTCCTCCCTGTCTTCACAAATGGATCTATCTCCTTTATATATTTTTGGTTTTGGGCGAGGGTCATCTCTTTTTACAGACAACATCTCTTTTGCAAGGGATGCATCCTCTCTTAATTAAAGTACTGCCTTATTGTAATGCTAATCGCTACCGATTAATTATCTTTGTTTAGGAATAGCTGCCCCACTAGTCTTTTGTTAATATTGATCAATCCTTTTAATGGATTGCTTGCCTTTGATTTCCTTCGTCTAAGTTAATGGGCAGCAATTGGAGTTAGTGCTGCGATTGGCTAAGGACTGCAATTACGTAGTGTTGTGACCATTTCACACATTGCCCCATTGCAAATGGGGACCCCTGTTTTTTGCTTTCTAGGGTTTTTTTTTAGGTCTTTTAGGGTTTTGTCCGTTAGCCTTTGCATTTTGAGTGCTGTCGGGGAGATAAATAGGATAGCAAGTTTGGCTTGAGTGATGTCCAGATCCTGAAATTTGGCTAAGTCTGAAAGTCTTGATCCTGAAATTTGGCTAAGTTTGGAATGTCCTGATCCTGAAATTTGACTAAGTCTGGAAACTAAAAAACCTCAAAAAACTAGATTTTGCAATATAACTCCTGGAGGTCTGAAACCACTCTCAAACATCCTGAAAGTATATATGGAATATAACTTAAAGTATAAGAAAATGTCACTTATACTTAAATGTTATATTCCATAAAAATTATCCTAATAGAGAGTTCAAAAAACCCAAAGGCGCTCCTGTCCTTCACTGAGGATCCAGAGCGCATTTCACTCCTGTCCCTCCCCAAGGGTCCAAGGCGAAGCGCTCCTGTCCCTCACCCAGGAACCAGGGCGAAAATGTTATTTTATGCATATTTGACACTAACTTTTCTATTTTGTTTTGTGCAGGGTCTCCCGGAGTGATGATTGAACGTGACTTGATACTTTTGAAGATTTTGAAGGCACAAAAATGGTGAATTTTGAAGGTTAAAGGAAAAAGTGCTCCCGTCCCTCACCAAGGGACCAGGGCAAAAAGACTTATTTGAGTCATTCCTGGCCTTGTTTGGTCAAATTGAAACATCAAAGGCATGGTGGACGGCAAAATGAACGTGATAGAGCATCCAGACTTGATCAAAGACAAAGAAATGATGAAGTTTTTGCCTAGAGGGTCAAAAGTGCTCCTGTCCCTCACTGAAGGACCAGAGCGATTTTCTTTATATGCACAATTTTAGACCTTTCTTGGACATTAACTTTTATTCATAGCATGAAGTAAGATGAAATCTTCCCTAGCAAAGGAATTTCGAGATGAAAAGTGAGACAATTTGGCTTAGAAGGCAAAAAGTGCTCCTGTCCCTCACTGAAGGACCGGAGCTTGATTTTCAAATTTGCACTGTTTTTGCAGGATCAAGACAATTTTATGATTTGAAGAGGTCAAGGGAAGCATGTTTTGTCCATTGAATATAATTTAAGTGGTCTACAAAGGAGTAAATCAACCCAAGTGACAAAAGTGCTCTTGTCCCTCACTGAAGGACCATGGCGTTTTTTCAGTTTCTCCTCCTTCTTTGAGATTTTATGGCAAAATTGGACCTAGATGGGAAGGACGAATGATGTTTTATGCCTTAGATGTGATTGAGGGTTTAAAAGACAAAGAAATACACCAAGACGTAAAAAAGTGCTCCTGTCCCTCTCCAAGGGTCCAGAGTGATTTTCTAAAAAGTGCAAATTTCTTGCAAGGCCAGGGCAAGTTTGTGATTGAAATGAATGGAAGAAGACATGATTTGCCCGTTGAAGATAATTTGGAAAGCTAGCAAAGGATGGATAAGCTTGAAATTGCAAAAGTGCTCCTATCCCTCACCAAGGGACCTGGGCGAAAAACATGTTATCTAGCTTTTCTCTCCAAATTTGGACAAATCTAGGCCAAGGCGCGAGTTTGAAATGATGTTTAAAATGCTTCGAGGTGGAATTGAGATGCAAGATTTGCAAAATTTGATGACAATTGGCAAAAGTGCTCCTGTCCCTTTCCAAGGGACCAGGGCGAAATCTCCAAATATGCCCATTTACCTTGCATTTTGAAATGATATTTTTGTTTCCAAGGCTCAAGAAGGAGTGAAATGTGATATTCTACGCCTGGAGGGTAATTTGAAGTTGATATGATCAAGAATTTGCACAAGGACTCAAAAGTGCTCCTATCCCTCACTGAAGGACCAGGGCGATTTTTATAAAATCAACAATTTCCCTCCGAGATTAGGCTAAGGCAAGATTGTGTGAGATGGCAAGGATCTTCTAAAGCATGGTGAACAAAGATTTGACTTCAAAATTTGAGAATCCTAGCCTAAAAATGAAAAAGCGCTCCTGTCCTTCACTGGAGGACCAGGGCGAAAATCTTGGGAGAGCTTATTTTGCCTTGCAAAAACGAGTTAAGCATTCATGGAACAAGTGAAAGAGATCATTGCTTACTCCACAACGAGAATCAACAAATGAAAGATGAAGGATTGAGGACAAAAGTGAAAAGGTGCTCCTGTCCCTCACCCAGGGTCCAGGGTGAAAAGGTCTTAAAGTCACGTTCCTTCTAAAGATCAAGTGAATTAAACTCAAGACTCCAATTAAAATGCCATTTTTGATGCCTAGATGAAGTTTTGAACGTGAAAATGAGGAATGCAAGGCCTAGATTGAGAAAAGTGCTCCTGTCCCTCTCCAAGGGACCAGAGCGATGTTAATGGCATTCATTATTTTTTTACCATATTTGGGCGTTAATATCCTCCAAATCGCATTAGATGCCAAATTGCTAACTTCGGAATATTTGAAAAAAATTAAATCACATTGGCATTTAATAAATTTATTTTGAGCCTCAAAAAATTGAATTTTTATTATAAAGGCATTTAAAATTAATTTTTATTAAATTAAAATTAAATGTGAGCACACAAGGCATTATTTTGTCTTTATTTATCAAGTCGGCCTTCTTCTTGATGGTTTTTTTATTTTATTTTAAAGCTTAATTGCTAGGTCGGCCTCAACAAGAATCAAGGTAAGGCGCTCTATATATTGGAGGTGTTTTTTCACAATTCAAATCATTCAATCATCCTTTTAAGTGCGAAATTGGAGAGCAAAAGAAGGTGCGAAATCGAGCTGGAGTGGAGGGCGAAATTCATTTTGAAGACTTTTGAAGAGGCTAGTGGAGTTTATTCTTTTCCAAGCTAGAGGAGGCGCAATTTATCCAAGAGGAGGCTATGATCTACACTTTGCCTAGCGAAATTCATCTATTTTTGCATCATTTCTTAGAGTTTAATACTCAAGGGAAGGTATGAAGAATTACCTTTTTGAAGATCTCATTCAAGACTTATTATGATCCCATTGCAATTTTGTAAAGTCTAAGTCTTGAAGATCCAAATTCCATTCATTGTTAATTTTAAAATGTGTAGTTCTTGATTTATCATGACTTTTTTCAAATTAATATCTTAAGTTTTACCTTTGAAAGGTCTTAAATTTCATGCTTTGAGGTTTGATGCTCAAAAGACTAACTTTAATATTTTGTGTAGGCATCAAATGGAGATCCCGGAGTTGTAAAATCAAGCCAAATCAAGGACGGTCTCCTCCAAGAAGATCAAGCAAGGACAAGGGCGACCTCCTCCAGTCTAGCATCGACAAGGATGGCTTTCTTCGATCAAACATCAACAAGGGCGACCTCTTCCAATCCAGCATTCCAAGGCGAAATACATCAATCATCCTGCACATCAAAGACGAAAGAAGTTAGAGCAAGGGTTCGTTGAAGAAGCAGATAGTTCCAGAAGAATTAATTAAGGCTAACTTCTCAACGTTACCAAATTGAATATCTACCAAGTTACAAGTGTCAGACAAGGTGGCATCCTAGTCATCACTTCTCCAGTCAGTGTGGTCCACCTCAGCATGTCCGGATTCAATGTACCTAACTCATGGAAGGTGGCACAAACTTCGATGTACCTACCCCAGCTATCCATTGGTTGAATTTTCCAGAGAGGACATGTGTCCAAGCAATACAATTTTTTCATTGGTCAAGCATTAAATGTTATGTAATGGTTGTAACAAACCCTAATTAGGGTTTTCATTGTAAAATCTTGGCCATTGATCTCGAATTGATCTAAGCCATCGAATTGTATTGAGGGCACTATATAAGCCCTGGCATTTCATTTGTAAAGCAGTAAGTTGGAAGCAGTTAGAAGACAGATAGAGAGTAGTTAGAAGGTGATTAGCTAGTTGATAGAATAGCAATTAGAGTAGAGTAGAGAGAGAAGGCAAAGATTGTTGCCAAGATGTTGTTGTAAAAGACTTGTAACTTCATTGAAGAAATGGTGAAATTTATGGGTCGATTCGACAATTTGCACGGTCTTTATACTTCTCATATTTGATTTCGTGTTATTAGATGAGTGGAAGAAATGTGCTTGATGGATGGTGAAATTCGTAATCCATACTACTAGCAGTTTGTTGATTGCAGACTTGCCTTGTGTAGTCAACTGGAATCATTCAGCTTAAGCTTAACTTCAATTGTCGCTTCTTCATTGATATGCATCAACCTGATGGTGTCTATGCCTGCAGTGATGATTTGAACATCATAAAGCTTTCCTTCGAAGATCGCACTAACCTTGTGGAGATGGTCCTGGGATGTCAAAACAAGACTTAGTTAGAATTCCATCAAAGATCATTCATTGCTCTTACATTCTTAGTGTTAGGATTAGATCCTTTCCTCGCCCTCATCTTTTTTCTTTTTTTCAAGTCAAAGCTAGTAAAATCCTGTGTTCCAGCAATATTCAAAGCAAATCAGAAGTTCAGTCATCAAGTGTAAGTCCCCTTGTGATTCCAGCAAAATCACATCATACCACAGAGAGCATATCCACACGTAGAGACCCTACATACAAGAACCTTGAAGTCATCTCGATTGATCCTTTTCGCGACATCTTCAACATTCGGAGGCTTTACTCAAGAGAGGATAAGGTACCCTTTAGGTATTTTATTCTGTGTTTGATAGTGTACAAAATACACGTCAACACGTAGGAGGCATCACATAGAGCCTTCTCCAAGCTACTTGCATGTGAGCCCTTTTTTACTGCTCTTTTGTGGCCTTTTGGCAAGGTTTGCTTATATTCCTCAAGTACTTTAATTTTTGTTTGTTATGCAGGTTCGCTAGGGCAATGGAGGCCAAATGTTTCTCACAGGATTGTGATGCCACTATTTAGGGCTTGCAATCAGGGTGTTAGGCTGTGATTTGTTCTTAAATCTTAACCTTTGTAGGGGCATGATAGTCTGCCCTTCCCAAGATTGCTTGTCCTCAAGCAATGATCATGGATAGAGTGATCAAGATGATTTCCAATTCGTAACTTCTCGTAGTTTCCCTTCCATTGTGCTACCCTAATATTATCTCAAGTTGCAAATTTGAACTAGAGTTGCTTAATAATTAGTTTAATATAAGTTTTCTCTCGTCCACTATGAGGAAGATCATAGGCTATCTTGCAATAGCATTGTACATCCAAAAATCAATTTCTCCGTCGCCATCGACAAGGAATTAGTCGTGATTTATTTCTTTGAGGTAAAGTAGAAAGAGGAACTTCCTATACATTAAGATGAGGATTAGAAGCACAACACACATCCATGACCTTAATTGGGCTGTTTTCTATTTATGCTTGTCTTGGTTATTGTCTTTGTTTTGCAAAATCTATCAGTTTATGTTTGAGCTTGTCACTTGCGATGACAGGATCCTCGTGTATTGTCTTCATGTTTCTTGAGACCATGACTTTAGGAATTTATGTTGCATGTGTTCTTATTGCACACGAAGATTCTAAAATAATATTTGTTTTGAGGACTTTGTCCTGATCCCACCCAATCCGCAACTGTATTTGCTTGAGTGAATCTTTTAAGTCTACCTAACTTTTAGAGCCAAATGAGTTCCTACACTTAGAGACACATTATACTTAAGTTAATTAAAATTTTGTGCCTTAATTTTGAAACCTTGATATGTTAGGGATCCATTTGAGTGACTAAATTTCAATCTGGTATGAGCTTGGGTCTGCACATAAAGAGAAGCTTGATTCTGGTAATCCATGAGTACCTTGTAGTCTTCTTTGCATGACATGTTACCTCTGATGTGGTATTCTTTCAATGACGTTGTGCTTTCAGAGGTTGCCTAAAACGGAAAACTGTTTATATAAGCTTGGATTTTCTTATTCATGTAACTATTAAACCTGGTTTTGCTTGTCTAAGCTAGTGATAACAATGATTGGCTGGGCCTTAGGCTCCCCTATGGCATGAGTTTGAAGATGATTGACATGTACATGCTATATCCTAGTGAAGCTAGACATGTCAAGACTCACTTGGATAAGATAATTGTCTAAACTTTCCTTTTGACATGGGAATTTAAAGGTTTTGGATTTTATGATTGATAAAATTTCACTTGCTTTAGCACCAATTAGTGAAATTCGGTATCACCCTTTTTGGCCATGCCGTTGTGAATGAATATATCAAAATTACTATTATAGCCAGATATTGACGTATAGGTAAACCTAGGTGGTAGTTGAGATTAAATGCAGTCATGACCAAATCTGTGTAGTGTATACCATGCACATGGATGGGTGGGGATCAAATCTTAGAAGACATAGGGCAGTTAACCATAAATGCAAGACGGATCCCTAAGTTGAATTGTATGTTGTTGGTTGTATTTATGGTTTGAATCATGCTTTTGATTCAGAAATGGAGTAGTATAACAGCATTTGTAATAATGATACATTTTGGTATCCTTGGGCATTTGTCAGTAATTTTTGGGGTCTCAAGTATGTTCATGTTTCAGATTCATTATACTCGGTGGGTCACTCTTTTCAGTTTGGATTTTGTCTAGTGATCATATTGATCCTTTAATAGGATCCATGTCCTCTTGTCTCGGGTGTGCCCTACAGGATGGTACTGTTATTCTAGACCGCTCCTTACATGATTACATGACTATTGTCCTATGACTTAGTGCCTTACTATTGTTTGTCATGACTATATTGTGAATGGCTATTATTCTTAACATATTTCCTTTCACATTTTATGACAATTTGTAGGAAACTTACTATACTCATCAAAAGATCTTACACTGTCAATTCATGGTGTTTGAGCCCTTGCATTCTCACACATTCTCCCTTCCTATCCTCTGGCATACACCCTATAGATTTTCATGGCATTGTCACGTTCTTATCCTCTATTCTCTACAACAGTTTGTATTATGCTGTATGATGACTGTCATAAGCTTAATGTTTATAGGCTACATGACTGTCCTTTTGTGATTATTGTGCTCGACAATGATGACTGCGAGTGTGTGGAAGGTGTTTAATATTGTCATGTTCAACAACCTCTATATTGTTTCAACTATTGTCTTGCCAATGTCATTTATGGTTAATATCACGCTTATCATATGTTATTCATTTGTAGTTGTGCCTTCATAAGGTTGCCACTGTTTTTTTGATACTATCCACTATTCTTTGACATGTGTGAGATCTTTGAGATGTATTCATATCTCATATTTTTTCACAGTTTTTTATAAGGGAACACATCCTATACTTTCTACATACCCACTGCCACCATCCTAACAGGTCTGTGAACAACATTTTTTCATATTTTATTACTTTTTGGCCCTTTCCTATTTTTCAGATTCTAAATGTAACAGGAGCATCTGAAAATCAGGAGCCCCACTCATCCTTCTTGAAGGTTGACATATTATTAGTGATGGGGATTTAAATCCCAATTTTTTTCATGAAATTTAACTTACATTCAGGCAGCAGTACTGAAATGAATGGAATAGATTCATCTTTGGATGTATTTCAGATGCATCTCTACAATGAAGAGAAGAGTTCAAATATTCGTTAATGGAAAAATGTATGTTAGGGATTTTCTTTGTCTACTATAGTGGGAATTTGCAAGCTCCCTTAAACATTTATACCAAGTGTTTTTTATTATCCTATTTATATCCCTGATGAGAAAATGATAATTTTTTTTTAAAAATGTCTTTCAAGATTACAGTGAGACCCACCTCAGTTTAATTTGGATGCATGGTTATGGCTACCAAGAAGTGTCGTTTTCGTCACTGCTAGGCATAAGTAATCATAAGACACATAGGGTGTAAACGTGCCAAAAATGAGAAAACACATAAATATGCATAAGACACTAAGCATGCATGCAAGACATAAGCATACATGAGAAAGGCACACCTGTAAAGCACACATGGAGTAAAAATGCTGAAAACACATCAGACATGAAGCAATTACACATAAGATATGAAGCATACGCAAAACACAAAGCATACATGAGAAAGGGACACATATAAAACATGGAGTATACATGCTGACATCAGACATGAAGCAAATGCATATAAGATATGAAGCATATGCAAGACACAAAGCATGCATGAGAGAAACACACATGGAGTACACATGCTGAAAGCACATCAGACACAAAGCAAGCAAATGTAAGGTACAAAGAATACACATAAATACACATGAGACACAAAGCATACACATAAGACACGAAGCATGCACATAAATACACATAAGACACGCAGCATGCATGTGAAAGACACAGACATATAGAAGTACAATCTTGGCCTAATAGATTTATTTTTGATTTACAAAAGGTCTGAATAGTTAACCCTAATTGAATGGCAGTTAAAGTGGTTTTTTCTCGCAAGCTGGCAAGATTAAGGCTCTGAAACCAAGTGTAATGTCCCCTTTTGGGATATACTTGATTTTTGCCCAAAAATAGCAATTCCAACAGTACAATTTATTTACAAGGAATATTCTATAAATAAATTTACACAATTGCTATAAAAATTAGAGAAAATTTTAATTATTTGTAATGTCCCCATTTTGAGATAGGATTTAATAATAAGTAATACTAATAAATTAAAACATAAAATAATAAAAATATAATATAATATAATTAAAATGTAATCGAGTTAATGAATGGTCAAAAGGCATAAATTGAAGAGTTGTGACTCTCTCAAAAATGAGATATAAGAGGGAGAAGAGATCATTTGAAAGGGGATAAAGAGGAGGGAAGAAAAGAATAACGCATGGGAATCAAGGAAGGATTAATGAAGGAAGAAATGGGAAGTAGATAAGGTTGTGTTTCTTTCAAAGGGTTAGAATTATGAAGGGTTGTACTATTTTATAGGGTGGAAATTGTGATAGGTTGTGTCTCTTGCCAAGGGGCAGGCATGATGAAGAGAAGTGACCTCTCCCTCACATGGGAAGATATAAAGGGGAGAAGGTTCATTTGAGAAAGAGAGGTGTTGTGACCATTTCACACATCGCCCCATTAGAATGGGGACCCCCTCTTTTTCGCTTCTGTTTTGCCTGTTCTTCTCTCTGCTTTTAGGGTTTTGAGTGAGTGAGTGGTTTGTCTGGGCTAGGGCTAAACCTTAGGGGTTTCTTTTGGACATTATTCAAGTTGAGTCCAGACAAATTTTGGAATTTGTTAAGCGTCCTCCCGAGGATTGAGATTGTTGAAATAGGGTAAGTCTGTCAGGAAGTCAGATAAGTCCCAGGCTAGGTCTAGTCAGGGTTTTTGAGGGAAAATCCAAAATTTTGTCTAAGTGTTAGCATTTTGAAGGTGAAATTGTATATTTTTGCCTAGGTGAATTTTGATCAATTTTTTTGAGGTAAGATGATGCCTGAAACAGAGAAATCGCCCCTGTCCTTCACTGGAGGCCCAGGGCGAATTTCATTCTAAGTGCAATTTCTTATTTTGCGAGGGCTTGCTAACTGATTCCTGGCCTTGAAAATGACCTAACTCTGCCTTGTGAAATGATTGGAGACCTAAATTTTGAATATTTTAGCCAGAAAGGACAAAATCGCTCCTGTCCCTCACTCAGGGACCAGGGCGAAAATGTTATTCAATGCATATTTGTCATTGACTTTTCTATTTTGTTTTGTGCAGGGTCTCCAAGAGTGATGATCGAACGTGACTTGATACTTTTGAAGATTTTGAAGGGCGAAAATAATGAATTTTGAAGGATTAAGAGAAAATCGCTCTTGTCCCTCTTTGAGGGACCAGGGCAAAAAGACTTAGCAGAGTCATTCGTGACCTTGTTTGGTCAAATTGAAACATCAAAGGCATGGTGGACGGCGAAATGAACGTGATAGAGCATCCAGACTTGATTAAAAACAATGAAATGATGGAGTTTTGTCTAGAAGAGTAAATTCGCTCCTGTCCCTCTCCAAGGGTCTAGGGCGAAATTCTTTATATACACATTTTTAGACCTTCTTTGGACTGGAACTCTTATTCATGGCGTGTAACAAGATGAAATCTTCCTTAGCAAAGACATTTCGTGATGAAAGATGAAACATTTTGGCCTAGAGGGCAAAGTTCGCTCCTGTCCCTCACTGAAGGTCCGGAGCTTGATTTTCAAATTTGCACTGTTCTTGCAGGATCAAAGTGATTTTATGATTGGAAGAGATCAAGGAAAGCATGTTTTGTCCATTGAATATAATTTGAGTAGTCAGCAAAGGAGGAAATCAACCCAAATGACAAAGTTCGCTCCTGTCCCTTGCTGAAGGTCCAGAGCGATTTTCTAAAAGGTGCAATTTTCTTGCAAGGACAAGGCAAGTTTGTGATTGAAATGAATGGAATAAGGCATGTTTAGCCCGTTGAAGATAATTTGGAAGGCTAGCAAAGGACGGATAAGTTTGAAATTGCAAAATCGCTCCTGTCCCTCTCCAAGGGACCAGGGCGAAAAACCTAATATCTAGCCTTTCTCTCCAAGATTGGACAAATCTAGGCCAAGGCACAAGCTTGAAAGAGAGTTTTAAATGCCTTGAAATGGAATTGAGATACAAGATTTACAAATTTTGATGATAATAAGGAAAATCGCTCCTGTCCCTCCCCAAGGGTCCAGGGCGACCAAATGTGCCCATTTACCTTACATTTTGAATTGATAATTTTGTTCCCAAGACTCAAAAGGCAGTGAAGTGTGATATCCTACGCCTTAAGGATAATTTGAGGATCGAAAAAATCAAGAATTTGCACAAGGACTCAAAGGCGCTCCTGTCCCTCACTGAAGGACCAGGGCGATTTTTATAAAATCAACAATTTCCCTCCAAGATTACGCTAAGGCAAGATTGTGCAAGATGGGAAAGGTCTTCTAAAGCATGGTGAACAAAGGTTTGGCTCCAAAACTTGACAATCCTGGGCTAAAATGCAAAAGTCGCTCCTGTCCTTCACTGGAGGACCAGGGCGAAAATCTTTGGAGAATCAATTTTGCCTTGCAAAAAAGAGTTAGGCATGCATGAAATGAATGAAAGGGATCATTGCTTACCCCATAGCGAGAATTGACAAATAAAGGTGAAGGATTAAGACCAAAAATGGAAAATCGCTCCTGTCCCTCTCCAAGGGTCCAGGGCGAAAAAGTCCTAAAGACACTTCCCTTTTTGAGATCAAGTGGAATTAAACTCAAAACTCCAATTGAAAATACCACTTTAGATGCCTAGATGAAGTTTTGGTGATTAAAAATGAAGAATGCAAGGTTTAAATTGCAAGTTCGCTCCTGTCCCTCTCCAAGGGACCAAGGCGAGGTTATTGGCATTCTTTATTTTTACCTTATTTCAACGTTGATATCCTCTAAAATCGCATTAGATGCCAAAATTGCCAACTTCGAAATATTTGAAAAAATTAATTAAATTGGCATTTAATAAAAGACACGTTGACATTTAATAAATTAATTTTGAGCCTCAAAAATCGAATTTTTTATTATAAAGGCATTTAAAATTAATTTTTGTGAAATTAAAATTAAAAATGGAGCGCTTGAGGTATTATTTTTATTTATTTTATCAAGTCGGCCTCTCCTTTTTTTGCAATTTTATTTATTTTTTTGGCCTATTTTGCCAAGTCGGCCTATGGGGAGTAAGGTGGTGAGCGCCCTATATATTAGGGGTGTTTTGATTAAGTTTAATCCATCATTCACTCATTACTTCAAGTGCGAATTTGGAGATCAAGAGGGAGTGCGAAGGCTGGCCTATTTGGAGCGAATTTGTCCTAAGTATTGAAGACTAGAGGTGATGGAGTTGATGCTTGTAAAGACTAAAGGAGGCGCATTTTGCTAAAGGGAGTTTTGGTCCACATTTTGCCTAGCGAATTCTCCTATTTTTGCATCATTTCTTAGAGTTAATTCTCAAGTGAAGGTATGGCGAAATCACCTTGACACCATTATTGAAGATTTGAATTTTAAATTCTAAGTTTGATGTAGCTAATTAGGAAATGATAACTCAAGATTTATCATGAAGTTTCCTAATTAATATCTTTTATCTTCCTTTCTACTTTATATTTTACGCTTTAAGGTATATTACTCATTATGAAATGTTGTGTAGGTGTCAAGATGGCGACTCCAAAGGCAGGAGCATCTACTAGTCGTCCAGCTCTCATGAAGGAAGATCAGAGGAATGAAGAATTGGAGACCAAGATCGTGTCCAAGTGGAGCAATATTGGAGATACCAACTTGGGAAACTTCAGTGTTAAGAAGTTTCGAGAGGTCCCTTACATTGGCAAGCCATCACCTATCGCAAAGAGAATAATTGAAAGTGGCATCATCAAGGCGGCCGGTTTCCCTCCAGCGGTCCAGTGCCATGAGCTGATGATCGAGTGTGCCCGACATTATGACTCACAATCAAGATCGATCGTATCCAAGGAAGGGAACACTTTGGCATACCTTTCGGAGGAGGCTATAAGTGAAGCTCTCCATCTTCCAGAGCATAAAGATATGATTTACAAAAGCTTAGAAGGAGCCAGGTCAATGTATGAAGATGATCCAGACACTTGCTTGAGCACATCAATAAGAATTGGTTACTCAAAAGTCGTCCTCGCCTGAGCAAGCGCAAGTGAAGACAATTCTCATCCTAGAGGCGCGAAGAGGAAAGAAAGACCTGAGAAAAGGGAACCCTCCAAGAGGAAGCAAGAGGCCAATCGAGATCGCTCATCAGGCACGTCTTCTTGACATGAAAAAAGGACAAGTCAAGTTGAAGAACAAGAGAAGACGGTGCCTGAGGTTGATGAATCTATGGAGTCAATGGTACAGAATGATAAACCTGAAAAAGGGAAGGCACCTCAGCATTCGTTAAGTCGATCTCCCCAAGTCAATGAGCTACATGAAGACAGGAATGATGATGAAGTGACATCTCCTCTCTGAGAAGACGAACCATTGCCTAAAGAAATACAAGTTAGAGAGACGAGATCCGCCATTCCAGATTGGTTGAAAGAGAGACTGACGAGGGTAATTGTGATTGAAGATGAAGATGATGCAATTGACTTAGAGAGCCTTATAGGAAATTCTCAAGAGGCAACGGAGAAGAGGAAGGCCACCAGGATGTCCAAGATGATCACAGACGAGACAGGGTCTAGGAAATTGCAGATTGCTACACCAGTAGTGGACAAGTATGAAGGTGAAATCCTTGCAGATGAGTATGATGTGGAAACATTTGAGCTTGGTCCACTCACTGCTAAGTAGGCACTGGATGAGGCAACCGATTCATTTGAAGCACTTAAGGACAAGCTTAAGGAAGAAATGGAAAAGAATAGAAAGCTTGAGAGAGAGGTTGGTGCTTGGAGAAGCTACTTTAGCCATCTCAATCAGCCCTTGAGACGTGTTGACGTGTATTTTGTACACAATCATACACAGAATAAAATACCCAAGGGTACCTTATCCTCTCTTGAATAAAGTCTTTGATTGCTGAAGATGTCGCAAAAAAAGAGCAATCAGGGTGACTCCAATGTTCTTTTATGTAGGGTCTCTACGTGTGGATAAGCACCAGTGGTCGTTGTGATTGCTGTTTCATCAAGGGGCCTTACGTATCCGAATTGCAGGAACAAGATTTCCTAATACTAATGAATTCCAAAAAGATCAAAAGGGTAAGGTTTGCAAGAGATAAATCCTAATCTAATTCTAAGAATGACTTAACGTAGGCTAAACTTGGCAAGATTCTACCAACTTCAGTATTGCCATGAAATAACAACTTTACTGAAACTGATGCGATCTTCTAAGGTGAATAATGATTTTCAAATCATCAAGAATCACAAGCACTACCATGAAGGTACATATCTATGACTCAATAATGAATGAAGGTTTATGCAATCCAAATATTTCCAGTCGACCACACAAGACGTCCTTACAATCAGTAAGAAGCTAGTGGTTTGGAACGTGAATCTCACCAAAGATCAAGCCCAACACTTAGTCCTTCAAACTTAAACACTACTTTGACTGAGAATGATTCAAGAAAGTAAACAACCATGAAGATAGCCACAAGAATTGCAATAAAACACCATAACTTCAATATTTTATTGATCTCAAAGCCATCATAAGCAACAATTGCTCGAAATTCCTTCTTCAAAGCTCAATCTTGCTACAAAATAACTTGCTTCTCCAAAAGCCCCAAACTCTAACTGTAAATCTTCTAATCTCTCTACTTCTAATTTCTCCTATATATCAAAATGAAAAGGAGTGAGGGTATATATAGCATCCTCAATTACAATGAACGGTCCAGATCAAAAGAAGATCAATGGCCAAGATTATGACACCTAAACCCTAATTAGGGTTTATTACAAATAGCCCCCTTTTTATTGAACAATATTAAATGCATAGCCAAATATTAAATTTGGCACAAAAATCTAGGAAACATAGACCAATGATAATTAAGGTGCCACATCATCTATAACAACCTTTCTTCTAGAATCTTATTCCCTTTCCAATGCTCTTTCTTAGCATATGCAATGAATCTAGACACGATTCCTTCGATCTCAGCAATTGGAATCTCGGGAAGATTCCTCATTCGTTCCTCCAAGTGGATGACCTGATCGAAAGCCTTGAGAAGAGCAGTGTCCCATCCAGGTTCAAGTTCTTTGATTTTCTCAATCAGGAGCATGGTAGCAAACATCTGATCCCGTTGCTCATCTGTAATAACATTCTCATCTTTGCAAAAGATGACCTTGACTCTTTCTTCTAATTCTTGCAAATCCACATCTGTCTCAACTTCAATCCTCCTGCCAAGAATAGTACATAATACTTCAAACACCTTGTCCTGGATCGGATGGATAATTTCTTCAACTTGATTGCATTTGTTACTGATGTCCTCAAAAAGAACTTCCTTCATCTGGAGTAAAGTTGACCATTGGAGTAAACTATGAGGTCCCCCATCCATTATCTTTTCTTGTGCTAGGACCTTCCTTGATGTTTGTCTGATTATTTGCAGGACAGGAATGATAACATCTTTAGTATGAGCAAAGGCGGCTACCGTTATCATTAGGTTGTGGATGATCTCAAGGACCTGGATAGCTCGATGAATGGTCTGTATCATTCTTGTTGCAAATTCAATAGCAACTGTATGGGATTTGTCAATCCAAGAGCTCATAAGCTGAACCAAACTCCTAACTCTCTCTGCCTCACCAACTGATTCAAGGGGAAGTGCCTGCACAGGAGATACTGCTGGATCCTGACGCCTCAAAGGCTGATTGAGATGGCTAAAGTAGCCTCTCCAAGCACCGACCTCTCTCTCAAGCTTTCTATTCTTTTCCATTTCTTCCTTAAGCTTGTCCTTAAGTGCTTCAAAGGAATCGGTTGCCTCATCCAACGTTTGCTCGGCTGTGAGTGGACCAAGCTCAAATGTCTCTACATCATATTCCTCTGCGAGGATCTCACCTTCATACATGTCCACTGCTGGTGTAGCTATCTGCAATTTCCTGGATCTTGTCTCATCTCTGATCATCTTGGACATCTTAGTAGCCTTCCTCTTTTCTGTCACTTCCTGAGAATTCCCAACAAGGCTTTCTAAATCAATCACATTATCTTCGTCTTCGATCACAATCACCCTTGTCAGTCTCTCCTTTAACCAATCCGGAATGGCAGATCTTGTTTCTCTAACCTGTATCTCCTTAGGCAATGTTTCTTCCTCTCTGGGAGGAGATGTCACTTCATCACCATCCTTGTCTTCATGTAACTCATTAACTTGGAGAGATTGGCTTGATGAACGTTGAGGTGCCTGTCCTTCTTCATGTTTATCGTTCTGTACCATTAATTCCATAGATTCCTCCATTTCAAGTATCCTCTTCTCTTGTCGAGAAGATGTGCCGGATGAACGATCTCGATTGGCCTCTTGCTTCTTCTTGGAGGATTCTCTTTTCTCAGGTCTCTCTTTTCTCTTTGAGCCTCTAGGATGGGGATTGCCTTCACTGGCGCTTCGAAGATTGCCTTCGCTCGTGCCTCTGGGATGAGGATTACCTTCACTTACATTTGCTCCTCCTTCTCTTGGCCTTTCCTCCAAAGTAAAAGTCATAGATATGCCCTGCTCTCTCAACTTTTGATGTTGCACATCAACCCATCTGCGAGTACAAGACAAAACTGGAGCCATCAAGGCATCTAGATCCAAAATTTCAGGTTCATTCCAATCTAGCCTCACTGCTTTGTTTTCTCGGTCATAAGATGATTGGAGATGTCTGCCACTGTCCTGAGCTTGGTCGGCCACTCTGTAAATTTTGTATTTCCTGATGAAGTCTAAAGGCAATCTGGAATGCATCTTTCTTTTTACTTCAAAATCATCTGAGAGATTCATCAAAAAGTCCTCTACCTGAAACTCATGCTTGTATTTTCTACCGACCGTCTCTTCTATATATCCATAAGGATCAAAACTCTCTCTCAAGGCAAAGAATGAAAATTAATATAAGGCCAACTCCTTTTCTGCATCATCCATGGCTAGAGCATTAGGACATACCTCAACTGAATTTCCTAGTATGATTGGCACAGGAACTCCATTTCCATGCCTGTGTCTGAATGCCTTCACATAAGCTGCCAACTGTCTAGCCACCTCAAGTAACACTATTCTGTCTGCCGGATATCTCGGCAACATGTAGGGAGGTGAAGGACATCCATGAACTCTAATATATGTAAACTTCTGAAATTGGATGAACCAAGCACCGTACCTCTTTACAAGCTCTTGTGCATCTTGAGATAGCCGATTGTGAATCCCGCCTTGCAATGTCGTGGTGATGTTCATCGTGAAGGTATCATTGACCAACTTGTAGTCACTTCTTGGAGGATGATGCAAATGAACATAGGAATCACAAACTCTGACTTCCCCGGGCCCTCTTTCGATCACTCCTCTGTGAGGTAGTCCTGCATATTCAAAACTCTTGATCAAGGCATATATGATGTATGAACTCATGTGGAAAGACTTGGTAGTCTTCGGTCTTCTTAACTGCACGTCCAAGCAATGGCTAATCATTCTAGCCCAATGAATTGTTCCTTTTCCTTGAACTATCACTTGGATGAAGTAGAACATCCACTTCTCAAAATAGAAGGCTTGAGGAGCCCCTGTAACTTGGTTGAGTAATGTTATCAAATCTCTGTACTCCTCCTGGAAGTCGATCCTATGTGGTGTGTTCGGAATCTTGCTCAGGCGAGGACGACTCTTGAGTAACCAATTCTTGTTGATGATGCTCAAGCAAGTGTCTGGATCATCTTCGTACATGGACCTGGCTCCTTCTAAGCTTTTATAGATCATATCTCTGTGCTCCGGAAGATGGAAAGCCTCACTTATAGCCTGCTCTAAAAGGTAAGCCAAAGTGTTTCCTTCCTTGGACACGATCGATCTTGATTGTGGATCATAATGGCGAGCACACTCGATCATCAACTCATGGCACTAGATTGCTGGAGGGAAGCCGGCCGCCTTGATAATGCCACTTTCAATTATTCTCCTTGCGACAGGTGATGGCTTGCCAATGTAAGGGACCTCTCGAAACTTCTTCGTACTGAAGTTTCCCAAGTTGGTATCTCCAATGTTGCTCCATTTCGACACGATCTTGGTCTCCAATTCTTCGTTCTTTTGATCTTCCTTCATGAGGGCTGGACGTCTGGTAGATGCTCCTGCCTTTGGCATCGCCATCGTGACACCTACACAACATTTCATAATGAGTAACAGATTTCGCAATGTAGAAATATAGATTAAAATTTAAATTTAGGAAACTTCATGATAAATCCTTAATTTATCATTTCCTAAATATAACAATGCAATTCAGAATTCAAGATTCTAAATTCAAATTCAAAATTGAGGCTAGGACGATTCAAAATTCAAAATTTGGACAAGGGAGATCTTGCCATACCTTTCTTGAGAACTAACTCTAAAAAGTGATGCAAAAATTAAGGAAGTTTGCTAGGCAAAAATGAAGATCGAAGTCTTCAACGTGAGCTTCTTCTAGCAAATGCGCCTCCTTCATCAATTTCACCACCTTGGGTCTTCGACGCCTTGAGGGAAACTCGCTCCACCTCTAACCTCTAACAAAGTTCGCACTCTTCCTTGGATTGAAATTTCGCTCTTCTCCTTGGATCAAAATTCGCACTTTCTATTGCTCCTCTCCAAATCGCATATGAACAATGATTGAATGATGGATTAAAATGTTTCAAAATACCCTTCTTATATAGGCACTCATCTCTTTAATTGCCCATAGGCCGACTTAGAAAATAAGGCAAATAATAAACAAAATTTAAATAAAAAGGAGGCCGACTTTTGTAAAAAAACATTAAAATAGTATCCCCAAGCGCTCTCCCTTTTTATTTAATTTAATAATTAATTAATTTAAATGCCTTTGTAATTAATAATTTCGATTTTTTTTAAAAGGCTAAATTAATTATTAAATGCCTTATGCGCTATTTTTAAATGCCAATTTAATTAAATATTTCAAAGTTTTTATCGAATTTAGCATTCAATGTATTTCAAAAAATTATTGGCGCCTAGGCATGGGAGGAATTTGGGACTTTAATCAAATTCGCTCTGGTCCCTGGGAGAGGGACAGGAGCGCCCATGCATTTTGGTCTTCCATCTTTTATTCTTCACGTTTGAAACTTCATCCTCTACGTCCAAAATGGGGTTCTCGCTTGGTATTTTGAGTTTAACCTATTCCATCTTTGGAATGAATGCCTTTTAAAACCATTTTCGCCCTGGTCCCTTGGTGAGGGACAGGAGCGATTTTTGCTTTTCCTCCTTGGCCCTTGTCTTTTAAATCGTCAAATCAACTTGTGAGGGCAATTGATGATCCTTGTTTGTTCTACGCATGCCAAACTTGTCTCTCCAAGACCAAATGAGCCCTCCTAAGGATTTTTCGCCCTGGTCCTTGACTGAAGGACAGGAGCGAATTTTGCATTTGAGCTCAAAATTGTTGATTCTTGAGGTTAATTCCACGTTCATCGTCCTTCGAAAGTCATTTTTGACCTTGCGTAACCTTGCCTTGACGTAACTTTTGAAGGGAATGGTTGATTCTGTAGAAATCGCCCTGGTCCTCCAGTGAAGGACAGGAGCGATTTTGCATATATGGCACAAATCCTTAATCATATTAACATCGAATTTTCTTCAAGGTGTAAAACATTGTTTCTTACTCCATCTTGAACGTTTGAAACGAAAGAGGCATTTAAAAATTAGGCATACTTGACTATATCGCTCTGGTCCCTTGGTGAGGGACAGGAGCGCCTTGGCCATCACTCGTCCAGTCTTGCGGTCTTTGCAACTTTGTTTTCCTTTAAAGTATTCCCAATATCGTCTCCATCATGTGCCTTGGCTTGGATTCACCTAAATTTGGCGGAATAGACTTGATAATACATTTTTCGCCCTGGTCCTTGGGAGAGGGACAGGAGCGCTTTGGGCAAAATAGGTCTCACTTGTGCTTTGCAATCTTCAAATTTATCTTCAATAGAGTGATTACGCCTTCCTTTACTCATCCCAAACATAAAACTTACTTCACCTTCGCCCAAAATTTGTCTTTTGAGAAAATCGCCCTGGTCCCTGGGAGAGGGACAGGAGCTATCTTTGAAATTCGCCTTGGTCCCTGAGAGAGGGACAGGAGCGAACTTGTCATCTTAGCATATTTCCTTGCTTGCCAATTACTTCAAATTATATTCAATGGACAAAACATGCCCTCCTTGATCTCCTCGAATCAAAAAATTGTCTTGGCCCTGCAAGGACAGTGCAACTTTGAGAAACAAGCTCCGGTCCTTCAATGAGGGACAGGAGTGATTTGGCCTTAAACCTTAAAAAACTTGCCATTTTGAGTCTCAAAAAAATCTTCCAAATCTTCAATTCATGCTCGATTGTATCTCCTGGCGACCCTGCACAAGACAAATGAAACAAGTCAATAACCGAGAATGCATAAAATACCAATTTCGCCCTGGTCCCTGGGAGAGGGACAGGAGTGATTTTGCCTCTATAGGCCAAAATATCAAGAATTTAGGCTTTCAATCACTTCACAAGGCATAATTAGGTCATCTCCAAGGCCAGGGGTCAATTATCAAACCTTCCAAAATTTGGTCAAAATTCACCCGGACAAATTTGCACAATTCCATCATTAACACTAGGTAAAATTTGAACTTGCTTTCAAAATTCCGACTGGACCTAGAGAGACTCATCTTATTTCAAAATTGCAACCCTCGGGAGGAGGCTTAATAATCTTTCAAAATTTGACTGGACTGCTGCTTGAAAATATCAATAGGAAACTCCTAAGGCTTAACCCTAGTCCAGACGACTCACTCACTTACCCAAAACCCTAAAAGCAGAGAGAAGAATAGGCAAAACCGGGCAAAAAAGAGGGGGTCCCCATTTTAATGGGGCGATGTGTGAAATGGTCACAACAAGACGTCAGGATCCGGCAGTGTCTCCTGTGCAAGCACTTCCCCTTGAATCAGTTGGCGAGGCAGAAAGAGTCAAGAGCTTGGTTCAGCTTATGAGCTCTTGGATTGACAAATCCCACATAGTTGCCGTTGAATTTACAACAAGAATGATGCAAACAATCCACCGAGCCATCCAGGTCCTTGAGATCGTCCACAACTTGATGATAACAGTAGCCGCTTTTGCTCACACTAGAGATGTTATCATTCCTGTTCTGCAAGTAATCAGGCAAACACCAAGGAAGATCCTAGCACAAGAAAAGATAATGGATGGAGGAGCTCATAATTTACTCCAGTGGTCAACTCTACTTCAGATGAAGGAGGTTCTTTTCGAGGACATCAGCACCAAACGCAATCAAGTTGAGGGCGTCATCCATCCAATTCAGGACAAGGTGTTTGAGGTGTTGTGTACCATTCTTGGCAGAAGGATCGAAGTTGAGACAGATGTGGACCTTCAAGAGTTGGAAGAAAGAGTCAAAGTCATCTTTTGCAAAGATGAGAATGTCATCACAGATGAACAACGAGATCTAATGTTCACTACTATGCTCTTGATTGAGAAGATCAAAGAACTCGAACCTGGATGGGAAACTACTCTTCTCAAGGCCTTTGATCAGGTTATCCACTTGGAGGAGCGAATGAGGAATCTTCCCGAGATTCCTATTGCTGAGATCGAAGGAATTGTGTCCAGATTCGTTGCATATGCTAAGAAAGAACATTTGAAGGGGAATAAGGTTCTAGAAGAGAGGTTGTTATAAAATGATGTGGCATCTTAATTATCATTGGTCTATGTTCCCTCGATTTTTGTGCCAATTAAATATTTGGCTATGCATTTAATAATGTTCAACTAAAAGGGAACTTTTGTAACAAACCCTAATTAGGGTTTGGGTGTCGAAATCTCAGCCGTTGATCTTCTTTTGATCTGGGCCGTTCATTGTAATTGAGGATGCTATATATACCATCACTCATTTTCATTTTGTATTAATTAGAAGTTAGATGATTAGAGATAAGTAATTAGAAATTAGAAGATTAGAGCTTTTGGAGAGAAGAAAGTTATTTTGTAGCAAGATTGAGTATTGAAGAAAGAATTTCAAACAATTGTTGTCTATTTTGGCTTTGAGATCAATAAAATATTGAAGTTATGGTGTTTTATTGCAATTCTTGTGGCTATCTTCATGGTTGTTTACTTTCTTGAATCATTCTCAGTCGAAGTAGTATTTAAGTTTGAAGGACTAAGTGTTGGGCTTGATCTTTGGTGAGATTCACGTTCCAAACCACTAGCTTCTTACTGATTGTAAGGACGCCTTGTGTGGTCAACTGGAGATATTTGGATTGCTTGAACCTTCAATCATTATTGAACTATTGATATGTATCTTTATGGTAGTATCTATAAATTCTTGATGATTTGAAAAATCACTAATCACCTTAGAAGATCGCATCAATTCCAGTAGAGTTGTAATTCCTTGGCAATACTGAAATTGGTAGAATCTTACCAAGTCTAGCCTACATTGAGTCATTCTTAGGATTAGATTAGAATTCATCTCTTGCAAACCCTATCTTTTGATCTTTTTTGAGAACCTGTTAGTTTTAGGAAAATTCTGTTCCTGCAGCTCGAAAACGTAAGGCCCCTTGAAGAAACAACATTTACAACGACCATTGGTGCTTATCCACACGTAGAGATCCTACAACAAAAAACCTTGAAGTCACCCTAATTGATCCTTTCTCGTGATATCTTCAGCATTCAAAGGCTTTACTCAAGAGAGGATAAGGTACCCTTTGGTATTTTATTCTGTGTTTGATAGTGTACAAAATACACGTCAACAAGAGGGAAGGGAGATCAATGTGGAGAATAATATATTATTCTCAAAGGCAGCAATGAAAAGTGGTGACTCAATTGTTATGAAAGGTGGTGCCTCAATTCCTATGAAAGGTGGTGACTCTTTCCCCTATAAAGCATAAAGGAGAGATCATTCTAAGCATTCAAGGATCACTCACTCATTCATCGATCATCTAATCAACAATCACTTAGTCATCAACTCATCAATACCTCAAATCATCGAATCAAAGGAATTCATTGAACCAATCAATCAATCATATAAATATCATCGAAGGATAGAGACTGGATGACTATTGTGATATTGACACTCAGTGGTGTGATTATATATTTTGGTTGTGGTATGGTTTGGTAACTATGTTTATATCTGCATTCTCCTAATTGTACTGCTGCTTGCGATTATTCAACATAGTATAGTGTGTGTGTATATATATATATATATATATATATATATATATTTGCCTGTAATTTGAATGCATCCTAGCCATAATAGAAGTGGGAAGATTATCAGCAGGGGAATAGCATTGGGGTCACCTTCCAGGCATGCTACCTCATGGTATATGACCAGAGAGTCCCATGAGGCCAAAGGGATATGAAGGGTACTGCTTTTGGGTCTGTGAAGGGTGGACTTTCTAGGTACCTTGTGGTAAATCATCCTCACTATCATGTTGAATGTCTGATATTCAATCTTTGGAAGTAAGGTAGTGGTGACAAGATTGAGGGGAATGGTGATAGGATACCTCACTAGGTACTCCACCTCATTTTGGCAAGGGTCACATGAGGCCAAGGGGGATAAGGTCTGCCCTTGGGCCTGGGTTAGAGGGTCTCTAGGGCACCCTATCAGCTCACCCTATTCAAGCTTCCCAATGGTCAAATTTATGCTTTCAATATGTATATATATATGCTGATATTTTCTGAATGAAATTATTTGTTTTGATGAGTTATAAATATGGAACAATCTCTAACATGTTTGCAGGACTTCACCAGAACTAGAGGTACTCTCTAAACCCTTCCTTGACTAGAACTTGCGATCTAGGGCAGAATCTAGACATTTATAATTTAGGGACTTTACATTAATTAACATCAACTATTATGATCATAGATAATCCCTATAGAATACAAAATATCCTAAATGCATTTGGACCCATTTCATAATTATTCCCAATAGCCAACCATATTATGAAATTTGATGGCCTAGAGCATGATAGGGCACTGGGAGCTTGTCCTTCTCAATCAAGCCCAAGGGCATGGAATGAGCCTCCGAGTCATTCAGCCCCTTGGCTGTAGGTATTGGCACATCCATCTTGGGGTTGGCGTACTTGATGAGGGAACCAGTATTGCTGCATCTCCTATCATACATTTCACATTGGGTCCAAATGCGATTGCTTGTTGGACATCAAATAGATAAATTACTAATATATATATCTTGAAGAATTTGCAATTTAATTCAATACATAAATTTATGGGCATCACATGTAAGATTTTGGGTATTACTCACCTCCATGTAAGATTTAGGGATTTCACCCTTGTCATGTAAGATTTAGGGATCTTGAGCACTTCATGTAAGAAATGGAGATTTTGAGGTGCTTATGTATACTTGTCGGAGTTTGCAAGTACTCGCGTAATGAACTGCAAGTTTGCAAGCACTTACATATGAAATCAGATTTTGAAGACTCCTATGCACCAATTCAGAATTACAAGTTCATCTCATTCGATTGTGCAAAACTTGCTTCAAGGTTATCATATGCACACCATAAAAAGGTAGACTTGATGCTGTCTCGCTCACCCTCGCACCTTCATTCACCCTTGCAATTTTGTAGACAGCATCATCCCATGTAAGATTTCGGGATTTCTCCCTATTCATGTAAGATTTAGGGATTTTGGGGTCCTCGTGTAAGAAATTGGAATTGTGCAGTGCTCATGTAAGGATGGCAGGTTTGTGCAGTGCTCATGCATAGTTTTCATCAATTCACCATGCCTTCGACATCTGGGGTTTAAGCAACTCTTGTAGTGCAACTTGGGAATACAAAGGCTAAAGGCAATACTTTGGCGAAATTGCAAGGGGCCCTTGCAATTCCACCCCTGCCATAGTCAAAGCACTTCTTACCTTCTTCATATTTACAAGTTGTGATTCATTCTCATGATCCGCTCTTGACAATTCTTACAACATTTTGCATTTTTGACAACTATGACGATATTGAAAACATTTTAACAACTTTGACCACTTTTGGCAATTTTTTGCTCCACGACAACATTCTTCATTCCCTACAACCTCGCAACATCTTTTCACAAGCAAAGACTAAATAACTAAAACTTATTGCCAAGCTAAGACAACTAAGCAAAAAGACTAACACTATCAAGCAAAAAGTGGGGGTTCTCATTTGCAATGGCGCGATGTGCGAAAATGTCACAATAGTACCATCATGCTTATGCTACTCTACTTCGATATCCATGTGAACTTTCCCTTGAAATTTTCTAATGGCGCTCATAACTTTCTCAATAGTAGGATGTCTCCCATCTGACTTCTTCTTAACTCTAGATAGTGCTCTTTGCTTGACAAATTTGGAGATGCAACATCACACATCATGCAAGGATGACCCAAAGTAAACTCAATGCCATAACAAGATGTCTGATCTAAGCCATGTGGTAAGATTCAATACTGTCTCTATGTCTACTGCAAGTGCTTAGAAGACTTCATGTTTTCATGATGCAAGGAGTGATGAAATCATTTTGTAGTGAAATCCTCATCTTTCATCCAAAAAGGGAAATCTTGTATATGGCTTGATTCCAATTGCATTCTACCATGTTTAGTCAAAAAATAATGAACATACAAATGACAAGAATTCTGCTTACCATCTTTCCACATCAAGTGTCTTGATGCGTTATCTCCATTGGATCATCATCAACAATCTTGTTTTTGAATGTGGTACTTGGCTCCAAGCTATTCCTCGTGGAATGCGACCATTGATCCTTCACATCTTTGCCAAGGCTGATCCAATATCTTTAAATAATTGTATGTCATCAGGAGAAATCTCATCTTTGGTACACAAACCCGAGTTGTCCTAAAACACACATTTTGCTCCCTCCATCAATAATGTTGTAAGCTATTCCATAAAGATTCAACTCATACAAATACCAATATTGAGTGATGAAACTGAACCAAAATCGTCTTAAGATGAGAGATCTGCTAGTCAACTTGCAAACTGCAAATCCTGTTTGGAGGACAACCATTTATTCTTGATACAATATATCTTAATGGAACCCCTAGAACCCATACTCTTATTTGTAGACATGCTTGAATTCCTTCACCGTTTTTGTGATGCTTCCTTTGATAAAAACCGCTTTGAAATGACAAAGTACAATGCATCAATTCTCTACTCATGATTACTTTCATGCCTTGGATTATAAGCTAGAAGACAATCAAATTGCTTACCTTAGGTGCTGGTTTGAAAATTGCAGCAAGCTCAAACCCAACATTCTGCTCAAGTGCTTCCTCAACAAGTTTTTTCTGTAAATCAGACTAAAATGATTCATGAATTGGAAAACTCTACTCGTTCTAAATTAATATCATCAAAATGATCCAAATGCTTATTGGTAGTTGTTGGTTTGAAAATATTAGCAAGCTTAAATCTATCATTAGGATCAAGCGAGGTACTTTTCTCATGTGCATGCCTCTCAACACTTTCATCTTGGAACTCCACCTCAAAGAGTGGGTTATCGTAAGGTACCATTGCATCCATTTCAAAAAATGGGTTAGCAAATAATGTGTAATTACTCACGTGTTCCTGTTTGACCCAATCTTCATCTTATTCCATATTAGTGCAGCTATCTTAAGATGTATCAGCATCTTCAAAATTTAACCTATAACCATAACTATTGTCAAATTGCTTACCAATAGTTGCTGATTCAAAAATTGTCAGTAGGTTCAAAATCAACATGTTCCTCTATTGAAACCTTTGGAAGGGCAATTTGACAATCTTCTTGTTTAGGAACATTCTCTGCATTACTGGAAAAATTTATACATTCATCTGCCTTTGACTCATCATCTTTAAGGCAACTCAAGTACTCATTTTCCTCTTGTTCCATCTTCTCTTTTTCAGCCTCTCTTTCTGTGACTTCCAATTCTTCGTCTAACAATTTCACTTCTTTATTCTTGTATCGATGGTTGGGTTCCCAAGTTCCTTTACATAAGAAGCAACGATCTCTTCTTCTGAGTTCATTTTTGCTGACATCATTCTTCCTTGCAATGGAAAAATTCTTTTGTTGGTTGGAAGGAGATGTCTTGGAATATTGTTTGGTATTGGGCTCTGAAGACTCTAGCCTTGGCTTTCCTAAGAATGTTTTCTTCTCTTATTCCTTGATTGATCTTCTTATATAGTTTATAAGGCCCTTTTCCCTACGTCAATTATTTTCCAGAAATCATAAAGGAAACTTGGTCTTTGAGTTTATTATGTAATTCTTAATATTGATCAACAATTTTGGTGGCCTCTCGTTCATAGCTCATCTTTTCCTTCTGTGTTCTTATCCATATCTCTTGGATAGGATCTACATCTTCTTCCTTGGGTAAGAATTTAGGTCATCAATCCATGTTCTCTCTCCTACAGATTGACGAGATCACCAGCTCTGATACAGCTGTAATAATCTGGCTAATGTGTTCCTTGTGATTTTGTCAATTGTTTGACCAAATACTCAATATTGTAGATTGCCATATAATTTTCTATTCACTAAATTTTCAACAAACAGTATATGCACATGTTCTACTCAAATTTAACTCAACAAACCAACATTATTGGTATGATTATAATGGCTGAAGAGTAAATATCATATAAGCTTCATGAAGGCAACTATATTGTGCAATTAATATGTTATTAACATTGTTTGCAACTTAAGATAGAGACTATAAAATTTTAGAAGAGTACCTTGAATTTATTTGGCCAGAATTGGCAACTGGAAATGTATCTATTATAGTTCTAAATCCATCAATGTTTTTTTGTTGTAAAAATAACCACATGAATCATTCAGAGTTCCACTATTGGATGCTCAACAACAAAACTATAAATGTTGAACCTCCAAGGAATGATGTCTGGTAAATTTCTAATATCTAATGGTTTCTGTAGGATTTTGCCAAGTTCAAGGGCACAATGAAAAGCATAAAAGAGACAATAGAATGACAAGAACAAACTGTATTCTCATCAATATACAAATGATCAACTGGATTAACCAATACAATGAATAGAGGCCTGCTTATATAGGCAAGGTCATATGGATGTATGAGCACACAAATATGACATGTGGCTCAATGAGAAACAAGGGTAGGTAAGAAATACTAAGGGTAGGTAGGAGAAATAATATAATATTCCACAAGAGGTGGATGACCCACCGAATGTGGAGTGTAACAGCAAAATAAGACCACAAAAGGTGGAATTTCTCCTACAAGCTCTATCCCTAAGTGTCTCAAATCCAAACTACGAAGAGATGCATTATCCTAAGTTAACTTAAGTAAGTGTAATAATATCCATAATGAATATTTATTTACACCAACACCCCCCCTTAAGTGCAACTTAGGGGAATGAAGACTCAAGTCAACAATGCAAGATGGGTCCCGGCTACTAGGCCATGATAGGTACCCATGTACAATATGCAAATGTAAGCAAAACTATGCAATGCAATCTCTCACAAACGGAGAAAGGGAGAAAACCCAGGGGGAAAAAACTCCCCCCCAAAAGAGAGATGAATGTACAAAAGACTCTCAAAGAAGAAGGACAAAACCTCAAAGAGGAAAAAGTCCCCCCCATAAGAGAGGAAGGAGAAGTTAGCTGACCCCCCCTAATGACACATCTCGCACCCTCAAGAGAGCTCGCAACTGCTGGAACTTACTCTCGGTGAAAGGTTTGGTGAATATGTCAGCAACCTGCTCTGCTGTAGGACAATACTGCAAATCAATGACCTGCTCCTGGATGAGCTCTCGGATATAGTGCATATGAATCTCGATGTGTTTGGTCCGCTGGTGCTGGACCGGGTTCTTCGAGATTGCAATAGCACTCTGATTGTCGCAATGTAGAACTGTCGGCCGTGGAGTGGTGAAACCAAACTCTGTGAGAATCTGCTGGAGCCAAATGGTCTCAGTCGCTGCATTAACAGCGCCTCGATACTCAGCCTTAGTCGAAGAGAGAGCAATAGCATGTTGCTTCTTGCTCTGCCAACAAATGGGGCCCGAACCAAGGTGAAAACTGTAACCAGAAGTAGACTTACGATCAACTAGATCGCCAGCCCAATCGGAGTCTGTGTAACCAACCAAGCGAAGTCCTGTGCCTGCTGCATAGTGAATCCCATAGTGATGTGTCCCCTGGATGTAATGAAGGATGCGTTTGGTGGCTTTCTAATGAAGCTCATGTGGATCCTGCATGAAGCGGGAAACCATGCCAACTGCAAATGAAATATCAGGGCGTGTATGAGTCAAGTAGATGAGACTACCCACAAGCTGACGATACAAAGTGGCATCAACTGGTGGAGAAGAACAATGAGCCTCAAGCTTGACTCCTGAAAGAAAGGGAGTCGGGGCAGGCTTACAATCAGCCATATGAAAGTGTGCAAGTAGATCAAGAGCATACTTGGGCTGCGATAGTGTGATCCCGGAAGATGACTGTGAAATCTCTATCCCGAAAAAGTAGTGCAAAAGACCCAAGTCAGTCATAGCAAATCCGTCATGCAAAGCAGATTTGACCCTGCTAATGATGGATGAAGTACTCCCTGTAATGATCAAGTCATCAACATAGAGCACAAGTATCAAGTGAGAGTCATCCTGTCGCAAAATGTAGACATTCGGAGCGGAATGACACCTGATGAACCCTGCGGAGAGAAGAAAGGAATCCATCTTGGCATACCAAGCCCTGGGGGCTTGCTTAAGGCCATAGAGAGATTTCCTTAGTCTGCAAACCAAGGAAGTATCCTGGATGAAACCCTGTGGCTGCTCCATATAAATCTCCTCATCAAGATCACCATGAAGAAAAGCACTCTTCACATCCATCTGATGTACAGCCCAACCATGAGCTGCAGCAATAGCAAGTGTCAAACGAATGGAGTTCATCTTGGCTACGGGGGCAAAGGTCTCAGTATAGTCAACACCTGCAACCTGCGAGAAACCTTTTGCAACAAGCCGAGCCTTATACTTATCCACACTACCATCCGCTGCAAACTTGGTCCGATAGATCCACTTACATCGAACCATCTTTCTCCCCTTAGGGAGATGGACTAAATCCCATGTGTTGTTTCTCATCAAGGAACTATACTCTTCCTCCATAGCTTGGTCCCACTCAGGAACCCTTGATGCTTCCCTAAATGTCTGTGGATCGAAAGCGGTAGCAATGAATGCATGTGGAAGATCCTGATGTTGTGATCGAGTTCTCCATGTATCTGAAGGATCCCCAACAAGAGAACCCGCGGACTCAAGTGTCTGTCGATCCCAACGAGGTCTAGGTGGAGGTGGAGAACGAGGCTCCTCAACTGCAAGTGGACCCTGCAGAGGTGGAACCCTGCGAGTCGGAGTTGAGGGAGTCTCATTATCTGAATCACTAACATCACTATCCACAATGGAGGAAGGTGGAGGAGGTAGAGAGGCTAAGCTAGGAGAGCTTTCCTCAAAGTGAACACTCCTCTCAATGAATACCTCATGTGTCTCTGGATCCATCAATCTGTATGCCTTAACACCCTCAGGATATCCAACAAATATGCAAGGTCGACTCTGAGGTTCCAATGCCTTGCGTTTCTGTGGAGGTATGCGAGCCCATGCTGGACACCCAAAGACTCTGAAATGTCTCACAATCGGTTTCCTACCAGCCCAAGCTTCAAAAGGAGTAATACCTTGCAAAGCTTTGTGAGGAACCCGATTCTGGATGTGTGTGGCACAACTGATAGCCTCTGCCCAAAAGGCGGGATCAAGAGAACGTGCATGTATCATACAGCTAGCCATTTCTTTGAGAGTTCTATTCTTGCGTTCTGCAACCCCGTTCTGCTATGGAGTGTATGCTACAGAATGCTGAAGATCAATCCCCTCAAATGTACAAAAATCCTCAAGTCTCTTGTTTACATATTCCCTTCCATTATCTGTGCGAAGAATCTTGACCACTTTCCCTGATTGCTTCTCCACACGAGTCTTGAAGTCCTGAAATCTGTCAAATACTTCACTCTTATGAATGAGAAAGTAGACCCAAGTGAAGCGGGAGTAGCCATCAATGAAGGTAAGAACATAGCGGGCCTTACTGAATGAAGGTGCTGGAAATGGACCTGCTACATCACTGTGAACAAGTTGAAGAACTTCCAAAGCTCTCCAAGTTTTCCCTTTATTAAACTTCTCTTCGGGATGCTTGCCCATGGAACAACCTGAACATACACCCTTTGAAAAACTAATTCGAGGTAGACCCGTGACCATGTCTTTAGTGCTTAGCTGCTGAAGATAGCGATAGTTGAGGTGACCAAACCGCTCATGCCATAGCTTACTTTCTGAATTTGAATGAGTAAGCAAGGCCCTAGAAGGTGAACTTGGCACAAAGTGGGAGAATGAATAAAGCCTTGAGTTGTCATTGACTTGTCCCACTGCTACCAAGGCATCATCATCAAGTTCCTTTACCACAACTGAATTTGGTGTAAACTCAACCTTTTTCCCATTCCCATAGTGAGTGATTTGGTAGATGGAGAGAAGGTTGGTAGACAAGTTAGGAACATAGAGAACATTCTCAAATGTTCCATCATCCATGTCAACTGAACCTTTCCCTTCAACCTCTACTTGTGTGTCATCACCTATGTAAATGTGAGGTACCTTGGATGGCTCCAATGAAGAAAACTGCTCCTTTGTAGAACCTATGTGATATGAGGCACTCGAGTCAAGTATCCATTGCTGTGAAGAACCTGTTGTAGCCACAAATGCTTGCCCTTTTCCCTTAGACTGTGAGGAAGAGGAAGGAGTTGAATCCTTCTTTGTGTAGGCGGATGGCAAGTTGATGTTGTTTTTCTTGAGAAGATTGGTTAACTCATCAACTTGCTTTGCGTGGCATCGATGCTCATCATTACCATACTTTTTTCAATATGCACAAGTTGGTTTATCCTTCTTAGGTGGTGTCCCCTTCTTGGAAGAGGATGAAAAATCGCCTTGTGATTGAGAGGATGATTGTCCTTTTTCCTGGTGTGTCTTAGACTTGGATTGCTTCTTCTTCTTGTTGGAATCTTTGCCTTGACTTCCTTGATTTCCTTGATTTGCTACCAAAGCCTTGGACTTTGAAGACTTGAGAAACCCCATGTTCAACAACTTAGATTGTTCCAATATCAACATTTCTGTGAAAGCATCAAATGAAGGCATAAAATAAGAACTCCCCACTGTCAAACGATGAGTTTGGAAGCTAGACACAAATGCTGCATATTCTGGTGCAAGCTTGTCCAACAAGTTGAATATCAATTGAGCATCCTTTTTGTCAATTCCACAATCCTTTAGCTTTGCTCTTAGCTCATTTGCTTTGGTTACATAATCTTGGATTGTATCAAAACTCTTGGGATCTAAGTTGGTGAGCTCATTGTCAATCTGACAGCCTCTGATTTCATCAACTTGTCCATACAATTTCTGAAACATATCCCAAGCCTCTTTAATTGTTTTACACTTCTCAATGTGAAAAATGAGGTCATCTGATACATACTTGGGTAAGGTTCCAAGAGCCATGCAATTCTTTGTGAGCCATTCTAATTGAGCAATTGGATCAGCCTTAGGATCAGGTGGTGCTGTTATTGTTCCATCTATGTAGTGTGTGAGACCCTTTTCCATTAGTTTACTCCATACTTCAATTTTCCATGATGCATAATTATGTGGAGTTAATGGTGGAAACTTATTAGGACTCATTGCAACAAGAATGGAAAGAGCACAAAGAGAGGCACAATCCCACAAGACACCCCCCCAAATTCACTCAATCAAAGAACCCCCCTCAAATGTGATGATTTGGCACTTTATAAGTAGTGCATATACAATGGGCCACTTGCAAAAAATGGCAAAGTGGACTTCTGATTTACAATTTTACAACTGCCTCAATAAGGCCAAAAGAGTCTCAAACTGATAATGCAAGAGATCTAACTAAGATCCAAGCAATTTACAAGTACTTAATAGGCCAAATAAGACCAATATCTGAAAGTACAATTTTCACTCAAAATCTCTAAAATCTGATCATAGATTCTGAAAGTAGACGAAAAAATAAGCACTTTAAAAAAAAACGGCACCTGAAAAGGAGGTCGTATGAGCTCAAACGAGGCCTTTGAAGTTGTAGAATTGAGGATTGGACAGGTACAGCTGAGAGAATCCGAAAATTCCGAAAAACCTGTGCACCAAAATCATAAAATAACCACACCACTGCGAAGATCACGAAATTTTAGCCCATTTCAAAAAAAATTGCACCAAAAAAGGAGCAAAAATGAGCAAGATATGGCCTTCCAAAGTTGGACGTCAGCAAGTCACTATGTTAAATTTGACGGCCGTATGACCGTCGCAAAAACTTCACCTCTCTGCTGACTGGGCATCCGTACTGTACAGGTGACTGTGCAAACCGTATGGATGACATGGCACTGTACGGACGACTGCGTGGCTCTGTGACTGTGCAGACTGTACGGTCTATGTGGCGCGTTGACGTGGCGTACGGAGAGCTGTTTATCCGCGGGCCAGTGGCCGCCTGCCACGTGGCGGGCGCGGTTGCCGGTTGGGTTAGGTGGTCGCCGGCGGTGGAGATGGCCAGAGCTGTGGACCGGCGACGGCTGGGAGCTGGGAGGACAGGACCTGCCGGCGGCGATGGCGACGGCGGAGCGGGGAACGCGGCAGGTACGGGCGGCGAGCACGGCGGCGGCGGCGGGAGGACCTGCACGGCCTGCAACGGCAGGTACTTGCAACCTGCGCATAGCGGGTACAGCCGAGTACGGGGGGTCTGCGGACCCCCAAAAAACTCTTCTTTTTTTGATTTTTTTTTTTTGAAATTTTTCGAAATCTTTTTTTTTTGAAAAATAATTTAAAAAAAAAAAAAAAAAAAATTTCTAAATCCGTACGACATTAGCCAAAATGGGGAAAATTTTTTTTCTCACCAAAATAGGTCGACTTTATAGTCGAAATTTATGGAAACGGCCTCCCGGATTCAACGGTGATGTCCAAATCACTGTATGACGCCCCCCAAAAATGAAGATCCCCAAATCCGAAAATAGAAGCCTTCCATGATGTCTCCAAAAACCGATCAATGAAGCCCCAATAGCTCTAATACCATGTAGGATTTTGCCAAGATCAAGGGCACAATGAAAAGCATAAAAGAGACAATAGAATGACAAGAACAAACTGTATTCTCATCAATATACAAATGATCAACTGGATTAACCAATACAATGAATAGAGGCCTGCTTATATAGGCAAGGCCATATGGATGTATGAGCACACAAATATGACATGTGGCTCAATGAGAAACAAGGGTAGGTAAGAAATACTAAGGGTAGGTAGGAGAAATAATATAATATTCCACAAGAGGTGGATGACCCACCGAATGTGGAGTGTAACAGCAAAATAAGACCACAAAAGGTGGAATTTCTCCTACAAGCTCTATCCCTAAGTGCACACTTCCCTAAGTGTCTCAAATCCAAACTACGAAGAGATGCATTATCCTAAGTTAACTTAAGTAAGTGTAATAATATCCATAATGAATATTTATTTACACCAACAGTTTCTTTTGGACAACATCAAAGGGTAAAATGGCAGCAGAACCTGTCAATATATCAGAACACCACTTTCCTTAAGCTCATGGCCTACTATGTCCCTTTATTCATCTACTACCTGTAGCGGAACTTAATCGTGACTTGTCATTTTCATTGTAACTTCCCTTTCACATCAGATTGTTGGAAAAGGACGATGACATTCCCTAAATGAATTTGGAGCCCTAAGGTCAATGCTGTGACTGGATGAAAGTGATTAATATCCATCTAGAACCCTGAATTGACTTCTTTAAAATCTCACAACTTTGTTTATTCCTCTTTGGTGGTGTTGTGGGTTTGTTGGACGTTGCTTGGTAAGTTTTTATTTATTTATTAATGTGTCCTCCTGCAACCTCCACACCTTCTACCATTGCTCATGAACCCTTGACCTGATATTTTTAGTCAAATAAGATGCAACAGTTATTTTGACGGGAATTTTTGGGTGATTATTTGTCCATTATACTACAGTTACATAACCTCGACCAGAAGGAATTCCTCATTTTTTGATTTTGCACTTTAATCTCCCTATAATGTGAAGGATGGGCTGTAAGATATGCAAAAACTCCAACAATCTTTCATCTGAAATAAATAAGAAATAAAATGGTAAATACTTCTCCTGGCTGTGACTTGAACCTCTAGAAGATGGTGGCAAATGTATGACAATGCATGTACCATGCCTTTGTTACCAAAAAAAATTGGAATCTTTAATTACTATTTCAAATCCTCGATTGATTCCGTCTGTTGGTGAAATTTGAGTGAATTCACTCACAATGAAATGAGGTTTTGTGTCCTCATTTCATAATTCTTATAGTGCACTAACGATCCTCGGATGAGATCGCTCCACTGAATAGAAGGGTTTTCATCCTCGAATTTGAAACGAGAGGGTTTCCATCCTCTGGCTGAAAAAGAATTTCCGTTCCTTGGAAAATAAAATTTCAAACAAGCATGTCTCAATGACTAACTTCTTTTTGTAACTTTTCTTGATGGCTCTTCATTTTTTTTTCATTACTTCAATTTTTTTATTTTTCTTCTTGCATTTCTGATTCCCTTTTGAACTTGATAATAAAATATCACCTTGAATAGCATATTAATTTAATAATAAAAGATTAGTTGCTTTTTATTTGTAAAATAAAGTTATTTTGAGCAACTAACTATTAAATTATTTGGATAACTCAAAAAGGAGATGGCATAAGGAGATGTCATCACATGAATAACAAGCATCATTGAAGATTCTTGAGCTTTCACATCAACCCAAGCATAGTTCGCAGAGTTGGGCTCATATCATAGAGTAGTTGGCAAAGACTCAGCAACTTAGAAAGTCCTAAAAAAATAAATTTCTTAAAAAACATACTTTTTTTCACAAAATTCAATTACAAAATGTTTGAAATTAAAAAGTGACATCTTGAAAAAGAAAATACATGGTTTTATAGCAAAAGAAGCATGTGAAAAATGTGTTTTAACCAGCATTTTACTTGTGTCGATGTTTTTATGCATGTTTTTCCCGTGTCTATAAAAACTTGTGAGTTAAACTTGTAAAAGCTTGTGGAGCAAAACAAATAGAGAGCACTCGACAACTCGAAGAGGACTTGCAGAGTTTTGCAAACTATGAACCTAAGTATCCATCTTCACAAGAGGATAAATGCAACATAGTACAGGATAAATAATAGCTACCTAAGTGCCTAAATGTACAATCAACTTTGTAAACCCCATCTTATACATCTTACAATGTAATAGATGCTCTTACAACATAACTCCCCATCGTAGATGTTATAGAGTCCTTTCCACTTCATGTCAAGTGGCCAAGGATGCCTTGCCAATGTAACTCTCTATTCAATGCCCCTTACAATCAATATTGCCAAGTGTTTAGGGGAGTAATCCACTTCACATTTGCCTCCGCTTCACACATGGGTGTACCATTTGGTCCATTCCATGATCTTTGGAGATACATACATGAAACATAAATACTATTCACAGACATTTAATCCTAGGCTCTAGCTAGCATATGGATTATAACAATGTATACAAGGACTTGCAAGGTGAATAGCACGCCTAGTCCTAACACATTTAACACCATTTAACTAACTAGAATTAACTTTATAAGGAGTTTTAGTAGAATTTTTTTTTGTTGCACCTAAATCGGGATTTCTATTTGGGTTGTTTTTAAGGGCATTACACAATGGCTTAGCTTTAAGCCATTCTTTGAGATCCATTCTAGGAAAATTAAAAGGGGATACCTCACTTTATGAGATGTTAATTAAGTATAAATTAATGGCAAATATAATGACTAGTTTATTTATTGTTTTCTCAAATGTTGGGCACATTTGGCATCATTTATCTAGCTAAAATCAACAATATAACGAGTTCTAGTCACATTCCTATCATAATTTTTAAAATGATGAACCGCATTTCTTTGGAATGCCAAGTTCAAAAATCATATATGTTTTTTAAGTAAAACACATGTTCTTAAAATTTGCCAACTAGTTTCCTTTTACCCAACAAGATCAACAGATTTTGCTGAGTAAATATGTTGATATTTTTAAGGAACACTTAAATGGAACAGCTCAATCCTACATTCTATAAGTATTAACCAGTCACCTGGAAACTACAATATTGAGATGATAACCACATCCTCATCCTTTTACCCAAATCTTTTAGCAACTACATTTTAATGTAATATAGCCATACTCTTATTCATTTACTCATGTACCCTAATTTGAATGGTGTCTCTGTACCAATATACTCATTTCCACATCTTCAGGTGACTTGATTTTAATCACTGTCAACCTACATCCGCATGTATGTCTAAATTTGTTTGTAAGTGCATTCCTCTATAACCTCATCCTAACAGTATAGTGTCCTGGCATTTGTAACAGATAATGCAGCAGTTGTTGGAGGAGTGCCTGTGGTTGAACATGCTACAAACATGGCTGCAAAAGTAAAGGGATCCGATCTTATATTTTTGGGAACTGGCACTAGTGAAGGCATTCCTCGAGTGAGCTGCCTCACAAGCCCTGTAAAAAAATGCCAGGTATGAAGTTGCCTCTAGGGAATTGCTGTCTTATATCAATTTTGAGGCAACATTGGATCCTATTCAATAGATCTACTCTTTTTTCTTGGAGTTATTTATAGATCTCTTATCTTGGTGATTTGTATCACCTGTTATTGAGCATCAGAAGAAAAAAATATTGCAGAAAGCACTCCCAATGGTAAAAAATGCTTTGTATAACCGTCCCCAATATCTCATGTCAAAAATATTCTGAAGTAAAATATTTGAGTAGTAGTTATCTGAATTGCTGTAAAGGTCATAATGGGTTTATAACTTTATGTATACTGGTTGGAATATTTTGGAATATTCTGAAAATTTGGGGATTGTCTTTCTTTTGGGTCTTACACTAGTTTATGGCATTAGATTAATGATGTAGTGGGTCAATTTGAAGAAATACCATTCTAGGTAAAATTCATAAACTATTTTTATAGTAACTAGATGCTTATCATGAAGTGATGACAGGTTTGCCAAGAAGCAGCACAACCTGGCAACAGAAATAGAAGATTGAATACAAGTATTCTGATCCGTTATGCTGGTCCTGCAGGGAGAACTAATATTCTTATAGATGCGGGCAAGTATGGACTTTGTTTCTTCCTCTTATTTAAATCATAGGCTTCACAAACTTTGATGTATTTATCGACAAGCAAGCTTAATTATAAACAGCCCTTAGAGAGCAAGATTAATTATAAACAACCCTCAGAGAGGGATGGAGGGAAGGAGGGAGAAAGTTTTTGTTTTCGTAGCAACCATTTATGCATTCTCTTCCATTGTGTCCTTTTGTGCCACAACTTTAGCTTGCATTATTTTAAGTTTTCTGTTATCTTTTCAAACTGTTTTGTACTGGTTCTTGTTTGGTTGTTTCTCTTTCATAGGTGTTACCATTTGCATCACTTTCATGACATCAATTGCTGTGGTCACTTTATAGTTTGTTCTGAGGTTTCTTCTTTCTTTGCTCAGCAAAAGTAAGAAATCATATGAACTTAGAAAGTACAATACACAGATTAAAAATGTCTGCTGAACCCCCTGCAGAAAACAGATAGGCAATGCAAAATCTATTCAGAGAAATTAGATATATAAGCTTCTAGTTGCTAAGTAATATAGCACCTTGTAGTCTGCCATAATAATAACAGGTTTAGCCCGACTTTCTGTGAGCAAGATGGCAACATAACATAGACAACTGTTATTCTATTAATTGAAGGCAAAATAATGTTTCTATGCCTTACAGAGAGTGGCTTGAGTCACAAGGTCAACATTGTCTGGTTACAATTCCAAAAAACTTCACAAATAGATCTGTCATGGCCAAAGACTTAGAAAAAACTACCATTGGTGTTTTAAAAATGAACACTAGGAGTGAAAACTACGCTTCCTGGGGCACCATGGGGAATACTATTAGCAGGGACAGATTTGCAGGATTGTTCTCAAGATGCAATGCCATATGCACCAAGTTGAGTTTGGATCTAAATATGTTCAGGTTGATCTGCACTTTATTGCCTTTCAAACAAATACAGTAGTGCTGGAAAAGAATTTTCAGCTGGGAGTATAGTGCTGCTGAATCTGGTGTCATATTAGTGGCAAAATCTGTACAGCAGTAGGAAAATGGCCATACCTCTGCATCAGGGAATTCGGGCAAACTTAAGCTTACATCTGATATGCCCACCTGTGAATCTTTCTACAGAAGCTGAAATCTCGTAAGAAGGAGACTCCATGAAGGAGATTTGGATCACTGGTAGGAAGGGTGTCCAAACACCTTGATCAAGCAAGACAACAGAAGGCTTGCCATTAAGATTACAAGGAGCAAACTCAAACTCAAACTTCATATCCACATATCCAGTGGGACTACTTAGGCACTGTAGGTACTCCTCATCACTCATGTTGCTACTTGTGCATGCAATAAAGTGTCAAAAGTGACTATCTTGTGCCATCTAGCCTTGAGGAAGGCAAGAGAAAGTGTGTCATTGAGTTTGTAAGAATTAAACTTAATCTAAAACTTTGCATCTACATGTCTAATAGCACCTATGTGCAGGTGTAGGAGATATGAAAAATATATAATTCTGTTTGTAAATCTATAAATACTCAAAACCCACTTGATAGTGGCTGCATCATGAATAAGAGTGCTACTAGTGCTTTCTATAAATTCACATAAACTTTTATCAATTCAAAAGATGGACACTTCATCCAAAACATTCACAATTAAGAGATAACTGAATCACCAATGAATACTTAGTATTCATTAGTGTGAAAATCAAGATACTTACATAAGGAAACACCCCCAAATGAAATAGTACAACTCAATGAATTTGGGCTTCCTATGAAAACCGCCTAAGAAATGATACAAACTGTGAATGAAAACTCAGAAACTACATATATTCCAATAATCCTAAATGTCTAGATCGTCCTCCTCAAACTAGAGTACCATAGAGTCTCATATAGCATTGGACAAAACATAGTAAAAGAGGATACAGAATAGTGTACAAAAAACCCATGAACTTGGTTGCATGTTTGTGAGTCTTGCTCCTCTCATTCATTTACATCAATCATAAAACTTATAATCTCTAACTTTGCAATTATTCTAGAAACCTGGTAAGGAAAGTATTCTTTTCTTTTCCCTTGTCGTGTGCAGCAAATGCACTCTCATATTGTCCAGAATTGGACTCTACCAACTGTTATTGTCTCTATATTTTTTAAACAAATATGAACTCACTTTTTAAATGTGAGTGCTTGATTCTCTGCCAAGAAATCCAAAGACTCCACAAGATTTCAAATGAAGGTGGCAAAATTTTGATGATTACGGCAACCATATCACTTCATTGACCTTTTTATTAATTGTTGAGAGCTGATTTCTTAGATGTTTCGTTCAAAGAAGATGGTCAGACAAAAACCCACATTCACTTAACTTTGTAGAAATGAACAAAATTTTCAAATACAGAACATGATCTTTTTCTGAAGTCTAACATTTGTTTTTGAGATTTTCCCATAAATCAACAGCAAAAATTGTATTCTGGACTTCAGGGATCAAGTAATTAGTGACAGAGTTTCAACAACATCACGGCTTCTTTACAATGGCTGTCAAAATCAGCAATATTTGAATCTGTTTTGGTTTCTTTTTTTGAGGAATATTTTATCACAGTTTCTTTCCTTAGCTATGGTAAATATTTTGTGGCTCAATAAATTAAATTTTTGGCTGCAAAACTGGATTTTCTATGTTGGCCATTGCTAGGGTTTCAACTAGGGTTTACAGGAAAAATTCCAGATCTTGAATATAATATTAACGCAGCAAACAATGCAATGCAGGGGTTTTAACTTTTCACAGAATTTTGCTTAATAAAGCAGAATATTGGATTGCTTTTGAGATTTAAACACAGAGAATGCAAAAAGTTGTACTTGCATCTTCTCAGTCCATGCTGTTATGTACTGTTTTCGTATAGCCAGTGTGTTTGACGGATTTCTGCCTGCTGATATTTTCCTTGTTTTGACTGATTGCTACTGCCTATCCACTCTTGAGGCTTGAACACCTTCAATAGGATTGGCCCTTCAAAACAGTTTTCCCTTTAGTCGGCCTATATACTCAGCAATTATTGTCGAATTTATGAGTTGGCATGTACATCATATGCTATGACAGTTGGCAGCCCTGTAAACAATTGACAGTCTGTACAACAATTACTATGATGGTGCCACACACAGTGTTCAGTCCTCACAGCAACAACACAGCTTTTAGCCTTACACAACAATTTTAGGTGCCCTTCAACAATTTTTTCAATAGGACAGTTCTAAATTTGTACTTTCTTCCCTAAATGGATTGGTTTAGCATACCCTTTCTTAGGGCATCTTTGTGCTGATTCCAAAAGTTAGAAGAATGAATGCACAGAGTTTGAGACAATTGTATTGTATGCACTTTAATGTGTGTATGCTTGTATTTATTATTGGACAAGGAGGTTACACTAGTGGTTTTAACTCTTGTATTTATTATTGGATGAGGAAGTTACACTGGTGGTTGTAACTCATAATTTGTAAGCAACTCATAACCACTGTTGGTGTTGTTACATCATTAATATAAGAAATAAATGCTTATGCATACAAAGTATAGTTTAACTTTATATTATATCAAATAATGCCTGGATTCTCTATTTTGAAGGTTAATTGGGCTACTTAGTGGGACTCATGGTATTTTTTGGGGGATGTTTAAGGTGCTCTTATAAGAATCTCTGAATCACCAATTATCAACCATCTTAAAATACCTAAGTAAGTACACATTGTTTATTTGTATTTGTGATATTGTTGCCAAAGCGATTTGGCAATGTTAAACAGCTGGAAAACATAAAATAACTTGGTAGCATTAAACTTAAAAAACGAACAAAAGACTGTTTAGTAAATTAGTACAATCAAGGATGGTTATGAAATATTCAAGTTAGAGATCTTTATCATCATTGAGCTTTGTAAAGTGTAGACATTAAACTATTTAGATTTGATTGATAGGCTTACTACACTATTATCTATTCATTGACATATTAGAACTATATATTCTCGATCCTTGTCATGGTTAATCATTCTTATCTTCTCTCAAGATTTTGTCTCTGTACCATGTCATTATATATATGCCACAAACGTATATATTATGTTAAAATTTAGGCCTTTCTTTTCTTAATTGTGATGGAATTCGTGTCATTCTATATTACATATTAGCAGTTCTCTGTAGCTCTTTTAATCAATATATGCACTATTATTAGCATTTTTGGTATTTCTCATATATTTAGGAGATGGGTCTCTTTGTGTGATAATTATGGTTATGATATAGAATATTAAACCATTTTTATTGGGACAATTCTTTTATTTTGTTTTCGAGCATCTAGGACTTTGAAGAACTAAAAGGTGAATATGAAATAATCAAGGGGTAGGAGTGGTTAGATGCCTTCCATTTTTGTCTATATTTCTTTCTGCTTTTTAAAAATTTACACTGTTTACTTAATATGAGTTTCCGCTTCATTCAATTGCTCTGTTTTTTTTCTTCTCGGAAGTCCTAATATAGATGTTTTTGTAATGTTTTAAACAAATGATAGATTTATAATTCTGAAGGATCAGTTGATGGATATAAATATATAGAATTTTAATATGGTCAATGCAGATTCTTTTATCACAGTGCCCTTCGGTGGTTTCCTCATTTTGGGTAAGTGTTCAATTCATCTGTTTTACTATTATAGTCTGTTTGATTTAGTGTTTGGATTTCATTGTTATCCTTATTGGAGATGATAATTTAATATCATCTTTCGTAGGCATTTGTAGAATATTTCCACCTTAAGTTGAATCGTTTTGGTTTATATTTCCTAATTTAATAGTTGTTGTTGCTACAATTTTGATATGTTTAGTTCTTTCGTGTTAAGGTTGTTAAGCTGTTGCAACCATTTAATGTGATTCATCAATTCTAAATTGTTGAAATAATAGCTAGTTCGGATTACCTTGCAAATCAAATACATGTAACTTGTAATTATATCTTGCTATGAATATTGGGCAAGACCTATATATAATGTAACTTGTGGATAGTATAGGTCCTATATAAATGTAACTTGTAAATGATTATTGGTCTGACCCTATATTGGGCGCCAACCTTAAGATTATTATGAATTCAATTAGCAAGGCCGACCTAAGGCTTCTAGGTTAGTTTGTCACATATATAAACAAAGTCATTTACAAGCATCAAATACACAATCAAAAAATCATCCTCTCATGATCAGTGAATTACTTCTGCTCATCCACAACGAATTTGTTCTTCTAATCAGCGAACTCATTCAAGGTTTCGTCTAGGGCTGGCGAATACATCTCTGAGATCAGCGAACTGCTGCTAGGGCTGATGAATCCACACACAGGGCTGCAAACTTGTTCTAAGGGCTGTGTGTCACCTTCAGACCTAGCGAGTATTCTGCATCAGATTGCGAATTTCTCAGATAAGTGTTGTTCATTCTGCTGTGTGCCCTAATTTGGGTTATCTGCTGATTATACCACTTCATGTGTGAAGTGAAGTTGTAAGATTTATACTGATGTCGGAGTTAATACAAATTTAGACTTTGTTGTTGGGTTTTTCACCTCCAAGAGGGAGGTTTTTTACAGGGTACTGCTGCGTTATGTGTGTTTCCTTTGTTATTTTCTGCTTATTGTTATCAGTCTGATCTTAAAATTAACATGGTATCAGAGCAGGTTCCTTCTATAAAGCCTAATAGCTTGAAGGTAGATCCTATATCCTTTTTGCAGACTGAGAAATTAGAGTAGTGTCCAGACTTTAAACTAAATTCACACGCCTGTGGCGAGGGCATTTATGAAGTGCTTATAGATGAGAATGGATTCTGAGTGATGGTGAGGGCCAAAGGCCACGCAGCCATCATCAGATGATTCAGTGTTGATCTAAGTGGATGGTTATGTTGAAAACTAACTTATAAGAGATAAGTATTTTTTGAATTTTTCATGCTGTTATCAATTCATTGGATAGTGAATCATGTATGATAGTCTTGAACTATTAGTAACCTCTCTTAAATGCTTTTAGGATGGACTGAGGAGCATAAAGATGATGATTGTATTCAAGAGAGGAAGGTTTTGAGACATCCTGTGAGGAAGCATCACAGGTTGAAGACTAAGAGACGTAGCTTAGTTGGTGATACTATGATCAGGTTCAACTTCAGAGGGAGCTTGTTGTGTTCATCTTCAGAGGGAGCTTGTTGTTTTCAGCTTCAGAGGGAGCTTGTTTGTTGTTTCAGCTTCAGAGGAAGCCATATCCTTGGTTAAGGCAATCTTTTGGGAGAAGATTGAGGTGAAAGCCCTCGGTTAAGGCAATCTTTCGAGAGAAGGTTGAGGTGAAAGCCCTCGTTCCACCCTCTGCATGTAGGTATGGTGGTATTGCATTCGTCTCTGGGAGAAGTCTGAGGTTAGAGCCCTCATTCCACCCTCTGCGGAGTGCAAGGTGGGACCAACCTCTGCGGAGTGCAAGGTGGTAGTTTCTTTGAGGTGTAAGACCTCTTCCATCTTCTGCGGGCAATGCAAGATGGAAAGTTTTGATTGTTTTCTTGCAGGTTACATTCATCCTCTGCGGGCAATGTAAGATGAATCTCATAAAGAAGTCCATGATGCATGATTACACTATAGCTGACTGAATCCTCTCTAGCTAGTTCTCCAAATACATGTAACTTGTAATTATATCTTGCTATGAATATTGGGCAAGACCTATATATAATGTAACTTGTGGATAGGACAGGCCCTATATAAATGTAACTTGTAAATGGTTATTGCTCTGACCCTATATTGGGCTCCAACCTTAAGATTATTATGAATTCAATTAGCAAGGCCGACCTAAGGCTTCTAGGTTAGTTTGTCACATATATATACAAAGTAATTTACAAGCATCAAATACACAGTCAGAAAATCATCCTCTCATGATCAGCGAATTACTTCTGCTCATCCACAGCGAATTTGTTCTTCTAATCAGCAAACTCATTCAAGGTTTCATCTAGGGCTGGCGAATACATCTCTGAGATCAGCGAACTGCTGCTAGGGCTGGTGAATACATCTCTGAGATCAGCAAACTGCTGCTAGGGCTGGCGAATCCACACACAGGGCTGCAAACTTGTTCTAAGGGCTGTGTGTCACCTTCAGACCTAGCGAATATCCTGCATCAGATTGTGAATTTCTCAGATAAGTGTTGTTCATTCTGCTGTGTGCCCTAATTCGGGTTATCTGCTGATTATACCACTTCATGTGTGAAGTGAAGTTGTAAGACTTATACTGATGTCGGAGTTAATACAAATTTAGACTTTGTTGCTGGGTTTTTCACCTCCAAGAGGGAGGTTTTCCCAGGGTACTGCTGCATTATGTGTGTTTCCTTTGTTATTTTCTGCTTACTGTTATCAGTCTGATCTTAAAATTAACATAAATATTAGGAATTACAACTTGTTCTTACAAGATGCAAGGAGGCTTAGCTAGATTCTTGATATTCTATTTCTCAACTTTTGTATCAAAATAAAGTTTTGATTATTAGTTCAGTCCAAGCTTTGTTAAAGAAAAGATATTATACATAGTTGTCAATACTTTTGGGATCATAGGAAATATATCATTTCACTAGAAACTGTGATGCAAATTCATGAATGTTTGGCACACATAGAAATGGAATTATAATAAAAATTAACTTGTTACTCATGACTTAACAATAAGCAATTATTAAGGCATGACACTAACGAAATACATAGTTTTAAGAATGTTACAGTTATGGTCTTTAACAGATCTTGACTCGAACTAGTTCTGTAATCAACCACAACCAATCTCTTAATTGCAACATAAAGCGACTAAGAGTATCTATCAAGTTCATGATAGATCCCGCATATCCAAACAAATGTAAGCGTCATGGATTATATTGATACTGTGGTACCATCTATAGCTTTAGAAATATTCATTTTCAAGTAACTATAAAGATTTTACTATAGAATGTTAGTATCAATTGTGTCTTAATTCCATGATTAAAAAGCTAGTCAATTCAGATTTATATTCAGGCCATCCAAATAAATTTTAAAATGAATCATACCACTCTATGATATTTCTCTTCAAGCTAAACCTATGGCACCAAAAGAAATATTGCTCTTGAAGTCATGCTCTACTATACTGGATGTTAAAGACTAGTTTTGTAGTCTTGAGTCAAAGAAAACAAAGAGAGAATATTGTAGAGTTAGTATGAATACAACCTGTTCAGATAGTGTAGAGACCAGTTTGATATAAGTGTTATCATTGTACATACTTACTAAGACAAGTGCATTAGTAAATGAATGATTATCTTTATATAGTATGATGAACTTAGCATAAGTGACACGAGTTTAGTTACCATCTAGGACTCAAACCAACACTCCCCATAGGCTGCTGGGTTGCTCCGCCGCTGAGCTACTGATCCTTTATGTGGTGCAAAACGTAGACTATTTCCAAAATCCCCCTTCAAGTCATGTTTCTGTGCTTGGAGCTCATATTTTGGTTCTGATATCATGTCAAATTCCTATGAATGAGCTATGACTCAATCCTAGAGCCTCCCTAAGGCTGCTAGGCTGCTATACCACTGAGATATTGGTACTCTGTGTAGTTTGGAATGTGAGTTATTTTCAACAGTGGCCAACAACTCTGCTACCCCTATCATTTCTTATATATAAGAATTGTATTGATTTGTTTGAATTTCTCCATTGTAGATGCTATTGTCATATCTGATAAGAGTCAGATTTGCGTGCTGGAGGCCATATGCATCATTGACTATGATGGTCAATGAAGACACTGCATGCATCTATTTTGTTGTGTTCCTATGATGTGATGATGACATTGTTTAATTCATGCAGGGTAGGTTCTTGTTTGTATAATTGTTTTCTTCTATTCATGCCTGAAAACACTACATGTATTAAAAATCATTACATTCTACATTATAAATGCAAGGAGACAAATTTTGAAGGCATGCTATATGACATCCATTAAGACCATCCTGTAGTTCATGTTTCCACAGACCATAATCTAGAATGGAAAATTGGGCTCTTTTTGAAAAAGAAAAAAATATAATTTATATGTATGAAAACTAATTACATTCATCAAGAATATGGCATCATCTGCCTAGCATTTCTAACATTTGATCATGGTCCATCAGAGCTGTTAGGGAGAAGTTCAGAATCATCTGTTGTGGAATACTCTCATAATCATTTCCAATGAATTTTGTAAAATTGTATATTTCTAGGTAAGAGAATGACAAATGTACATGTCAGCTCATACTTAAAAGGTTAAGAAAACATAAAGAAATGGGAAAGGAAGGTGATCAAGCCAACTTGAAACAATTATAAACATGTATTATTTTGTATGGGAATATGAAAAGAAAGAAAGCCAAACAACCTCTTAGTATACAGTGAGCCATTTTAAACATTATGTAGCATCACTACCAATCATTTACAGATGAAGATTTCTAGGTTCTTATCATATGTGTGATTAAGTGTATAATATCTTTCTCTTTTAAATATTATGTTTTCCGATTAAATTCCATTTGCACTACTATAATGATATGAAGATTTCTGTTGGATGGATTTCACTATATGTGCTGTACTTTGTTTAGTCACAAACCTTGCAAAATTTTAAATTAGTTGTTTCATCCAAGATTGAAACTTTAGTGTGTCCTTGGAATGGTTGTGTAATAGGGAGCTAACAATGGTTCCATTGCCATTTAAATTTAATGCCACATATAATGTATATGCTCAGATGGCTACCCAGCCAAAAGTAACTTGAAAAATGGATGCAAGTTCAATTGAAAAAGTTTGTAGAATGTGAAGCACAAAAAGGTGGGAGTTGAATGGCAAATGTTGCTTTTGAACCACAAGATATATATGCAATATTTGGTGCCAATTTCTTGAAAAGTTAAATGATTAACTTCTGTTCTAGACTTAGACAAAGGTTGTCAACACATTGCAAAAACTGAATAAGGAGCGGACAAGAGTGCTCAACTAGTGGGTTGCAACTACAATTAAGGGACATGTATCTTAATTTTAAGATGTAGAGTTTTTTGATAGTGGTTATTATTTGATTATGTCTGGACCTCAAGGAAAATTCTTTCAAATACTCAAAATGTTGGCAATAGAGAAGGTTATTGTGCCCTTTCTTTCCAAGACGTAGGCCATTTGGGTAGGATGGGGGTGTATCATCATGAGGTGATGTTAGGCTAGGATATTTGGAATGATAAGAAAAGCCGAATCTCATAGTTCTTGAGACTTAATGTCCCAAACTGACTTTATTTTCATTTTTTACAAATTTTCAATGATCAAATGCATGCAATCTTAACACTTTTTGATCACAAAGATTCCAATGTGGACAAGATGAGAGCATATAGTGAAAGAATTAGGATGATATTAGATTACTATATTTGTTGGTGGTACCACACAACTTACAATGCATGCAAATATAAATATGAAATTGTTACAATAGTGCTTCTGGTGGGAAGCCTTCCAAAATGGTATATAAACTTAATATTAGATCTGGTGATGAACTTCATAGATAAGCACAATATAAGTTTGAAGCTATTTCAATATTGCTTTTGGTGGCAAGCCTTCCAAAATAAATACAAATTCTATATTAAATCTTGTGTTGAATGACATAGATTGATATTATGAAATAATATGAGTAGACTATTGAATAAATACACAAATTCCAAGTTTATGATTGCTGGAAATACCTCTGATATAGGTAATAAGCATGTAAGATCTAATATAAATCTAATGATCAAGGCTGGAATAAGAAAATTAGTAGAAGAATACTTCTATAGCAGAATCATTAAATGGCTGATGTAGAAAAATATAGAACAACAAATATTATTACTTCAAAATATCCCATTTACCAAATGTATAGCAGCCAATTTGAGTTTGGCCTTTAGTCACACAAAAGAATAGAAATTAACAATGTGTTGTGAGCCCTTTTAATAAGTATGAGAACATAATTCATCTACTTCTAATCCTTGGCAAAGAATATGCTACGATTTCTTTGTGATATGGAGTGGCAACTTAAACACTTACATTGCATTCAATAATGTATGACCTACCTTCCCAAAGGCCGGGATAAGCATTTCAGGTGGTATGGCTAGTACCAAATGATATGGCCAGCAATGCTATATGAAAATAAAATGGTAAGGCAAGAAAAATTATAATATTATAGAGATATACAACTAGTCGTAAAATACTTTCCTTCAAATAAAAAATATGTAATATTTTGAAATCTGCATACCACACAACAAGCCAATAGAAATTGGAAATACTTTGCAATTGTTCAACATCTTGGCAATCCTTGAGTGGAATTACTCATGTTGAATAGGTGGGTTTTGGTCCTTGAATTTATTTTACCAAAAGAATTTTCAACCTTAAGTAAAAAATGAACATGTGTTCAATCTCAAGAAAAAGGGGTTTGATTTCATAAATTTTTTACCTTCTTCTATGCTCAACTCTTGCTTAAATAGGCACTTGAGAGAATTATAATTATTTATTATATTCTTTTTCACTTTTCCCTCCAAAACTTAATTTAAAAAAGTGTCTAGAACTAGAAAGGCCTTTTAATTAGCCAATACTCATGGAACCTAGTTCTAGTGACACTTTGATAACCCTCTTTATAAAAACAACTTTTAAATAATAAAACATAAGTTGCCTCTTTGTGAATATAATATAAAGTTACTTTTGTGACAACATAAAGTTAAGTTACTAAATTATTTCCCTTATATCACTCCAATATCCTACAAGAGATAAAGTAATAGGCTAAGGGTCTCTTGATGACTTATGCTTAGAAAGGGGACATGATAGTCCAACCTTCCCAATTACAAATTTGGATCCTCCAAAATTTGTGCTTCTTTAGAAATAGAATTTTCTACAAGGAAATTAGTGATGTTCTTATTTATTAAATCTCTCTTGCACATCTTTAAAAGATTTTGGCACCAAAGCCAACTTACCTTCATCACCAAGTGGATGCAACTCTATCGAGGGTGTGCTATGTGTTGTTCAAATGCTTTTTTGAAGCATGAAATATGAATTACATTATGGATTTTGGTATGTTCTATTAGGACTAGCTCTATTTTACTAGGTACTGTTGGTAAAGCTTGGGTATGCATTCTGGTACAATCTAGGTATTGACAGGGTGCTTGGGCTGTGAAGGACCCATAGTGAACTTGGCTGCAAAAAATGAAATTCAAAAGGTCTAAGGCATGACGAAATAGCCTTAAAGTTAAAAGTGGCCAAATGGCTAAGAAGAGTGCTCCAAAATGGAATTCAGCCAAAATTGTTAAAAACACAAAAAGTTGTCTATTTTGAGCTGCAGTGTGCACCATAAGGGTTTTTTTGGCAAAGAAGTGTGTAAACAAAAAAAAAATGTTCATTTCGTTTTTAGGAGCATGCCATAAAGGGTATTGGTCCCCAAAATTGTAAAACATAAAAATGGCCTTTCCATGTCTAGGTGTGCACCATAATGAGAAATGGACAAAATTTTAAAATGCCATTAAGTGGTAGAACGCTTGAGGAGCACACTGTAATGTAGATTGGACAAAGTGTTTCAAACATGAAAAATTGTCCCTGTAACACCCTATTAAGGAACCCTAGAGGATAAGAGCTAAATACACAAGGAATGCATGGAAATATTTATTTTGAAGTAATAAAGTGTCACCATGCATAACATAGACAAGTATAATGCTCAAACCTCAAGATAAGATGATATTGCCGATAACCGACAACGCACAAGCGGAAGGCTGAACACACGAAACTCCAAATGAACAAGGGAAAAGGTCTCCCAAACCTTAGGACAAGGTCTAAGAGGTGTTTAGGGTCACACATGACCATCCCCAAGGTAGCCAAGATTGAAACATTGAACAAGACAAAGTGCTATGTCCTAGGTGTCATTGGGCTTCGATGAAACCCTAATCACATATAGAAGCCCTCGACACCATCCAAACTCACTCGAAAACCAGTCAAGACCCCTCTTAGGGTTCATTGATGTCGCTACCTTTGCTATGCATAAAAAACGGGGTTAAATGGGCAGGACACTTGTGCGTTTGAGGACATTGGAGCGAACCTGCACAAGTGTCTGGACATTGGAGCGAGCTTGCACAAGTGTCTTGAGAGTACACTATCACGGATTGAGGACACTAGTGTGGTGCACAAGTGTCCTTGACTTGTGCATGTGTTCGGGGGACATGCTGGCGTCCTCTAGATTGGTGAACTCGTGTTGACGTCCCTGAGATGCATGTTTGTCCAAAACCAGAGAGCTTCCTGGTTAGATTGTACGAAGCCTCATACACCCTAAACCCCTTGGTGAAGTCAAAATGTGCATTTGGTCCAAAGAAATGGTGCAAAAATGGGTCAAGGTGAGTGACATCAGAACACTAGATGGCTCCTACGAGACAAGTCGGAGTTTAGGTGGACTCATTTTGTCGCAACTCAACCCACAACACCCACTAACGACACATACAAACACAAAAGAGTCCAACAACCAAAATCACAATTGGACTCCATGATTTCACTCACTAGGTGGTTTCGGTTAAGCCTAGATTGGCTCTAAAGGGCCCAATCCTACTAAGGCTTGGTCAATATCTCACGACCACAATAGGAGATGACTAAATCAATCTTTGAAACTATACGAAACACATCTATGTTCATTTTAAGCACCAATGGAAGTGTTCTTATGATACCATATAAAATACCATGAAATGAGAAGCATACAAGATCATGCTTGGTGGTCGGTTCCAACATTGGCCCACGTAAAGATAATCAATTCATTACATAAAGTTGCAAATTACATTCAACTCCTCTTGGAGTGATCAACATACAAATCATCTGTGATTACAATGCTTAATACCATTTTACAATGATTACAACTTTGCAAGGGATGAAGCAAGGAGGAGAACTAGTGTTGAGGAAGGAGGATGAACTCTTCAAGCCGCTAAGGATCCAAGTCCTCCAACCCCCAACAGTGGTTGGCAACACCACCTGATCCTGTGGAACCCGTAGGTCCACCTTACCGTGCTTGTGGAGATAGTCACACAACCCAAAAAATCATACACACATGCAAGGGGAGTAATAGGATCACAAAAGAGCAAACATAGAGCAACACTCAACATGAAGCACAACAACAAAGTAAGAATCATAATGCCACAAGAAGGTTGGAACACCAACAATGCTTCATTTGCAACATAGAGCAACATTAAAATAAGAATATGTGCCCAAGCAACAATAAGCAATATCGAAAGGGAGGAAGCATCCTCATACAACAACAATGAAGTCAAGGAGGCACCATCAAGAGCAACATTAAACTTGCCATCTGGCATAGATCACAATGAGATAACCAATTGCTCGGCAATAATAATTCCATAAGGCACTCTCACATGTATAGGGCTAGGTACATAGAGATCAAGAGCGGGGAGTCTCATCATGTAGCTCGAAGGAATGGCTCATGCGGAACCGAGTAGTCCTCTCACATAGATGATGAGACTTGATCATGCTAGATCAAAGCCCCACGGACAACCAGGCCTTCCAAACTCATCCTTAGTCTATACAAGCACTCAAGGCATGAGAGGGGCATCTTCTTAATCTTAATTAATGTGTTATCCCAACGCAAGTTTTAATTAATGTTTTCACTTGATTACCAAAATGCCCAATGAGTTATCCTGGCGGTCCTTTAGTGCCCTAGCCCCCATTAGACACCACTCCCATCATTGATCCTATTACCTACTCTAGGCTCAAAGAAATCCGAATCATGAAACCAAATGTTAAAGATACCAATTTGCAAGACAATTACTTTTATCAATCGAGCCCCAAAATCCTTATTGAACATCAAATAATCACATTTACAATGCCATTTTCACATACAACCATAGCATACTCAATCGGTCATAATGCCAAGAAAATGGATCCATATTGATCCAATAATAAGATTTACTCATATAATATCATGATTCAACAAAATAAAATTATATCTAAAACAACAAATTCCAACTTTCATCAAATGCCCAATTTGGCTAAAAACCAGTAATGGAGGCCTTCCACCATTGATGGACTTCCAAAAAGCTTCAAAATTCAAACTTAACGCATCAAAAATCCGGGAAAACGGATTGATCTATAACTACACAACACTCCAAAAATGCAATAAAATTCACATTTCATCCATCCATACAAATTAGGGCAAAGTTCCACTAGATCAATCATAATTTTCAAAATTTAAACAATGGATTTAAATACACAACCAAAAGACTAAATTCGAATCGTAGAAATGTTCTAAATTTATTTATAAGCCATTTGCAACAAGAATGAAACTCTCAAATTGAGAGAAAATCAAGAATCATACCTTCAAATGTGAGAAATCTTCAGAATTAAAGAGAAAGCCAAACACACCGAGAGAAGCCATGAAATCCGGACATCACAAAGAGTTTACCCACATGAATCGTTTGAGCTCTTACCTGTTTTGTTGCAAACACACACACCCCATTGCAAATGGAGACCCCCCTTTTTTTTCTTTTTGGTGTAAGTTGTTGTAGGCGACAAATCTGCCTCTAATAAATAAATAATGTTTTTCCTATGTTTTGTTAGTATTGGTATTGTAGTTAGTTGTTCCCGAGAGGTTGTTTTGGTTGCCAATAGTTGGCAGTCTTAACCAACCGTTCGACACTATTTATGTTTGGAATATTGTATCGGGAACCCATGGAGATAGATAATTGTACACACATTACACCTGATAATAAAGGAATATCTTTCTGCCATATGTTGTGTTGAATATTGTCTATCAATATTTTTCTGTATGTTACCGTTTCTATTGTATTCTGTTTACTTTGTGTAAATTGAAGAACAATCCCTTTGGGAGTAAAGATTTTGGCGCCATTGTTGATTCTCCAATGGCAACAGGCATTGCGGAGTAATGGGCCAATCGTTTGAATAACAAGTACTAGTAATGAAAAGTGACGAGGAAGAAATACCAGGAGATCAATTGACAAAAGACTTGGTAAACCTGTGGGAAGTCTTGGTCGATTAGTACGTACAGAGGGAAGCTCGAGAGAGAGCGGTCCCTGAGAGCTCGGTATGCGACAAACTCTCAATCGATCTTCTTGGGATAATTCCAAGGCTATTGGCACAAAATTTGATTTAATTGCAAGACATGCAGGAGGAAAGGAACAAACATCAGCATTGACAACAAATACTACAACGAAACGAAGAAAGGACTCGTAGGGAGGAAGAAGAGAAGGATACTGGCAGACGCCGTACCCTCGACAATTAATGCCCCTACGACCAATGAAATGTCCCCCTTAGTTTTTTTCTGTTTTTTTAACACAACAAGATTCACCCGTTAAGGTTAGGATAATAAAAAACTTGTACTGAAAGGAAATTTTGAAAGTAAAGCAATCACTCAACCACTTGTTCAGCGGGAGGATTGAATTAAGCAAATGACAATCACTCAACCACTTTTTAGCGGGAGGACTAGGAGTAACAAAACTATCACTCAACCACTTATTCAGCGGGAGGACAGGAGTACAATATAAAATAGAGATAGGCGGCGTAGCCAGCCTTTATAACCAAACTATCACTCAACCACTTATTTAGCAGGACCAGAGTACAATATGAAATAGAGATAGGTGGCAAAGCCAGCCTCTTCCACTTGTTCAATGGACATTAAGAAACAATTCATAATGAAGTTGCTGTTAATACTACTAATCAACATTACAATAAGTAAGATGAATTGCAAATCAAGAGGTATTGCTATCCAACAACTAGAAATGGTGTTCGATGTTATTCTCAAGTTTCAAGAGACTCTCCACCAAAGAAACAACCCCCCAAACTCCAAACACTAAATCTGATATACTTAACCGACAAACTGAAAATACATACCAACAACATAAAAAACTCACTAAAATGCTCATAACTCCTCCAAAAACTCGACAGATAGGCTTGAAATCAAATGCTGAAGAAGGCTAGAGAGGAGATGCCAAAACCAAAATCCCTAACAAGCAACGAATCTCACCTAACATATATTGCACGCTTTCCAATGCAGACATGCATGGTACGACCTGGGAGAGAGGGCGAGCTTCACTATAAAATTCAAATGTGCATTAAAACCTCTGAAAATTTGTAAAAAGGATCGCCTAGGCCAAAGGAAAACATAGAGAGTACCTAGAAGCAACAAAAACCTTCTCGAAGACTTATGATAGAATTTCACTTTCAGCTCCACAATAACCAGCAACCTGGAAGCTCACAAACACCCCAAAATATCAGAAAACTCAAAAAGCCTCACTAAAATCCATCTCAATATAGCTCAATCTATTCCTCTGGATGAGAAATAGTCTCTCCAATCAGCTAGGTGCTATCTCTCAAGCATGAAACTAACACAAGCTAGGAAGCTCTCAACTTAGAGGCACAAGTCTGGCACAAATTCGGCAACACTTCATTGCATAATATTCATGGATGCCTAAACAAGAGCCCAACACTCTTATTTATAACCTTGGTGTCTCCAAATTCAAATTCACATTCCCTCCAAATGGACGCCAAACCCAAATGCACACTAATTTCACCTTGATTTGAAATTTGCATCTCATTTCCCCTCCTGTTCCAAGTCAACCTTCACATAGAAGCAAATATACTTTATAAAAATGACAATAAAATAATAATGTGGCGTCCAAGGTAGATAAGCGAAATACATTATAAAATTAACTTATTTCCCATAAGGTGTCCATCTTGCCTTATTAATATTTCACTTTATAAAATATTTTCACTCAACAATAAATCGTCCAACCTTATAACATACAAATAATACTTTATCACCTCAAGTCGTCCTCTTAGGTCATAACCAAAAATACATAAGTCATATGCCTAGGCCAAGGGGGGCAGTAAAAAGTATTAAAAATACTTTTCCCATGTGCTGAACAACTGCCAAGGTGAATTGAAGGCCAAAGTATTGAAAACTGCACTACCAAAAATAGCCTCTGAACTGGACCACTGAAACCTGCCAAAAATAGCACTTACTAAAAATAGCATATTGGTAAAAATAATAAGTGTGTCCAAATGCATTTTAACCACATTCTGAGCACCTATCACAACTTACTAAAAACAGTAAGTTCGGAAAAGTCTTCAGATTCATTTGCATGTCACACCATTGCGGAGCTCTTTGAAAACCTAGAAAAACGCAGAAAAATGAGCTGTCCTCGCTCCACTTACTAAAAATAGTAAGTTTACGAAACTCCATTGATTGTACGTATGTGCCATCATTGCGAAGCTTTCTGAAAACCCAGGAGGAATCCAGAATCAAAACTGTAAAACTCCAACAGACAAGCCACCAAAACTGCCAAAGCATCTTCCTAGAAAATAGGAAATCCTAATTCTGCCGTTGACTAACCAACGAGTCTTGGGATTGGCCAATAGTCCCCAAAACAAACTAGAGCGGAAAAGGGGACATTATGGTCCGCCCTTCCCAAAATTGCTTGTCTTCAACCAATGCCACCACAACTCCAGAAAATTTTAAATTGATCCACACCAAAGCAAGTACTATTCCAGGGTCCCATGTCCGTTTCAGGAAGAACCTATTATGTTGATGCTGCACCACTTTGATAACATCAGTGAAAACATCACGCCAAAACTGCACTAACCTCCCTTGCAACTCCAAAATGTTACCATCCATGATGCTCAAATTGAAAAATCTTGAAGGACTGAAATCAATATCATGCAGCATCTCATGCCCATAAAGCTCTGAGTAATCAATATCAACAATGCAATTGTCTATCACAAGCTTGGGAAATAGGAAATAAAGTCTACTCAACTCACAATCAAACTCCACAACATATCTCCCCAAGGTGTCAAATAGAGCCATGACTGTAAATGTGACCTCTCCAAATCTCCCTGCAAAGAGGGAAACAATCCTTTGCAAGAGCTCAACAAACCCATCCCCATAACTCCACATGAATCCTACTAGGCCTCGATTGAATTATTTTGATACAACTATGGAGACTTCTGACATTTTTTATAGTTCCCACTCCAAGCACCTCAGAATGATGAACCAAAGAAAGCACAGGTTCGCTGTCCCAATCATAAGAAGAAGAGAGGGCATAAGGATAACCACTAGTTAGAGCTTGAACACTTCCCATACACGGATATTGATTGCCCCAACCCGCCATAGCTCTCATCTGAGACCATAAACCCATCCTGCTAGGAGACTGTGAAGTCTGAAAAAGAGTACACCAATAGCCCACCAAGTCTGAAATGATTGACTTGAAATCCGATCTTAGGAAAATCAGCATCCAAGAAGATGAACAACTGCTGCAACACAGGAAATCATCATCCAAAACAACACATCTGCTCACGTCCAAGGTTGGAAATATCCTCTCTAGTGACCCCAACTCCACATAGAACCATCCTTTGCTCAAAATATCTTCCCAATCCACTAGATGATGAGCAAAACGAACCATCAAATGGCTGGTAAAGAAGGGAATAGCACCATCAAGACTGAAAATTTGTTCCTTATCCCTCCAAAGGTCCTTTCCACATGTAAAAGCTCCATCAGACCATTATGACGATCTCGAGCTTGGATACCCAACCAAAAGTGATTTTCAACACACTGAAAAGAAAACTCAACACACCCCCAAGTGCTAGTAAGGACCAAGTGTATACTTAAGAAATTGATGTCTCCTCTAGTGAACCTTTGAAGCCTAACCATGAAAGCTTCAACAACATTGGAGTATGGAACAAATGTTGTCCTCAAATCCAACTCCCAAAATGGACTAGTATGAGCCTTATTATTATTCACCACAAGGAATAGGTTATCAATCATGCAATCACTATGTTCTGGTCCTTCTTTCACCCCTACTTCATGAGTAACAAGTCTTAAATCTTCACTTCTTGCTGCTACAATGAAACCTTGGACGGCTACTAAATTGTGTTTAGACAACCCCTTGATGCTAAAGATGTTGAAATCATCCTGATTCAACACTTCCCAAGTGGAGTCTTCATCCTCAACCCCACTTATGCATTCAATTTCAAGCAGCCTTTGAAGATTACTATTTACAAAATGTGGCACATCCTCATGGTTTGACATCGCATCATCCATACACTGGAAACCATACTCAGTCTACTGTTCGATCACTTCACCACATGTTTTATCATCCATCACGAAGAGAGGGTTTTCATAACTTTCCTCTATACCCACTTCAAAGAGAGGCTTATCAAGAACCTGGTAGCCATCCATTTCCTCTTGCTCACTTCCATCTTGCTGATCCGAATCTGCACATGGTTTTCTTGTGAAGTTCTCAAGATCAAACTCTTCTCGAAGACTATCAAGCTCACCAATTACTTGCTCGATTTCTTTAGCTCTTTGTGCATTCTCTTGCTCCCTGGAAAGTTTGAAAGCAACAAACTGATCTTCTACCCCCATTAGAACCAACTAAGTATTTTCTAACATTTCCTTTGTTGACTCAAGCTCAACAGTAAGCTCTTCAACTTTCCTCTCTTTTCCTTGGAAAGCACTAAGGATCTTCTTTGCAGATTCGATGGCATAATTACGATCTGTGATCAATTGTATGCAGTCTGGTTTCAGTGTCTCCAAAGAGTCTTTGATTAGTTGCAGATTAGGGAGAGCAACTTCATCCTACTCCTTTCCGTCTCTCTTCAATTTGAGCCTTCCAATATAGTTCTTCTATCAAACTATGTGTATGGTCAAACCCAGATAGAACTCACACCTCATTCTCAAAGGACCTCATGAATTTATCCTTCCACTTGTGAACATGCAAAGGTGGTGTACTGGTGATTGGTTGCAACTGAAAATCAGAACTTTGTTTCTTGTCTTTGCTGCCCTCAAAGCTGCTCCAAGACTCCTTTTCTTGACCACGTACTAGCTGCAATTGCTCAATATCCTAAAGAAGATCAAATTCTATTAAATCTTCAAGTTTTTGCTTACCACCAACTTCATGAATAGGTAAATCAGATTTGTATTTTAGAACCTCTTTAAAATTTCCATCATCAAGAACCATATGGTCCTCTAGCTCTACATCCTCCTCAGTGTCCTCTTGATCAAAGGATGTGGTAGCCCCCAATTTGGTCAATGAGTCATTGTTGATCGTTGTTCTAAAAGTTTATGTAAAAACATATTCTTCTTTAGTGGTTGCAACCATCTCAAAGGGTTCATTATGGACTTTTGCGAAGCAAACTCTTTCTCCAAAGACACCTTCTCCTCTAATGGCCTCTTCATAGCTTACAAGACAATCTGTTTTTTGAGTCTCATCAGGATCAAAGGGAAATTCATCCCACACGGTTTCCTCGTCGTCCTTACCTGCCTTCACACCTAGATCCCAAATGCTAAAGGGCTGTTTGTTTTGATCAAAAGGAAAATTCTCATTGTACTCCTCTTGGAGTGTTGACCCTTTGAAGAGGTCATCTCCCAACTCACTAAAACTGACATCTTCATAACTATCTCTCTCCAAGGTATTAGTTTGATAATCAAACTCAAGACCACCCATGCCACCAACTTCGTAATGTGGTAAAGAGTCTTCAATGCTAGCTGTTCGGAAAACTGTATCATCTTTGCCTTCAATGTGCTCACCATGAATAGGCATATTTTTGTCCTTATCATTGATAGTGACATGCATACCAAAGAGGTCTTCTTGTGTACTCGTCATAAAATCCTCTTGTTAAAACTCTTGCGAAGTTTGGACAGCAACAAGTGGGAAATTTTCCAACACCAACTCTTCAACATGATTAGATATGAACTCAACCGAATCATCATAAACATCATCACCATGAAAGTTTTCATAAGCTGATTCTACAACACCACCAAAACTACCTTCAACATGCTCTTCATTAGTGAACTCATTAGTATCAAGACCATCATTGAATGAATCTAAATTAGGCTTCAGAACTGCTGTTTTGCTCTTTTCACCAAACCAATCATCATTATTTCCAATCATATGCAAGTTTGAGGGAGTATTTTGGGGCTCTGTTGCATATTCATCATATGTCAAGGCAGCCTTCCCATCCAAACATTTGGATTTTGCAGCACTTGTTGAGTATGCCCTTTTAATGTCAGGATCTCTCATAAGCGTGATCAATTCTTGTATCAACTCAGATATAGAATTCTTTGTAGTCATCTTATTCTGTATCCTTTTTCTCTCTCAGTTATAAGAAGGTTGTATAATTGTAGCAAGGGCACAAGATGGTAGGAACTTTTGCTTTGATACCACTGAAATGACCCCCTTAGTTTTTTTTGATTTTTTAACACAACAAGATTCACCTATTAAGGTTAGGATAATCAAAAACTTGCATTCAAAAGAAATTCTGAAAGTAAAGCAATCACTCATCTACTTGTTCAGCGGGATGATTGAATTAAGCAAATGACAATCACTCAACCACTTTTTAACGGGAGGAATAGGAATAACAAAACTATCACTCAACCACTTATTCAATGGGAGGACAATAGCACAATATAAAATAGAGACAGGCGGCGTAGCCAGCCTCTATAACCAAACTATTTCTCAACCACTTATTCAGCGGGAGGACCATAGTACAATATGAAATAGAGATAGGCGACAAAGCCAGCCTCTTTTACTTATTCAGTGGGCATTAAGAAACAATTCATAATGAAGTTGCTGTTAGTACTACTAATCAGCATCACGATAAGTAACATGAATTGCAAATCAAGAGGTATTGCTATCCAACAGCTGCAAATGATGTCCAATGTTATTCTCAAGTTTCAAGAGACTCTCCACCAAAGCAACAACCCCCCAAACTCCAAACACTAAATTTGATATACTTAACCGACAAACTGAAAAATATAGATCAACATCATAAAAAAATCACTAAAATGCTCATAACTCCTCCAAAAACTCGACGGATAGGCTTGAAATCAAATGTTGAAGAAGGCTAGAGAGGAGATGCCAAAACCCAAACCCCTAACAAGCAGTGATTCTCACCTAACATATATTGCACGCTTCCCAATGCAGCCATAGGCATGGTAAGACCTCGGAGAGAGGGTGAACTTCACTGTAAAATTCAAATGTGCATTAAAACCTCTAAAAATTTGCAAAAAGGATCGCCTAGGCCAAAGGAAAACATATAGAGAATACCCAGAAGCAACAAAAACCCTCTCGAAGACCTATGATACAATTTCACTTTCAGCTCCACAATAACCAGCAACTAGGAAGCTCGCAAACACCCCAAAATATCAGAAAACTGAAACAGCCTCACTAAAATCCATCTCAATATAGCTCAATCTATTCCTTTGGATGAGAAATAGTCTCTTCAATCATCTAGGTGCTATCTCTCAAGCATGAAACTGACACAAGCTAGGAAGCTCTCAACTTCGAAGCATAAGTCTGGCACAAATTCAGTTGCACTTCATTACATAGTATTCATGGATGCCAAAACAAGAGCCCAACACTCTTATTTATAACCTTGGTGTCTTCAAAGTCAAATTCACATTCTCTCCAAATGGACGCCAAACCCAAATGCACACTAATTTCACCTTAATTTGAAATTTGCATTTCATTTCCCCTCCTATTCCAAGTCGACCTTCACATAGAAGCAAATATACTTTATAAAAATGACAATAAAATAATAATGTGGCGTCCAAGGTAGATAAGTGAAATACATTATAAAGTTAACTTATTTCCTATAAGGCGTCCATCTTGCCTTATTAATATTTCACTTTATAAAATATTTTCCCTCAACAATAAATTGACCAACCATATGACATATAATAATACTTTATCACGTCAAGTCGTCCCGTTAGGTCATAACCAAAAATACATAAGTCACATGCCTAGGCCAAGGGGGGCATTAAAAAATATTAAAAATACTTTTCCCATGTGCTGAACAACTGCAAAGGTGAATTGAAGGCCAAAGTACTGAAAACTGCACTACCAAAAATAGCCTCTGAACTGGACCACTGAAACTTGCCAAAAATAGCACTGCCAAAAATAGCACTTACTAAAAATAGTAAGTGTGTCCAAATGCATTTTAATCGCATTCTGAGTAGCTGTCGAAACTTACTAAAAATACTAAGTTCGGAAAAGTCTTTAGATTCATTTGCATGTCACACCATCGCTGTCATGTCCCCATCTTTTTGATGCAATTCCCACATTGCATTTGATGAATAAAGACACAAAAATTTCTCTGTGTCAAAAGTTAATACTTTATAAGCCTAATTTTCTTTTTTTAATAAAGGCTTATGTTTGAATAAAGTGCTATGCGTACCTTTTAATAAAGTGGCCCCTTTTATGTCAACGCCACCCCTTTGCTCAAATCACTTAAATGACATGGCATGGTGGGACCCTTGCCATGTCATTCTTTAAAAGCCTTTAAGCCTTTAAGCTACGTGGACCCAAAAGATGCCAAGGAAGATGCCTTTTGAGTTGGATTCCAATGGGATATTCCATTTAGGGTTACGCCACTTTTTGGTAAAGGTTATTAGACATTTTGGAGGAGAGAATTGGTATTATGTTATTATTTTATTTCTGATTTTCTCTGATCTGCATTAGCGGCAGAAATTGCAGGTGTTTGGAGGACGTAAACCCTCAAATCTGCATTGGTTGTGGAGGTGTACCCACTAATTTGCCCACGTGGGACAAGGATGTGCCTTGTCTAGACCCATTGGGGATCAATTTAGCAACAAAACCAGCCCAGCTAATAGGGAGGCTACCTAGCTTACCATCAATTAGGCTTCTTTAATGGTTTGTTTCTATCCCTTCTCGGGGTCACGTCTACCTCACTAGACTTATCAGGGCTTCCCTACCATTTGTTTGCTTATCTCACTTTTCTCAAGCTCACCAGGTAAGCTTGCTCACTAAAACCTTGCAGGGATGTAGGACACACACACATATTCCCTCATTGCAACACCACCCATCTTGTTTGGTTTAGCAACCTTTTCTCTATTGGATTCACAATGTCTCGGTTTCAGGCTTGTAGCCTTCTGGAACTTCTTCCAGTTCTCAGCAGATTCGTTCCCTGCAAGTTATCTTCATTACATTACTGAAACCTAGCCGGACTACTTCCAAGCTCGCCTAGGCTTAGTATGCAGAAACGGCGATTGCCATTTCCTGGTTTCCTCCTACTGCTATTTTACTCATACTGTACATTTTTGGCTCTTCCTGAAGCACTCCAATGGCCGTGTGGATCCCACGATGGAGTTTCAAGACAAAGCCATATTTACAATGTGGATTCAAACAAAGAATGAACAACAAAAAGGAAACTCTACCTACTGAATAGTAATGAAAAATTTAGCAAAACAAAACAGAACAGTACTCAGCGATTGGGACCAGAAAACAGACTTGTATGTATTTCTTTTGTTTTTCCAAAAATGATCCAACAACCAACCCTTTACAAATGCCCATTGGGTTTTTTAAACATTCCCTCAGTCGTGAAACACATACGGTTTCAAAACAGAAAAAAAGTTACAAAACGGTCCATCGGCGTAGCCACAAAACCTGGTTTCCAACTGCCAATGTCGACTTTCTGTGCTCCACACTTCCTATCGGGCTTTGGTGTAACATCAACTTCTGTTTTCTGATGGCCGATGGCGACTTATCGCGCTCCGCATTTCCTATTGGGCTTCGGCGTAACGTCAACTTCTATTTTCCAATGGCCGATGGCGACGACTTATCGTGCTCCGCATTTCCTATCGGGCTTCGACGTAACACGAAAGCATTAGTCCCGATGGCCGATGAACCTCCTCCGGTTGTGCACTTTCTATCGGGTTTCGGCGTAGGTGAGAACCTTGCCTGCCGATAACTGATACCACCTGGTCCGTGCCTATGCCTTCCCATTGGGTCATCGGGGTAGTGTAAAACTACTCCATCCGACACCCGATGACTATCTCTGAGGTGCTCCGCTCTGCATGCTAACTCATCGGGTTAGCATAAACCCGCTCCTTTTGATACCTGATAACTCGCTCCGAACTCTAGCGACTGCATCGGAATAAGTCCTGCCGATCGGAGAAGGTCTTGCTAATAGGCAAAAATTTCAAAAGCTGCAATCAAAAAGGACTTAGAGCCAGTCCTTAGTATGTACATGCCAAAATTGGTTAAGGGCATTTCAACCCTTAGGTGCTCCTGCACCACCAGCAATCACCGTTAGGTATGACACATCAGTTCTGAGAAGTTTGTCTTGAAATTGCAGCAAGTGTGGGTTTCATAATTGTAGCCGTACCATTCCAGGCAGGGCCATACCATTCTAGAAGGCTGTGCATCAATTTAAAATTAAATGGAGGGTTCTAACTCCATTTCTTGTGCTTGATCTCATTGTTGGGATTAGAAAGGGTAGTGTGGAAGAAATCACAGTCAACGGACTAGATTTGTGATCAGGGTGAGCAAAACAGTGGGAAAAGAAGGTCAAAATTGTATAATTTTGCCTAGCAAAGGTTGGATTTCCAGATAGTAATTGGGTTCTTTGCCCAATTTGTTATAGGTAATTCATCTTATGGCAGAATAAGCAGATTGGATCCATTGATCTGCTCCTACACCATCCTTCTCAGCTTGTATCCATTTTCTGGATAGCAAACCAGCCTCAAACCCTAGCACTAGATCTTTGGTATGTTTTCTGCTTGTACATGTGAATTTTATTTCACTTCTAGATGACTGTAATCTGCTGTCATATAAAAATCAGAAGCTGATCTCTTGATTACAATTCATTTTTATGTTGTTTCTTGTCTTATGTTGCAAACCCCATCACCAAAAAAAACAACACAACAGAAACAAACTCTTCTGCATCTTCTGTCTAGTCTCTAAGAACACCAAAAAAGGCCCCAAAATATAGTTTATTAAATTAAAATTAAAACAGGGCAGCAAAAGACCTATTTAGGGATCTTTCAATTGCGAAGCTCCTAGAAAAACCCAGAAAAAATGAGCTGTCCTCGCCCCCACTTACTAAAAATAGTAACTTTACCAAACTCCACTGATTGCCACACATGTACCATCATTGTGAAGCTTTCTGAAAACCCAAGAGGAATCCATAATCAAAACTGTAAAACTCCAACAAACAAGCGACCAAAACTGCCAAAGCATCCTCTTAGAAAATAGGAAATCCTATCTTTGACTAATCAACGGGTCTTAGGATTGGCCATAGTCCCCAAAACAAACTAGAGCAGAAAAGAGGATATGACAACCAAATAAGGATCGACGTACCAAAGACACTCGAGAGGAGGGGGAGGGATTAGTAAGGAGATCTCTTTGCTTGAGAGAGAAAAGTGAGAGGAGACGATGACTACGGGGAATTGTCGAAGGTTTTGAGATTCTTGTGAGAAGTTGGAGTCGGGGTGTCAGCCGAAGCTGTAGTCAAGAGAGCTAAAGACTGTGTATGTGGAGTGAGTTGGAAGAGGTTTCTAGAAACCTGCCACTGACGGACGACGAAGTAAGCGAAGATCTCACTGACCAGGCAAGTAACCAAATCAGACGTTTTGCTTCAAGAGAAGATGTCGAGTCTACAGATAGTGCCAGTAGCTCATCTCTACAATTGGTACGTGACGAAGGGGAAGAAAGGAACCTCTAGATCGAAGTTGCCAAAATTTTTGAATTCAATTTGCAATTGTTTTAGGAACCTGTGCCTCACCGAGGAATCGAGAATAGGGGGCTTGAGTCGAAGATTCCAAGGAGAGAGTATAGAAACAAAGAAGGTGACCAAGGTGTAGAAGACACAAAAAGGTGGACGTGTAGAGAGTTCGCGGGTGGCCGACAGTGCAAGAGAGGTACAAGAACGCGGACGAGAGTGAGATAGTCTAATCTGGTCAAATACACACGGTACCTTCCTAGTGAAAAGAATGATGAACACCCACGAGAAGCAGAAACTCCCTAAACTCACAGGGGATGTATTAGAGGTTCCCGTACGCCATTGCAAAACTTGCATAACAATATGGTAGGCGAATAGTCAGGACAACCATGATTACTGTTTGAAAGAATTCCCTGCCACCCTACGTGGAATTGCCATTGACTAGTATACAGACCTAGCAATTCAATACAAAGCATCATGGAAAGAATTGAAGAAGTCGTTTTAGGAAGAGTTTAAACCGCTAAGAGACGACAATGAAATTGTTGCAGAGATCTACAACACCAGGCAAGGAAAAAACGAGAATGTACAAGCATACAATTGTAGACTCAAAGAATTGCTGAACAAGATGGACGACCAACCAACTAATGGGCTGAAGAAACGGTGGTTCATTGAGGGATTTTTCCAAATTAAGACCTTCAAAACCACATGAAACTCCATGGAACACATCATTATTTTTGATTTTTAAGACACCAAAAGCAATACTGATGAAGCTAGAGAAGAGCTTTAACCAACGTATGCAACATGTTGTGAAGAACCACTTTGCCATACAACTAAGGAAAAATGTTGTCGAGTGGTGAAGGAGTTTATCATCAACCAATGATTGCATACAGTAACCCAAGGAAGTCGCACAAGCTTCTGAAAGCTCCTACCAAGCTGTGTGATGGGAAAGATTGTGCCAAGCTGTACAATGTGAAAGATTGAATACCGCAATACCATGTCAGAATGAGACCTCTGTACGATGACACAATGGCAATGTCGTACATTGTTGATGAGGATAGTTCAAACTCCAAAAGTTGAGTGTAAAACCCATTGTATGATGTGAATTTTGAAATTTCGTATGTTGTGTAGGGGTGAGTGTCATATGGTAGCAGTAAAAGTAAGTCGTACAAGGGGAGAGATATTGCCAAATCGTATGGTATGCCAAAGGAAATACCACTATAAGATGCAACAAGGAATATTTCGTTCAATGCAAAATGCAACATGTCGTACGGTGTGAATTGTTGGAGACCTTACAAGGTGAATGTGAAAAGGCCTTACGAGTTATTGAGGCCATACTCCATCATATAGCATTTCCATACAAGAGAATGAAACAATTTTGATGAGGGACACTGTCGCACAAAAAATTGTTGTACAATAGGGAAGTGGGGATGCTGTATGATGCCAATATGAAGTCATCGTATGGGGTTGTCTAGCCATACGGAAGGGCCAAAGATGGGCCGTATAGGAAGAACATAAGGTTGTCGTACCATAGGAAACTGTCGTGCGGTGTGGAATGAAACAAGCTGCTGTTGTATAGAATAGTAAGGAGGCCATATAGGTGCAAGATGAAACTGTGGAACACAATGTTGTTCGGATGAAACATGAAACTTTCGTATGGGTGCAACCTGAAATTTGTTGGTTGAAAATCTTGTACACCTGGAGGATGTGCAAAATTGTGGTTTCAGCCATTGTGTGTGAGTATGACACTCTCCTAATTTAGGGAAGGTTCCCCCTATCTACAAACTAAACTAATCTAATATGGGTGAGACAATAGTCTTTCTTCTTCTTTCAAGAAAAACTATACTCTTTTCTTTTCACAGAAAAGCAATAGCAATTGGAAATAAATAACTGCAAATACAGAAATGAGACTTTCTGTAGAATTTTTGGAACATAAAGGGAAACAAAGTTTCCATGAAGGCATAAAGAGCTCCGTCACTTCCCTGGGACGGGAAAACAGAAAGAAAGCTCAAAGTCTTCAACTATCTATTCTCCTATCAACCTTTTTAGATGATTTGTTGCTAACTAAGCACAATATGTAGTAGCTCAAAGTCTAACTACATGATGCACTACACCTTACATGCACACGTCTTAAAAATAGAAGCAACGCAAAGTCTACAAGCTATCTTCCCACCTAAACTTTCCACACTAGCTTCAAATATGATAAGCAACTCAAAGTCTGCAAGACCAAATCTGAAAACCAAACATATAACTCTAAATACAATTAGCAGCTCAAAGTCTGCAATATTGAATTTAAATCCCTCTTGAATAATAGAACAAAACTCACAATCAACTCTAGAAAATGTCGTCACATAACAACTTGAATTGGTACAAAGTCTCAACACAACTTGCCTCTTTTATTGAAAGCAATTTGATTTACATCTAAGCTCAAAGTCTTAGAGTGCACATACAATCTAGCAGAAATTTGTTGCATTGCCAAAAGATAAAAATTACAATAGATCCCCTCAAGTATTTATAGGAGAGGAACCTTGAAAAAAAAAGGTGGGAGGATCCTAACTAACTTGAGAAATTCTCTCAACCACCATGACTTATTCCAACTATAGTCCTAATTGAACTCAACTTGTAGTTGCTTTACATGTAATTACATTTTACAAAAATGCAAGTAAAGTGACACTTGCAATTACAAATTTGACATTACATGTAATTTTTCAAAAAAAAATTACAAATGCATAATTAATCTAAGTGTCCAAAGACACGACTCCAACTGCATCATCCTTTGTCTGTGATGATTTTCATGCCGCTTGAAGTATTTTGGATTGGTGAAGACATCTTGAACCGGAACGGGAATTTGCATCCTTAATGATCTTTGTGTCCTTGGCCAACGAACTTCAACCTTATCTTCTTGCTTGGGGTAGTACTAGCTTTTCAGGAGGGAAGTCTTTTGCAAGGATGAAGTAAGAATCCTATCTCTGTCTTGAAAGCATTCTATGTTCTCAACCATGAATTTTTGTTGTATCTCTTCTTTGTATCATCCTCCAATCTTGGAATCTGTTTGCAAAATAAGGCCCATGCCTTAATCCATTGATTTGGTAGGTCGTGTGTGCAAACAGGACTGACAAGGGAAGGGATAAATTGATGCAAAAATGGGCTCACAAGTGAATTTAGGGTTCTGGAAACTGCATTACATGTGTGGTAAAACAAGAGCATTAACTTGCAATTGTGGAGAACAAACATGCAACTTCATATGTGTAATGGGTAACTACAAGTTTGCACTTGTATTTGGACCTTTAAAACTCATTTTCAAGTGTTTTTTGAGTGCATTTTGGACCAATTTCGGGTTTTGGAAGGTTGATTGCAAGTGAAGACACAACTGCAATCGGGTTTTAAAATTCCGACTGCAAGTAGACTTTAAATGAGAAAAATGGATGAAGGTGCGAAATGAATGAATGAAATGGGGTTTTGAAATGAGGGGAAAATGGAAAGAATGATTCTGACCGGTAATGGCAAACTTTATGTGACAAGGAAAGACACATTTTCAGCTTGACAACTTTGGAAAGAGGGAAAAACTTCAACTTGTAATCAGCTTTGTAAAAGCCGAAATCAAATGAATGGGAAAAAAATGAAAGAGGGGAAAATCATGCAAATTTACAAATTGCATTCAAAGAACTATCCATTTGGGAAGATCACTTAGAAACCTGAATCCTTTCTTGGTCAAAGGCCCTAGACCAAAACAAATGAGCTTGGGAAGAACTGAAATGCTCTATAAATAGACATGTTGAACACCCTTGGCAGCCAAAAATGGATTTTGATTCAACCTCCTCCTTCAAAAACGACATGAAAAGAAGACTCATGTTCAATGCCAAACACTTTGCATTAATACTAGATACAAAACGTGGCAACAATGGCGGAAAAGGAGCACCCAAAATGCGGAAAGAACCAGCAAAAATCGTCTTCCTAAACGCCTTACGTGTTTTCCCAATCCGTTTTTGGTGAAAAACGTGGCAACCAACATTGATTCCCAACGATTTTGCATGAATGTTGGACGGATTTTGTGGGAAGAAAGCCACAAAAAATCTTCATCTCCAACTACAAGCAAAATGTGCCCTCCAAAGATGCAATCAGGTTTTTAAAACCCCTTTACAAGTTTTATATTGCATTACTTTTCCTTCACTTGAACAAATTCGGGTTTTAAAGGAAGAAGACCAAAAAGAAACAACAAAACAACTTGTAATAGGGAAATAAAATCCCCATTGCAAGTTTTAAAAAAAAACACAACTTGAAAGAAATAAAAACTAAAAAACTTGTAATAGGGAAATAAAATTCCCATTACAAGTAAAGACTTAAAAAACTCAAAAAGACTTGTAATAGGTAAATAAAATCCCTATTACAACTAAAAGCAACACATAAAAACTTGTAATAGGGAAATAAAATCCCTATTACAACTTAAAATCACTTAAGTAGGAACTTTTAAAAGAAATTACAAGTTCTTTTTGAACTTTTAATTTTAAATTCATTTGCAATTTGTCCAAAAAGTTCCTACAATGATTTAAAAGACATAAAAAGAAAGGGGGAAATAAAAAGTAAGTTACAAGTGACAAGTTTTAAATAAAGTGCACTTGTAATTGTTTTAAAATTTCCCTATAACACTTAAACAAGAGAAAATTAAAACTTGCAATCAAAGGAAAATTTCCCACTTGCACTCAGGAAGAAAAAACCCGAAATTGAAGGAAAGATAACAAAAAAACATGAAACGCAATGAAATTTGAAATGTGGATCGAGGATGGACCGAAGATTAGTCCAATCCAGCAAGAAGCAAATTGTTTACCTCGGGAAGCATGCTTTAAGAGTTAAATCTTCAACCTGCAGTGACTGCTTTGAAACCCGAAATTGCACAAAAAGCTAGGAAAATGAAGACCAAAACTCACCAAAACTTGGACAATGATAGCAAAGACACCCCCCAATGATTTGACACTAACAAATGTGAGTTTTGTTCCTCGTAAAACGTGCCTTGGAGACAAAAATGACACATTTTGAGCAAAAATTTGTAGGGGTTGTCACATTTTTGAATTTTCAAAAATGAGGACAACAAAATTGTCGTATGAGTTGAACCTGATATTGCCATATGAGGAAGTTGGGAGTATTATAATCTTAGAAATGGGACTCGGACTCAGCAAGGGTAACTCGACTCGGGACTCGAGACTTTGCAAAAAAACTCGGCGAAGACTTGGCAAAGTGAAAAACCCAAGAAATTTACAGATTTTAAGGATTTAAAATTTGTTTCATGCACCCTTTATTTAATAAACCTTAAAGGCACAATAACATATTCAAATAGAAGCTAATTTGATCAAATACACAAGTATACATCGATCACATAAGTATAAACGCAAATTGTAGCCGAAGGAAATAGCAAACTTAGATTATAAATATTGTCAAATGTATACAAAACTCATGGAATATAAAATCCATGACATCAAATGTTCCACACAAATATCAAAACAATAACTACAAGTCTATGGCTCAAAGGAGCCTGCATCCCTCCTACGAAGGTGTCTAAGGTAGGCCCTGAATGATTTAGCAGCCATAGTCTTTGTCCGTGACTCCATGCCACCCTCACCAACATCAGTTGTGCTTGTGTCTACTCGTGCTCTAACCTCCTCTGCCATGGCTACAACCTCAACCTCTCTATTTGCTTGGTCAACCCAATCAAGGTCCTTGTCACTAAAGATAGGATCTATAGCCTCAGTGATCTACACAAGGTGTTAGATGTGAGAAAAACCCAACAATAGAGCGTTTCCTTGCAGGTTGGAAGTGGGGGTTCCCCCCCAAATTTTTTTTAGAGAAAAATGTGAAAAATTGTCCTTTTTAGTCATTTTTTTGAGATTAAAAAAAATAATTTTTGAGTCTAGTCGAGTCCAAGCATAAGGACTCACTAGATCTGGCCCGAGTTTGCGATTTCCTGGACTCGCTAGGATTCGCCCAGGACTTGGACGAGTCCGAGTCCAAGCCCCTGGGACTCGCCCAAGGTCAGCCGACTCGGGTCTCGTTGAGTCCTGGCGAGTCCATGATCTCTGATTATAATTGACCTTATAAGTTTCCTCAACATTTGATATTTTTTATTATTATTTGGCATCTTTTTTTCCATATATTATAATTTTCTTTTTCCTTGTAAATTTCTTGTGAGATTGATTTTCCTTGACAAGTATTTGTACACTCCACTTTACATATTCTACCCTTCTCACTGTCGGATGTATCCTTCATAACTTTACATGCTTTCATCGGTTGCTCTTCATTGAGAGTTGTAGCTTCAAGAAAATTACATGCTGGCAAAAATACCTTGTAGTCCTCCATTTGGCAGTGGAATAGTCCATTCAAGGACCTCGTTTCATCTTCAGAGCAGTCTTCCAACTCGAGCACCCCTTCATTGTTGGGTTCCATGCCTTTCGTCCCTTTTTCCATACCTAACTCTCCACCCTTAGACTTTGACTCAAAGGATTCCAGTTCTTTACTCACCCCCTAGTTCCTCAGGTCAATGACATACTTCCTCCCATCACTCTTGATCGAGAGTGTGTTCCGGTTCCAATTATGATTCGTCTTGGCCATAATCAACCATCCCCTCCTAAGAAGTGCGTCATACGCCTTCTTTTGAAACGAGATGACTATGAAGTCCAACAAAAATTGTTGTGTCCCAATTATTACTTTTTGTGCCATCAATGTTCCCACTGGCTCGATGCCGTGCTAGTTGACACGTACTGAGTGTAAGGTCGACAACCAAAGAGCCAGTCTTCCAAGGCATTTCCAAGTATAATTGGCAGTACGTTTACTCCCAAGCCTCCATCGATGATGACTTCTTCCCCATTATCTCCGTCTCGACGATTGCTGGCTCCCTTTCAATGCTCACCTTCAACAACATTGGATCACTAGCCTCATTCCCTTCACATGGTGGTTCCCTGTCAGTTCCTCTTGTGGTTTACATTGCCTTTGGCTAACCGTGTCATCATTGACTATGTTGGTAATTGCCACTCTCAGTTGCAGCATAGTTTGAAGAAGGTTTGTCACCTTGATGGGTATGGTTGTCTATAGCACAATCTGAACTATGTTCTTCTCTGACTCGCGCAATGACGTACTTGCAGTTGATTGTAAGTTATTTGTTCCTTTGCCAACACTTGTTCTACTTCTGCTTTGGCTTCTCGGAGTTGTTCCTTCTCCGTACAAGGGTCCGAGTACATTGTCTTCTTCGTTTGTGGTCTTATGATTGCTAGAATTACCTCATCTTGTTCCGCCACAACCAACATATTAATACCCTTTTTCTTTGGACAATCAGTGTCTTCATGATTCCCCAATCCACACCATTTGCACAATAATTGTATGTTGTCTTTCTTATTTTGATAGTCTCTCGCAAAGTGTTCGCATTCACTACATTGTTGGCATTATATGATATGACGTCCTTTAGAGTTGTACTGTATTTGATTTTGCCCTTCTTGATTTCCATAACTGCCTGGTGATACATTTTGTGGTTTCGATGGGCTAGACTTTCTCCAAGGTGTTCAACATTGTTTTCACTCGGTAGTGTTGATGTGTATTTTGTACACGACCAAACACAGAATAAAATACCCAGAGGTATCTTATCCTCTCTTGAATAAAGTCTCCGAATGCTGAAGATGTCGCAAAAGGATCAATTGGGATGACTTCAAGGTTCTGCTTTGTAGGATCTCTACTTGTGGATAAGCACCAGTGGTCGTTGTGTTTACTGTTTCTTCAAGGGGCCTTACGTACTTTCAGAGAAAGCTTGTCCGTGTTACTTTCTTTCAAATGAGGGAACATGATTTTCCTAATGCTGACAGATTTTCAAAAATATCAAAAGATAAGGGTTTCAAGGAAGAGATACTTAAACTAATCCTAAGAATGACTCAATGAAGGCTAGACTTGATAAGATTCTACCAATTTCAGTATCGCCAAGAGATTACAACTCTACTGGAATTGATGCGATCTTCTAAGGGGATTCAATAACTTTCAAATCATCAAGGATATAGATACTATCAAGGAGATACATATCAATACTTCTAATGACGATTGAATTCTTAATCAATCTCAGTGTTTCCAGTTGACCACACAAGGCGTTTTTACAATCAGTAAGAAGCTAGTGGTTTGGAATGTGAATCTTATCAAAGATCAAGCACAACAATTTGTCCTTCAAACTTAAAATTTAAATGCTATTTCAATTGAAAGTGATTCAAGAAGATAAACAATCACGAAGATAGCCACAAGTATTGCAATAAAATACCATAACTTCAATATTTTATTGATCTCATAACCCAATGGACAACAATTGTTCAAATTTCTCTCTTCACTACTCAATTTTGCTACAACAATAACTTATTTCTCTCCGACTTTCTAACTTTCTTCACTCTAAACTCTCTAACTCTTTAAAATGAAATGAGTGAGGGCTTATATAGCATCCTCAAATACAACGAATGGCCCGGATCAAAAGAAGATCACCGGCTGAGATTTTGACACCTAAACCCTAATTAGGGTTTGTTACAAAAAAGTCCCCATTTAGATAAACATTACTAATCCATAGCCAATAAAAAATTGGCACAAATACCAAGGAGACAGACCAATAGGAATTAAGTTGCCACATCATCCTATAACAACTTTTCATCTAGAACTTTGTTCCCTTTCCTATGCTCTTTCTTAGCATATTCAATGAATCTGGACAAAATTCCCTCAATCTCAGCAATGGGATTCTCAAGAAGATTCTTCATTCGTTCTTCCAAGTGAAGGACTTGATAAAAAGCAGTGAGAAGAGTCGTCTCCCATCCAGGTTCAAGTTCTTTGGTCTTCTCAATCAGGAACATAGTAGTATACATTTGATCTCGTTGCTTTTCTGTGATGATGTTCTCTTCCTTGCAAAAGATGACCTTGATTCTATCCTCCAACTCTTGTATGTCCACATCTGTCTCGATCTCGATCCGCCTGTCAAGGATGGTACACAACACCTCGAACACCTTGTCTTGAATTGGATGGATGATGCCTTCAACTCGGCTGCATCTGGTGTTGACGTCTTCAAAAAGGACTTCCTTCATCTGGAGCAGAGCTGACCATTGCAAGAGGCTATGGGTTCCTCCATCCATTATCTTTTCTTGCGTCAAAATCCGTCTTGGTGTTTCTCTTATCACTTGTAAGACCGGGATGATAACATTTCTAGTGTGGGTGAATGCAGCTACAGTTATCGTTAGATTATGGATAATCTCAAGGACCTGGATAGCTCGATGAACTGTCTTCATCATTCTTGTTGCAAATTCAATGACTACCTTGTGAGATTCATCAATCCAAGAACTCATGAGTTGAACTAGGTTCTTCGCCCTTTCTGCCTCACTTATTGATTCAAGAGGAAGTGCATGTAAAGGAGATATTGCTGGATCCTGTCGTCTCAAAGGTTGGTTAAGATGGCTAAAATAATTCCTCCAAGCACTGACCTCCTTTTCAAGCTTCTTATTCTTTTCCACTTCCTCTTCGAGTTTGTCTTTGAGTGTTTTCAGTGAATCAGTTGCTTCTTCCATAGCCTGCTCGGTGGTAAGTGGACCAAGATCAAATGTTTCTAGATCATATTCTTCCGCTAGAATCTCATCCTCATATTTGTCCACTACTGGTGTAGCTATCTGCACTTTTCTGGATCTTGTCTCATCTCTAATTACCTTAGACATCTTCGTGGCCTTCTTCTTCTCTATTACTTCATGAGAATTTCCTATAAGGCTTTCCAAGTCAAATACATCTTCTTCCTCTTCAATCACAACTACCCTCGTCAGCCTCTCTTTCAGCCAATCAGGAATGGCAGATCTTGTTTCCCTCACTTGTATTTCTTTAGGTAGAGGTCTATCTTCCCGGAAAGGAGGTGTTGCTTCATCATCATTCTTTTCTTCATGTTGCTCATTAGCACCAACTTGGGGAGATTGACTTGATGAATGCTTGGGTGTCTGTCCTTTCCCTTGTTTATCATTTTGTACCATGGATTCCATAGACTCATCAATTTCATATACTATTTGCCTCTGATCTTCCCCTTGACTTGCTTCCTTTTCATGCCTAGAAGATGTGCTTGGTGGGCGATCAGGATTCGTTTTCTGCTTCTTCTTGGAAGGTTCTCTCTTCTCAAGTCCTTCTTTCCTCTTTGAGCCTTTGGAATGAGAAGTATTCTCACTCACACTGGCTTCTCCTTCTTCTGGTCTTGCTTCCAAGGTGAATGTCATAGATACATTCTGCTCCTTCAACTTTTGATGCTGTACATCCACCCATCTGCGAGTGCAGGATAAAACGGGAGCCATCAAAGCTCTCAAGTCTAAAACCTCGGGCTTATTCCAATCTATCTTCACTTCTTTGTCTTCCTTCTCATAGGATGACTGGAGGTATCTACCATTATCCTGGGCTTGATCGGCTACTCTATAAATTTTGCATTACCTGATGAGATCCAAAGGCAACCTGGAATGCATCTTTCTTTTGACCTCGACATCATCTTGGGCATTCATCCAAAAGTCCTCCACTTGAGATTCATGCCTGTACTTCTTCCCAATTGTTTCTTCTATATGACCATGAGGGTCAAAATTCTTTCTCGAGGCAAAGTATGTGAATGAGTATAGAGATAATTCCTTCTCTGCATCTTCCGCGGCTTGAGTATTAGGACACACTTCAACTGAGTTCCCTAGTATGATGGGTATGGGAATTCCATTTCCATGCTTGTGTCTGGATGCCTTCACATAGGCTGCCAACTGTCTAGTCACCTCAAGTAGTACTATCTTGTCAGTAGGATATCTTGGCAACATGTAGGGAGGTGAAGGACACCCATGAACTCTGATGTATGTGAATTTTGGAAACTGAATGAACCATGCACCATGCTTCTTCACGAGCTCTTGTGCATCCAGAGACAGTCGATTGTGAATCCCACCTTGCAATATCCTGGTGATATTCATTGTGAAGGTGTCATTGACTAGCTTGTAGTCACTTCTCGGCGGATGATGTAGTTGAACATAAGAATCACAAACTCTTATTTCTCCGGGTCCTCTTCCAAAAACTCCCCTGTGAGGTAGTCCTGCATACTCAAAACCTCTGATCAAGGCATATACAACATATGAACTCATGTGGAATGACTTGGTAGGCCTTAGTCTTCTCAACTGCACGTCCAGACTATTGCTAATGATTCTAGCCCAATTGAGCATTCCCTTTCCTTGGACAATCAGTTGTATGAAGAAGAACATCCATTTATCAAAGAAGAAAGCTTGAGAAGCACCTGTCACCCGATTAAGCAAGATTATCAAATCCTTGAACTCTTCTTGGAAGTCGATTCTGTGTGGTGTATTTGGAATCTTGTTCAGGTGAGGTCTTCTCTTTTGTAGCCAATTCTTGTTGATGAAGTTCAGGCAGGAATCAGGATCATCCTCATAGATCGACCTCGCTCCTTCTAGGCTTTTGTAGACCATGTCTCTATGTTCCTGGAGATGAAAAATCTCACTTATAGCTTCCTTCGAAAGATAGGCTAAGATAGTTCCATCATCGGCCACGATCGTCCTTGAGTGTGAATCATAGTGCGGGGCGCACTCAATCATCAACTCATGACACTTGACTGCGGGAGGGAAACCTGCAGCTTTGATGATGCCACTCTCAATTATCTTCTTTGCAATAGGTGATGGCTTTCCAATGTAAGGGGCCTCTTGAAACTTCCTTACATTGAAGTTTCCTAGGTTGGTGTCTCCGATATTACTCCACTTGGACACGATCCTGGTCTCCAATTCGTCATTCCTCTGATCTTTCTTGATGAGAGCCTGCCGAGTAGTAGATCCTTCGGCTTTGGGGGTCGTCATTTGATGCCTACACAAAAGATTAAAGTTAGACTTTGAGCAAAATATCTTAAGGTATAAGATCTAAGACCTTTCAAGGGAATAATTTAGATATTAATTTGAAAATGACATGATAAATCCAAGAATTATGAATTTTCAAATTAATTATGAATGGAAATCAGATTTTACAAGACTTAGATTTTTAAAGATTGCTATGGAAATCAAAATAAACCTTGAATAAAAACTTCAAAAATCTGATTCTTCATACCTCCTCTTTGAATGCTTAACTATCAACCTGTTGACGTGTATTTTGTACACCATCATACACAGAATAAAATACCTAAAGGCATCTTATCCTCTCTTGAGAAAATAGTCTCTAACTGCTGAAGATTCGCGTAAAGGATCAGTTAGGTAGACTCCAAGGTTCTTTGATGTAGGGTCTCTACGTGTGGACAAGCTCCAGTGGTATGATGTGATTTGCTGGGATCACAAGGGGACTTACATGTGATGATTGAACTTCCGATCTGCTTTGCTGGACACAGGCTCTTACTAACTTAGATTTGAAAAAAATGAAAAAGGATAAGGGCGAAGAGAGGATCTAATCCTAATACTAAGAATGTAGGAGCAATGACTTGATTTTTGATGAAACTCTAACTAGATCTTGTTTTGACATCAATGGAACATCTACACAAGACTAGTGCGATCTTTTAAGGGAGCTTTATGATGTTCAAATCATCACCGCAGGCATAGATACCATCCAAGTTGATGCATATCAATGAAGAGGCAACAAATTGAAATTGAGCTTAGGCTGAATGATCCAGTTGACTACGCAAGGCAAGTCTGCAATCAACAAACTGCTAGTAGTATGGATGTATGAATTCCACCATTAATCAATCGCATTTCCTCCATTCATCTAATCATCTACCATCTAAGATTGAAGACTCCACAAGAAACCATGCAAATTGCAAGAAAACGACATATTTCACCATTACTTCAATGAAAATGGAATTTGTTTACAATCAATGGCAACAATTTCTTGCCTTGTCCTCCTATTCTACTCTAATTGCTTCCAACTATTCTCTAACTATTCTAACTATTTACATACTATCTCTAACAATTGCTAATTAGCCTTTACAAATGAAATGCCTGGGCTTATATAGTGCCCACAATACAATTTGATGGCTTAGATCAATTCAAGATCAATGGCCAAGATTCAACAATGAAAAACCCTAATTAGGGTTTGTTACAACCATTACATAACATTTAATGTTTGACCGAATTGGCGCTAGAAGGAGGGCCTGATCTTGATGAATGCTTAAGGAGCTAGACTTCAGTTTCTAAACTCTTGAATCCAAGGAAGATCAGTGGAAAGCTTTTTCTCAAACAAAGAAGGAAGGTGACTGCTGGATCGTCAGTTGGACTTACGCAAGAAGGAATCAAGCTGGAACCAGTTGAACGTTCAAGTTGAATCCGAGATATTCAAGATCTCTCTTATTCCAGAAAATCCAAAAAAAGTGAAAAACCAGAAAATCAAAAAAAAGTGAAAAATAGAAAACTCCAAAAAAGTGAAAAATAGAAAACCCAAAAAAATTGAAAAATCAAAAAATCAAAAAAAAGAAAGATTTCTCAATGGAGCGGCAACAGTTTCACGAGGAGCAACAAGTTGATTTTCCTGAACTTTGGTGGAGGTTAGATACACAACTTTATCCACGCAGATTGTCCGAGTTCGCAAGACAAGGGCAGTGTCGAGTTCACGAGACAGAGGAACATGATGAGATGCATTGCTTGAAGTATTTATCAAGGATGGAATCGGCAGCGCAGGGAAAAATCTTCTTTTGGGATGTCCCAAGGCCAGAAACGGAAGAAGGCAACTTCAGTGTCCCAGAAACCAAAGATCCTCTTCTAAGCTTCATGTGGATGATCGAGAGTCAGCTCATTGTGGATGGTGAAATGCGTCTTGAAAACATATTGCTACCATTGTGGTGTAGAATTCACAACTCTCCTCACTCCGAATTTACTTGCTCAGTATGTGAAATGGCTATCAATCAAGTCAGAAACCAGTTTGGAATACCAACTTTGTCCGAGGAAGAATGCATCATGAACAGATCTTGGGGTGCACATCTCGCAGCCGAATTCAGGAGAACCTATGAAAAGGACATTACTCCAACATCTGAATGTGAGAAGGATCAATTGTACGTTGACGATACCAATGCACCTGATGATCAATGTATTACAATGGATAGCTCGCCATGCCTTGCACCTGAAAAAGAATACCATGAAACAAAAGTTGAAGAAGCAATTGAGAATACTCAAACAGTGATAAAGGAAGATCCAGGGGTTGAACAAGCAATTAAAGGAGAAAACGACTCATTCCTTGAAGAATTCTCACTTATGCTACAAAAGGAGATCTTTGAGATTGAATTGCAAGAGGTTTCAAATGGCCTCATTGAAGGAGATAATCAAGTTGAGATATTAAACAAAGAGATACAAATCATCACAAGTGAGCCCGGATATGAAGAACAATTCAGAGGGGCGCTTGAAGATTTCATCACTCTCGTAATATTGGAGGAAGCATTGAAAGAACTTGTAGAGGAAACACAAGTGGAATCACTGCCAAATTTTTTTCTAAATAAGCAAGTTACTGTGAGTGATATGATCCACCATCAGCTCCGACCTCCTGATACTATTCTTGAAGAAGAAAGGCCACCTGAGATTATCTTTGATCGACTAGAGGAGATGTTTGAAGATCAATCCCTCAAGGAGACTCTCATTTTTGAAGATATGCTGACAAAGTTTCATGAAGATGCTTGGTTTATGCAAGATATCTCAGTGAAAACAGAGAATCTTGAGCTATTCGAAGGGGCGCTGAGCTTGTTTCAAGAGGAACTTCCTAATCTAGATCAACATGTTGTGGATGCTCGTGGAATGATTCATCATCAATGGCGACCTCCTGAAGCGGCTGGTGACCTCGCTTGCAACAAAGCAGTGCCTTCTAAGCCTGAAATATGCCAGGTTGTCTCTTTCCTTAATCCTAGCCTTGAAAGTTATTATGATTTTGATTATGGGGATCTTGGGAAAACAACTTGTATCTGGATTGATCATGGTCCTAACGAATTACCTCAGTTGATCATTTTGAGTGAAAACGTGCTTGAGTATGAGATGTGCATGGTGAGAGTTTGCCTTTTTGTATTTAAGGATGAATTTGCCCGATTGAGAACCATCACGTTTGCCATGCTCCTGTTGCACAACCTGAGAAATCATGTAAAGTCATGTATATATTTTGCTTCTTTGAGTCGTGTCGAGTCTAGGACTCTTGTATATAGGTCTAGAGTAGGTTTTCTTTTCGCGTTTTAGGTTAGAGGTCTTTTGAGCCTTGTTCTTGATTTGCCTTGAGTCATTTGACTCATGATCTAGTGTGGCTCAGGTAGTTTAGTTGTTTGCTTTTGGTGTGCGTTTTAGTTTAGTTTGCTTTGGGTCGGTTTGTCGGTCGGTTTGCTTTAGTTTAGGTGTCTTGGGTGGGAGCCTCCATCTTGTGAGAAAGGTGTTTGTGTTGTTGCCCGTACGCTAGCAATATCCTGGATCTTATGTTAGACTCATTTCTTAGATATCTATTCATGAAGTGCTTGGAATCCGAGGTTGTTCCTCTTTAGCTTTATCATCTGATTAGGACCTGTATTTGACTTGGAAGGGAATCATTTTCTGTGTCTTGATGCCGACATCTGTTGATTACTATATCTTCACACATTAATGGACTCTGAGTCATTATGGTTTTCAGGCAAAGCTGTGATTGGTGAAAAATCTAAAATCTGGCTTCAGCGCCACCGCAATCCTCAAACCCTAGTAAGCTTCACTGCTTACGAGCCAAAAGGAATTGACGAAGAGAAAAAGCAATATCAAAAAAAAAAAAAATAAAAAAAAATGAAATGAAATGAAATATCAAATTGGCTAAGGGGAATATACGAGTAACTCCATCGGGGCTATAGACGCCTGGCTGGCAATGGAGCAATGTTCGTGAGCTTGCGGCGATAACCTCGTCGGGACTATGGACGTCTGACTGGCAGCGAGGCTCTATCCAGGATGCTTTTGAAGTTCAGATAAACTACGTAGCTAATCACAGGGGAACCTGAAGGTTATAATTGTCTTGTTGAGAGGAATGAATACACTTGCACACACCTGGGTAATCAAAGACTAAGTGTCTAGATATGGTTAAGGATTCTCCTTCTACTTTGAGTGCATTTTCTAATCTCTTGATGAGCTAGGTTGAATTTTCCAGAGGTTCTAGGTGTCGATTGAGTCTTTATCTCTGAAATGTTTTTCAACATTTATTCAAGGTGGCGCTAGATGTTGTGACGTTTTCACACATCGCCCCATTGCAAATGGGGACCCATGTTCTTTTGCTTTTTAGGGTTTGTTTTTTTAAGTTTTTTAGGGTTTTGTTAGTTAGCCTTTGCATTTTTGAGTGCTGTCGGGGTGATCACATGGATAGCAAGTCCGGCTTGAGTAATGTCCTGATCCTGAAATTTGGCTAAGTCTGGAATGTCCTGATCCTGAAATTTGACTAAGTCTGGAAACTGAAAAAGCCTCAAAAAACTAGATTTTGCAATATAACTCCTGGAGGTCTGAAACCACTCTCAAACATCCTGAAAGTATATATGGAATATAACTTAAAGTATAAGAAAGAAGAAACATAAAAGGAAATGTCACTTATACTTCTCCATATTCCATAAAAATTGTCCTGATAGAGAGTGCGAAAAGTCAGATTTCGCTCGTGTCCTTCTCCAAGGGTCCAGAGCGCTCCTGTCCCTTAGGAAGGGACCAGAGCGAAAATGTTTAGTTGAGCCATTCCTGACCTTGTTTGGACGAATCGAGACATCAAAGGCATGGTGAAGGACGAAATGAGCATGATAGGGCGTCCAGACTTGATCAAAAAACAATGAAATGATGAAGTTTTTGCCTAGGGGGTCAAATTCGCTCCTGTCCCTCACCAAGGGACCAGAGCGAAGTTCTTCACAAGACAAAATTCAGGCAAAGATCGAGTCAAGTTTACGTTTGAAGGCAAGGAAGGAGGCAAAATGAACGCGTTTAAGATAAATTGACGATTATGAAACGCCAACAAGGGACGAAAATGCTTAAGTTCGCTCCTGTCCCTCAGGAAGGGACCAGAGCGATTTTTGTCTAAGATGATTTTCTTGCCCAGTTTGAGTGGATCCCAAGGCATGGATAAGTGAAAAGGTACGTTACGAAGCGGTTGAAGATAGTTTTTGAAGGTGACAAAGTGAAGTGAAGCATACAAAGCCAAGATCGCTCCTGTCCCTCTCCAAGGGACCAGGGCGATATGATGATTATATTGCCGTCCCTCCAAATTCAAGACACTCCAAGGCGAAGAACAAGGTGGCAAGGACGTCTTAAGGCATCTTCGTCAAACACAAAGCATCAAAGGTCACCAAAGATGAAGGATTTGCACCAAATATCCTAATTCGCTCCTGTCCCTCAGGAAGGGACCAGAGCGAAATTTGCATAAAGGCATAAAATTTGAAAGTTTATCAAGCATCAAGTGATCACGAAGGATCAAGGAACTTTATTTTGCACAATGATAGCGATGAAGACAATTGCAAGTTGATCAAAACAAGAACAAGCTCAAAATGTTGGAGATCGCTCCTGTCCCTCAGGAAGGGACCAGAGCGATATTGAATGCATTGGCTAATTCATGCAAAAATCACGTAAGGCCAAGACTTCACAAGGTTGTAAAAGGTTCAAGGCGTCTTTTGAAAGTGATATATCAAAGTTTGGAACGTCCATATGTTATCAATCAAGCTAAGGAGTCTATATCGCTCCTGTCCTTTGGACAAGGACCAAAGCGATTTCATTAAAAACACTCATGCTCCTTCAAAATCAAGACAATGCAAGGATTGGCGAAGTTAAGGACGTCCTTTGGAAAGCAATGAACGAAGAACAAAGGCTAAATGTTTACGAATTTGAGCTAGGACATGGAGATCGCTCCTGTCCCTCTCCAAGGGACCAGGGCGATATTTGCCAAAACACATGATATCCTTTGAAGATCACGTTGAGATAAAGTCGCACATGGTTTTAAACATCATTTGGAAGGCGATGCAAAAGAAAATGGACGTTAAATATTACCAATTTGAGCTTAAAATGGAGAAAAGACAAGGATCGCTCCTGTCCCTCTCCAAGGGACCAGGGCGATAATACATCCAAAGGCACTCATGCACACATACAAGTCGATCTAGTTTGAAGGACCTAGCGAAAATGTCTAATTCAACGTGGAAATAAATACTTTGGACGTCAAAATTGCACGAATCAAGACCAAGAAGGTAGATCGCTCCTGTCCCTCAGTCAGGGACCAGGGCGATGAGGTACGTATTATTTCATTTTCAAAAATTTGGCGCTCAAACACATTTCTTTAAATTTATTTTAAATGCTAAAATCGATGGATTGCAAATTTAATTAAAAATGGCATTTAAAATTTGCGCAAAACATTAATTAATTATTTTTGCCTTGTAAAAAAAAAAAAAATCGAATTTATTAATTAATAAACAAGGAAATTTAATTAATTAATTATTGTTTGCAATAAAATGGAGCGCTTGAGTTTATTTTATGAAGGTCGGCCCTTGTTATTTATTTAAAAGTCGTTTAAATTGCTTTATTTTTACAAAAGTCGGCCTAAATGGTGGTGAGAGGTGTGAGCGCTATAAAGGGAGGAGTAGTTTATTTCATTTTCACATCATCATTTATCATCTCTCATATGCGACTTGGAGAAGACAAAAGAGGTGCGAACTTCATCAAAGGAAGTGCGAAAGTATCATTCAAGAGGAGGAGCGAATTTCAAAGGGAAGGTGCAAGCATTATCAAAGGAGTTCAAGTTTCAAGTTAGGCGAACTTGCCAAGGACATTGAGGAACACATCAAAGATATCCCCAAGGGTGGCGAATGGACGAAGAGGACGTTCATTATCCTTCAAGATCACGTTGAAGCCATCAAATTTTGATTTTTGCCTAGGAGAATTCCTTTATTTTGCATTTTAGAGTTAAGCTCTCAAATAAGGTATGGCAAGATCTCTTGTTTTAATTTCGAATTTTGATCGTCATTGCCTTAGGCTTGAATTTTGAATTTTGAATTTGGTAGCTTAATCGTCATTTAGGAAATGATAACTCAAGGATTTATTATGAAGTTTCCTAAATTTAATCTCTAATCTATGCTATTCATTACAAAATCATGGTACTAATTTTGAAATGATTGTGCAGGCATCAAATGGAGATCTCTTCAAGGAAAATCAAGCCGGAGCCAGGAGGGTCTTCGCCAGGACGATCAAGTAAGGACATGGGCAACCTCTTTCAATCCAACGTTCCAAGGCGAGGTACATCATCATCTTGCACATCAAGGACAAAAGGAGTTAGGACAAGAGTTAATTAAAGATAGCCTCTCAACGACATCAAATTGAATATCTAGCAAGCTACAAGTGTCAGATGAGGTGGCATCCCAGTCATCACTCCTCCAGTCAGTGTGGTCCACCTCAGCATGTCCAGATTCAATGTACTTAACTCATGGAAGGTGGCACAAACTCCGATGTACCTACCCCGGCTATCCATTGGTCGATTTTTCTAGAGAGGACATGTGTCCAAGCAATACAATTTTATCATTGGTCAAACATTAAATGTTATGTAATGGTTGTAACAAACCCTAATTAGGGTTTTTCATTGTTGAATCTTGGCCATTGATCTTGAATTGATCTAAGCCATCAAATTGTATTGTGGGCACTATATAAGCCCAGGCATTTCATTTGTAAAGGCTAATTAGCAATTGTTAGAGATAGTATGTAAATAGTTAGAATAGTTAGAGAATAGTTGGAAGCAATTAGAGTAGAATAGGAGGACAAGGCAAGAAATTGTTGCCATTGATTGTAAACAAATTCCATTTTCATTGAAGTAATGGTGAAATATGTCGTTTTCTTGCAATTTGCATGGTTTCTTGTGGAGTCTTCAATCTTAGATGGTAGATGATTAGATGAATGGAGGAAATGCGATTGATTAATGGTGGAATTCGTACATCCATACTACTAGCAGTTTGTTGATTGCAGACTTGCCTTGCGTAGTCAACTGGATCATTCAGCCTAAGCTCAATTTCAATTTGTTGCCTCTTCATTGATATGCATCAACTTGGATGGTATCTATGCTTGCGGTGATGATTTGAACATCATAAAGCTCCCTTAGAAGATCGCACTAGTCTTGTGTAGATGTTCCATTGATGTCAAAACAAGATCTAGTTAGAGTTTCATCAAAAATCAAGTCATTGCTCCTACATTCTTAGTATTAGGATTAGATCCTCTCTTCGCCCTTATCCTTTTTCATTTTTTTCAAATCTAAGTTAGTAAGAGCCTGTGTCCAGCAAAGCAGATCGGAAGTTCAATCATCACATGTAAGTCCCCTTGTGATCCCAGCAAATCACATCATACCACTGGAGCTTGTCCACACGTAGAGACCCTACATCAAAGAACCTTGGAGTCTACCTAACTGATCCTTTACGCGAATCTTCAGCAGTTAGAGACTATTTTCTCAAGAGAGGATAAGATGCCTTTAGGTATTTTATTCTGTGTATGATGGTGTACAAAATACACGTCAACACAACCTTGGAAAATGAATAAAAGGAGATCAGAATTTGCTGGATAAGGACTGAATTCTTGGTCTTCCTTTGGATGAACTATGCTTCAATCAGCCTTCAAAAGAACTTCGCCTTCCACTAGCCTCCAAACCTTAGCAAATTCTGAAAGTTAGCCTCCAACTTAGCATGAAATTCGCACCTCTAATCTGCTCCTCAAATTCGCATTTGAATAATGAATGAATGATTTGCATTTTGTCCATAATACATCTCCCTTATATAGGGCGCTCACCCTAATTCCTCATGAGGCCGACTTAGGTCAATTAGCAATAAAATAAATAAGATCCCCTTTTGAAAGGAGGCCGACTTGCTTAAAAAGACAAAATAATAGGCTTGAGCGTTTACCTTAATTTTTAAAATTTTAAAATTAATTTCAAGGTTTGAAGGGTGGTTTTTTCATTTGTTTAAAGGCTTAAAAATTAATTAATTTAATTGCAAATACCTTAATTCACGCGAACTTGCTTTAGCCTCCCCAAATGTCTTGAATTTGGCTAATTTAGTGAAAATTGAGGAATATTAAGGTTTGATCAAGGCTTAATGAAGGCTCTTTGCTCCTTAGGCATTGAAATATCCAAAGTGATGAAGGCCTAAATTATTTCAAGACTTGTTTGAACCTCACATCTAGACTGGCACACTTCATGAGTCAAAATTTTCACAACCTAGATTTGCAAAGTCCCATGCCCTGCCTTCACAATCTTGCAATTTGCCCTTGACTCACTCTAACAAGGTTGAATGATAGGTTTTTGATGATTTCGCCCTGGACCCTTTGGAAGGGTCAGGAGCGATTTTTCAAATTAGGGCCTGAATATCCCATTTCTTTCTTGACTCCAAAATTTTCCGGAAGGTGAGCTCATGTTTGTTTTGACCTAATCAAAGTCTTGCATTTCAAATTTTAGTATTTCACATGAGTAATTTAGGTGAAAATGTGAATTTCGCCCTGGACTCTTTGGAAGGGTTAGGAGCGATTTTTACTTTTTAGGTCAAAATTCACTTTAGTTTGATCATTGACCTCCTCCAAGGCAATCTCCAGGGTATATTTATCTCCATCACTAAGTTGGCTCATCAATGTTTTGAAGGAAATACCATCTTTTAGGAATTTCGCTCTAGACCCTTTGGAAGGGTCAGGAGCGAAATTCACCTCTCAAGTCCATTTTCTAGTCTCCTTCACTTCAATTCATCAAAACTTACTTAGTTTGAGTCCACTTCTCAACTTGCTATCATTGATTTGATCTTCACAAGGCGAAAAGGGTCAGTTTGTTCAACAACCTAGCCAGGGACAGGACCTATCCTGAATTTCGCTCTGGACCCTTTGGAAGGGTCAGGAGCGAAATTCACTCTTGAGCTCAAAATTCACACTTTTCGAAGGTCCAAATCTCTCCAAGGCATTCCAAATGGCTTTTTTCACTATAGTCTAGGCCTAGTTTTACTCAGATCTTGGAGGAAAAGGTGACTTTGATGTTTTTCGCCCTGGACCCTTGGGAAGGGTCAGGAGCGATTTTCCTTGCTTAGGCTTACTCCTCCATCATTTTAACTTCGATCCACCTCACAAGGTTAGGAAATAGTCTTCTTCATTCACTCCATCCAAGTTTGATTTGTTCTTGCAAGGCAAACTAGGGGATTTTAGGATTTTCGCCCTGGACCCTTTGGAAGGTTCAGGAGCGAAAATCTTCCTTTGACCTAGAATCATCACTTTTGGAAGCCAACATCAACTCAAAGGTGGTCTCAAGGGCAATTTCTACCTTGGTCTAGTCTTGTCTTAGCACAAACTTAAAAGGAACACATTGGTTTTAGGATTTTCGCTCTGGACCCTTTGGAAGGGTCAGGAGCGAAAATCAGGTTTTAGGGCAATTTTCCAATCCTGTCATCCTCAAATCACCTCCAAGGCATAGAACATCTTGCCTCACTCCTTTCCAAGTCATGAAAATCAAAATCTTGTCTTAAATTGCAAGGAAAAAGGAGAATTTGGAAATTTCGCTCTGGACCCTTAGGAAGGGTCAGGAGCGAAATTCTCTCTTGGCTTCAAAACTTGCATTCTTGGCAATTCAATTCCACTCTAAGGCAATCCAAATGCCTTCTCATACCCATGTCTAAGCTTAGTTTTGTCCAAAATTTGGAAGAAAGGATAGTCTTTGGGATTTTCGCTCTTGACCCTTTGGAAGGGTCAGGAGCGAAAATCTCTTCTAGGCTCAATTCCTTCATCTTTTATGATTTCTTGCAACTTCAAGTCACTCCTAGGGGCAATTCCTTCTTGATTTTACCTTATCCCACACTTCACTTAGGAAAATTTTGATAGCAAAAGAAGTTTTGAGAAAATTCACTCTGGACCCTTTGGAAGGGTCAGGAGCGAAATTCTCAATCTTGACCAAAAATCATCATTTTATAAACTTGAAACTTCTTTGCAAGGTAGGATTTCATGTTTCATTGTGCTAGGAATAAAGTTTCATGTCCAAGAAAGGCTAAAAAATAGGTTTACAAGGAATTTCGCTCTAGACCCTTTGGAAGGGTCAGGGGTGAAATTTCCTTTCCTGGCCAGAATCCTTCATTTTCACAACTTCTAAGCATGCCCAAGGATTTCAATATGTTCATTCTTCCTTCCATCATGTCTTGGACACCTCAATTTGACCAAACAAGGCAAGAAATGTCTCCTATAGAGATTTTCGCTCTGGACCCTTTGGAAGGGTCAGGAGCAAATTTCTTAATTTAGGCTTATTCCACCATCATTTCAAGTTGAATTCACCTCTCAAGGAAAGAAGACACTACTCTCTCATCCAAGCCATAAAAACCCAAGCTTGACTTGATTTTGCAAGAAAAACAGGTGATTGAAGAATTTTCGCCTTGGACCCTTTGGAAGGGTCAGGAGTGAAATTCTCCCTTTTGGGCAAAATCCTTCATTTTTTCAATTCAAAACACTTCGAGAGGCAAAAACAAGCTATCTCCCTTCCATTCATGCCAAAAAATTTGACCTTCTTCACTGCACAATAAGAGCTTTTGGGAATTTCGCTCTGGACCCTTTGGAAGGGTCAGGAGCGAAATTCCCTTTTTGTCCAAAATTTCTCATTTACTCATGCTTCCAAATCTTCAAAGGTGACAAGAATGTTCAATCCTCCCTCAAGATACCCTGCACATCAAAATTTAGCCAAAGTTAGGAAGAAATGAGGTTTAATAAGATTTTCGCTCTGGACCCTTTGGAAGGGTTAGGAGCGAAATCTCCATTCCAAGCTAGATCGTTCACTTTTCATGTTTCAAACTACCTCATAAGGCAAGGTTAGGTCATTTTCCAGGCTAGGAACAAGGCTGCAAGTCTATCCAAGGCAAGAAATAGGGTTTATGATGAATTTCGCTCTGGACCCTTTGGAAGGGTCAGGAGTGAAATTCCCCTTCAGGCATCAATCTTGCTCCTCAAAATCCACCAACTCCAGCTCAAGGCAAGATCAAACTAATTCACCCCCAAACATGCCCTAAAAAGCATCACTCAGTCAAAAATGAGAAGAAAAAGAGGTCTACAAGGATTTTCGCCCTGGACCCTTTGGAAGGGTCAGGAGCGAAAATCTTGTTTTAAGCTTGATTCTGGACGTTTTGAACTCCAATTTTCCTTGAAAGGCAAACATAGATTTTCCTTCACACATTTCCATCGAGATCCTGCTTTTAACTAGGCAAAAATGAGAGCTTTCAAAAATTTCGCTCTGGACCCTTTGGAAGGGTCAGGAGCGAAATTGACATCTTAGGCCAGATCTTATCTTGGTTCACTCCATTCCCCATCAAACTTGATCAAATCAATTCCCTTTCTTCACTGACTCTGCTCAACTGACTCAGACCTAGAAACAAACAGGACCCTGACAAGAAAACCTTCTTTCAATCTAGACCTAACCTGAGACCTATTCACCCTGCTCCTTGATCAAACCAACTTGACTCTCCTGAAAGGCATGCTTCATTATGGCAAACTTGAGGTTTCAGGAAGACGACCAACAACTTCCCAAAACTAGGCTAGACTCAACTTGAAAGAAACCCTAAAACGAGCTTCCAAGGATTAGCCCTAATCTAGCCAGCCCAGGCAAACCATTCACTCACTCAAAACCCTAAAAAGCAGAGAGAAAAACAAGCAAAAGGAAAGCAAAACCTAAAGCAAAAAAAAGAGGAGGTCCCCATTCTAATGGGGCGATGTGTGAAATGGTCACAACAGGTAGGTACCGTGTGTATTCGACAAGATTCGACCGTTTCGCTCTCGTCCGTGTTCCTATGCCTCTCTTGCACCTTCGGCCACACGTTAGCTCTCTACATGTCCACCTTCTGCATCTTCTACACCTTGGTTACCTCTTTTGTTTCAATACTCTCTCCTCCCTGGAGTCTTCAACTCATGCCCCCTATTCTTGGTTCCTCGGCAAGGGATAGGTTCTCGATATAGTACAAATTGGTTTCTAAAATTTTGGGAACTTTAGTCTAGAGGTTCCTTTCTTTCTCTTCATCGCATACCGATTGTACGGATGGGCTGCTAGTACTATCTGCAGACTCAAACTCTTTGCTTGAAGTAGAGTGTATGGTTTGGTTACTTGCTTGGTCGACAAGATATTCACTTACTTAGTCATGTGGGAGTGGCAAGTTTTTGGCAACCTCTTCCAACGCACTCCACGTATACGGTCTCTCTCTACTGACGATGGCTTCGGTTAACACCCCGACTCCTACTTCCCGCTAGACTCTCCGAATCTTGGATGATTCCCTGTAATCACCGCCTCCTCTCAGTTTGCTCTCTTAGGCGGAGAGATCTCCTTACTAATCGCCCCCCTCCTCTTGAGTGTCTCTGGTATGTTGGTCCTTATTTTGTCGTAGGGGCATTAATTGCCGAGGGTACAATGTCTTCCAGTATCTCGCTCTTCTTCCTCCCTATGGGTCCTTTCTTTGTATTGTTGCAGTTTTTGTTGCTGATGCTGCTCTCTATTCCTTTCCTCTCATTGGTCTTGCAATTCAATCAAATTTCATGCCAAAAGCCTTGGAATTCTCTCGAGAAGATCAAATACTGCTTGGTTTACTGAGAGTTGGTCACGTACAATGTTGTCAGGGACCACTCTCTCCCGAGCTTCCCTCTGCATGTACTTATCAACCAAAAATTCCCACATGTTTAGCAAGTCTTGCGTCAACCGATCTTTCGGTGTTTCTTCCTCGTTGTCACTTTCCGTTACTAGTATTTTCTGTTCAAACGATCAACCCATTACACTGCCATTCCTGTCACCACTCTCGGGTACTCTCAGATCTCCAGGTTCGAATCGACAACGACACCAAAATGTTTATTAAATACATGGAATAATAATACAAATGACAATGCATACAACACATAGCAGTAAAATATATCTTTATTCGCACATGAAATTATTACATAGAGGAAGACCATAAATGGTTTGACAAGGATTATAATTGATTTGACTATACCATACTACCTTCCTTGGCAGTACACAACATATTTGAAGGACCTGACGATTGCCGAGAGGAACACAACCGTCAACCAATGGACACATAACTACCTGAGAGTGACAACCCACTTAATACAAATAATTAATAGATTGCTTAATATTAAACATAACAATAGGCATTTTATGCCAACTACATCACCCAAATTTAATACTCAAATTTTGTTTGAGGTATTAGTACAAGAGGGGTTTCTCCAATGAGAAATATTCAATTTATAAACCTCTTTAATGATATTGGGAGATTTAGAAGGCTAAGAAATAGGAAACAACTCAATCTCCACCAGATTATGACCTGGCAATGTAGCATTCTGCACCAAATTGTTATTATGGATACGAGGAAGTCAAAAGAAGGATTTTTTATCCAAAACCTATCTAACCATATAAAAACTCTCTTACTAGTCTTTTGGAAATTGGACCAGGTAAAACAAATCCCTTTAGTATCTCTCTTGCAGCCAAACAAAGTGTTAACAAAATTGTTTCTCCTCTTAAACTTATGCTTAAAAAATAGGTAATGTGAGCTTCCTCCTGTTGTGACCTAATCACACATCACCCCATATCAAATGGGGACCCCCTACTTTTTAGGCTCTCTTGGTCTTTTGGTCTTCGTTTTTGGGGTCTTTTGTGGCAGTCTCGTTGGTCTCTCTGAGTTTGCAAGTGAGTTGGGTCAATTTGATCAAGTCTGCTTTTCGTTTGAGTTATTTTGGCTGATTCTAGGGCTCATTTTTGTCAATTTTAGGGTTTTTGCCTTCAGTCTTAGATTTTAGGGGTTTTCTTTTAGGGTTTTCGAAAACTGAATGTTGCATTGGAGTCAGGACCCTCTAAGGATAAGGCATGTGAAATTTGAGCGAATTCTGAGCAACTTTTTATTTTTAGAAAGTTCTTATTTTTTAGGGATTTCACTACCTCTCGGAATGTCTTCATTTCACCGAAAATCAAACTTACTATTTTTAGTAAGTTTCTATTTATAGTAAGTCACCCTGCGTCCTATTTTGGCTCTAACTCTGACATTTGGAGCACTTTCTATTTTTGGAAAGTATATTTGTGGCAGGTTCCTCGCAGGCAGACACTGAAGATTGAGCTTTCATGACCATTTCTAAATCCAGAAAAGTCAGAGAGCAGGCAAAGTGATCGAAATATGGCTGTGTGGGAATCGGTCCAGGAATGGAAAGCTTGAGAAATCTTGTTTGGAAAATCCACCTCTATTCCTGAAAGGACATCCTGAATTTGGAAATATTCAAATTGGCTAAGTCGAGAAAAGTTGAAAAATGTCAAAATTCCACCATCCAGGTGAAGTGGTGTCCAAATCCAGGCTAGGGCGCTAGATTGAAGTGGTCATGGAAAACTCCAAAATTCCAAATTCCCTCCCCAGAGCAAAACAACGCCCAGGTAGAGAATAGGGCGCTAAAATGGAGTGCTCATGGAAAGTCAAGAAATTTGTGAATTCCTTGTCTATGAGGAATTAGTGCCCAAGGAAGAATCTAGGCGCCAAATCCATGTGGTCATGGAAAGCATGCAAAGTGTGAAATTCCATGACGTAGGCAAAATAGCGCCCTTCTCCTAGAAAGGGCACCAAAGCTAGGTTGTCATGGAAAATGGTTGAAATCAAGAATTACTTGATACATGCAAAATTCCGCCCAAGGGTGGAGTAGGGTGCCAAAATGCCCATGGCATGGAAAATATGAAAAGGTGAAATTCCTTGCCCAGTGGAAAATTCGCTCAAGGATGAGTTAGGGCGCTAAAGGAGAGGGGTCGTGGAAAATTCCAACGTTGATGAATTCCTCCTCCAAGAGGAAATGGCGCCCATGCACAAGGAAAAGGTATTAAAATGGTTGCATGGGAATGATGAAATTCCACCACCAAGTGAAATCCACACCCAGGTCAAGAATGAAGAAATTTTTCCAAGGTAAAGGGTAAAATGATGGTCAGTAATGAAATGAAAAAGCAAAAATTTCCCTCAATAAAATTTTTGAAAAATTTATTTTTTAGACATCAAATCTCATCAGAATTTGAATTTTTTTGCAGATTTGGACTTGTGGGAGAATTCTCTCTCTCCTGAACTCGGGTCCTAATTTTTAAGAAAGTTCCTAAAAAATAGGAGATGGTGGAAAAGCGTGAAAAATCTCCTCCAGAGCAAGGAAAGTTGAGTCAAGTGGATGGATAAGGTTAATCTTGAGTGAATCTTCCAAATTCCCTCCAAAATTCAAGAGTGGAAGATTGGTGAGTTGGCAAAGGAATATTCTAAATCATTACACGCAACCCAATGCAATGAAAGAAGTTTCCAATTTTGAACTCAACTACGAAGGTAGGACCCATTTGCATGGCACCTTGGAGAGGAAAGTATGATGAGTAATTAATACTATTGCCAAATTTGATTCCTGCAAACTTAACAAGTTGGAGAAACTCTATATAAGCATGAAAGTACAATTCATTTCTCACGTTCGAATTTCAAGAAAGAAGACTTGGAGAGAAAGTAAAGAAAGTCAGAGAGAATTTTTTCCATCCTTTTCAAGAAGCTTTGTTCGTTGGAAGTGCTGATTTATTCCCAGGATGGCATAATCAAGCAAGGCGGCAACCATCACCAGGCAGGCACAGGTAAAGGCTAAGATGAAGGGCTTCCTTTCAGATTCCAAGATGGTGTCTAGGTGGAAGGAGATCAATGATACAAATTTAGGAACATTCAACATGGCTGCCTTCAAAGTTAGGATGTTTGGAATAGTAGGACACAGTCCATCTCCTACTGCTGCCAGGATTGTCAGAAGTGGAATTGTTGCGACAACTGGTTTTCCCACTAGCTATCAAATTTCTAGACTTGATCTTGGAATGTGCGAAACACTACAATCCGGAAAGGACAATTTTAACATCAAGTAGCAAGCTTTTGGCCACTTTGACTTTGAAGACAATCAGGGAAGCCTTTAAAATCCCCTCTCATTATTCCATGACCTACAGAACTATGAACGGAGCTAAGGCAGTGTATGAAGTGGGTCCTGATAGATGTGCATGTGTGATCAACAAGAATTGGTTGCAGAAACCTAGACCGCCCATCTCTAAAATGCCTAAGACACTCACTATTTTCGAATTCAAGCAGGAGTATGTGGACCTGATAATGATGTTAAGAAGGGTAATGGGGTGTTCACATATTGTAAATTTCGAGCCATGGATGTTTTTCTACATTGGCGAAATTATGAATGCCAATGGGCTGGTGGACTGGGCCAGGTTAATCAGCCACTACGTGCATGAATAGCTGAAGCATTTGAAAGAAAAGAAGTCCCAATCCTTCTACATGAGCTCCTATGCAATTTATATGTTGGTGAGGATGGGTGGCTTCGATGGTTTGCTGGAAAAAGGAGTCATGGGTTGTGGACCAGCACAACTGAAAGTTCATGAGAATTATCCTCAGCTGCACCTGTACAATACTAATTCTTTCAAGCTGGCGATCAAAATTTTTACTATGTACCTGACCCGACTTATGTAGGATGAGCTTCATACGAGAGTGTCACCACAAGCTAGGGCTCTAGTGCAGCAATTTGGGGCAACGTTCCTGCAATTTCCAAAGTTCACCTATATCAGGACGCAAGGATTTATGTACCGGCCATATAAGTTACCAAGGTATCCGACAAGTTGGTACTACTAGAATGTATGAGACAACTGACAACATATGACCAAATTCAGAAGAAGAAGAAGTTGTCCATTGAATTTCCCGTTGTTCTTGGTGATTATGTGGAAGTGTGCTGGGACTTGGCAGTGACTGAGAAGGTAGCAGAGGAGTTGGCATTCTATCGCTTGGCATTTTACACATCCAGGTCTTATTACGATCCCTATCGTAAAATCCGGAAGGTGGCCGGATTAAAGTTTGTGCACAAATTTCACCTCGAGGATTATTGGGCAGCTGCCAAGGATGACCTTGAAGTCAAAAAGAAAATGTATTCCAGGCTGCCCCTTGACACCATCAGAATAGGTGAAATAATCCAAGTGCCGGATCAAGTGAAAGAGGATTCGGACTTGATGCAATGAGAATTCGAAAAGGTGAAAGATCAACCCGTTCAACTTCCAGACTGATTAGAACCTGAAATCGACGATCTGGACATTTTGGCCAGACCTGTTTTGAAATTTACCAGACATTGGGTTGATTGGCATCATATGAAGCTGAAGGAAGGGAATGTTTGCCTGAGTTACCAGTTAATGGGAAATCTAGATTTCCATAGTGAAGCCATTGAAGGATCTTCACAAGCCTAGGCTGAGGAAGGAGAAGTTCATCAAAACAGAATTGAACTTGGTAAAGGAAAGAGTACTCCAAGAGGCCGAGAACAGCAAGGAAGAAGGAAGTCCAGCAGGAAGCCCAATAGGAAATCCAACAGTAAGTTCAACGGGAAGAGCCACCATAGAAAAGAGCAAGGGTGGAAAGGATGCAATCACCGGCTAGCTCTTCCAGCGTGCAGGAGGTGAAAATGTTTACTCAGGAAAATCCAGCCAATCCACTTCAAGATAATGTTCCTGATAGTGCCCTAGCACAGGATGTTCTCAATGTCAATGCTTCACATAGGCCTAATCAACCAAGAATTGAAAGTCAACAACCTCCCCTCCATCCAGATGAACCACGCCAAGTTAGCTTCATAGAAGCCATCCTTGGGAAGATGGAAGAAGTTTCACAGGAGCACGAGCAAATGGAGATTCAAGATCAATCCGTTCCTGCTCCTGATTGGCTGAAAGATAGATTAAGGAAGGAGCTAGAAAAAGAAATTGATCCAACATGGGAGTTAGAAGAGCTTTTGAAGAGAATGGATCAATCGACAGAGAAGAAGGCTCCCCGGAAATTCTCCAAGGTCGTGAGGGATGAATTTGTATCCTGAACTTTGCACATAGCTGAGCCTACAGTAGACAAAGACGGGAATGAAATCGCCCCGGAAGATTATGTGATCAGACAGGTTGATCTAGGGCATGCTTCCACAGGACAAGTGATAGAAGACTTTGAAGCATCCTCCCTGGCAATGAGAGAAAAGATAGAGAAAACGAAGGCAAAATGCAAAAGGCTGAAGGAAGAAAATAGAGCCTTATGCGAATATATTGGAAGTCTCAAGTGACCACTTAGGGAGGCAGATCCATCCTTTGTTCCTCCTTCCTCTCTCCCCAAGGAAGTTGTTGATGACATGGAAGTAATTAGGGAAATAGCCCAGTGTTCCAGGATATGGGTGGAAGACGTCTTTGTTGCAGCTAGAAAATTCATTGAAGACTTGGCTCACCTTCATTCCAGATTTGTTGCCCTTCTGAACAGATTGGAGGTAGTAGAGGTCTATGGGAGGATGTTCACATCTATCACGACTTAACCATTCCATGACTCAGAGCTGTAATGAAAGTTCCGAAGCAAGCATTAATTGATGGGAAAGTGATTCAGGAGAATGATATATATGATTTCCCTCGATGGTTCTGCGCCGTTTGCTCCGAAAAGAATATCTTTGAAAGATTTAGCATTGAGTCTTTGACTTTAAAAGACTCAATTGGAAGGGTACAAAAAGAAATCATTGGTGTGATTGAAGCGTTGTTCGCGAAGAGGCTGAATGAAGATGGAGTAACAGTGAACTTCCTGAGAACCCAATTGCATGAATTCTTCTTTGTAGGGTCATTTTTTAAGGAACATTTTGATAATGTTTCTTCATTTTCTAGCACGATGAAGAAGGTGCAGGAAATGATGGCAGAATGGGTCCAAGAGCGAAGAGGAAATCACCTTGATGGAATATCTGATTGAGAGTGCGCCAAGTGTCACCGTGGGTGAATTGGAAGTCGTCATCTCCAAATTCATCACATATGCAATTAATGAGTGCGACAACGGTCGTCCATTCCTGGACGAGAGTCTTTTGACCGAGTAGTGGTGGCACACTTATTGCTGGAATATCTGGACTAAGCAGTAGCCCGGTCAATGCATGTTGAATGCATGAAGAATCTTTTGCATGCAGTTGCCATATTTATGATTTAATGACAGATTCCTTCTGCATGGAGGAATGATGGTCATTTATTTGTGCACGGGGAATATTCATTGTATGTTGGGTGAACTTGATGTAAGTGGTGCACAAATGGATGCTATTTTGGGCATGTTTGAAGTAATTGTATATGGGTTTCATGGGCATTAATTGCTGATTCCACCTTGTTGCATCATGTGTGGGGAATCTTTTGGGTGAAACCCTTATTAGGGTTTGCATGTCCTCATGGTTTGAGGCCTATATAAAGGGGTGACCCCTCTCATTTGTAAAAGGAGGAGAGATTGATTTTAGAGATTGATGCTATAATTTTTGAAACAAATCACTTAATACATTGTTTGATTGTTGGTGTATTTTTTGTGTTGCCTTAAGGCTTGCATGGTCTCACTCTCTTCATTTAGAATAGATTTTGCTTTTAAGTTATTAGATGAACGAGATTTGATAGGATTGCTTGTTGTAAAATCTGAGCTCATACCTTTGGTTTGCAGCTGATTGTTACCTACTGTGTCAGGTTAGTCTGAGCCTATTTTATGTGTGGACTTAACTTTGATTATCGGGTGGATGTTGTTTGAATTGATGGCATTCATTGGTAATTTGCAAAATATATTTCACAATCCTTGAAGATTGCACCGCATTTGTGTAACTGTGCTATGCTGGCAAAGCGAAGCATGTTTTGATTTTGCGCAAGTAATCCCGTCTCTTTGTTCTTAGGATTAGAGTAGACTTAGTGTAGCTCTCTAAACCCTTCCCTTATTTACTTTCGGCATTATTCCAAATCCTGAAAAGTCCCAAAAAACATTGTTATTCAAAGCTACATCATTCGCATTGAATCCTCGAACTTGCACAAATTGTTTAATCCTCTTCGAGTGAATACGTAAGGCCCCTTGGATTACCAGTAAACACATCAGCCAGCTGACTCATGCCCGTGCATAAAGGAACCTTGGAGTTAGCCGTTTGATCTTCTTTGCAATCTTAGCACATGGCCTAACTTTGATCAAGAGAGAGTAAGGTGACCGTTGGTAACTTTATTCAGAGTTAGACTCTGTCCTAAAAAACATGTCAACACCTCCTAAGGTCTCTGCCATGGAAGAGAGAGGTGAGAAGCTCTCAAAATTAAGAAGAGAGAGAGCCACAACCGTTGGAGTGAGAGATGGGTGCTGAGGAGCCTTAGCCATAGGAGATCTCAAGGATGAGCAAGGATGAGAAATGCCTCATCAATCTATCCCATATGTACATGAATCAATTGTTATCGTAAAGGCATTTTAAAGTCTTCAATATCTATGATGGGTTAAAAGACGAATGTAATTGATTTGGTACATTTGGGACTGGCGTAGAGAGATGAAGATCTATGCTTGAATTTGGTGACCTCACAAAGAATTTTTTTATTGTATCACATCTTCAAATAATTTGACCTTTATATTTTATCACAATGGAATGAAAATTTCAAGATTGTAGTTACGATCAAAAAGTCTTTGTCAGCATACCTTGATACAACTTGTTTTATGTAAAATAAATCTTTTCTCAAGCGTTCAGGATTTACTTGAATAAATATTTTTCTTGTGGGATATGGTTGGTAGAAGTAATGATCTCTACAAGGAAACACATATCTGCAATATCCTAGCAATGGCTAAACTCTTAAGTAGCTAATTTATGTTGCCCATTTCATGAATATATTTCAAATTTCTAATCCTTTTACAATTGCGGGTTTTGTGAGAGTAATCTGAATTATTCAATTGCTTAGAATTCCTTGAATTGTTTATCATGTTTCCTCTTTATACATTAAATTGGACACGTTCTAGAATTACTGTGTATTTAGATCTCATCAGTGATGATAAAAATAAGAATACAGCTAAATCTGGAGCAGTCCTGAGAATCAAGAATTTGTGATGCTCTATACTATTTATTTTCTATCACTTATAAGGAGAACAAAGCACTAATTACAATGAAGAAAGCAAAACATTGCTCCTTTGAGCTGCTTTAAGTAAGGTCTTATACAATGTGTCCTTTAAACATGTGCTAGGAGCCTAGGACCATTGGTGAATTTGTTGCCCCATGGCAATCAATTACAGATTTCCCTAAAATCCTTAAAAGGAATTTAAGGAATGATATATCCTTATATCAAGGCAGAGAAAATTCAGATGTCTTTAAACTATAGTTTTTCCAAATAAATGCACCTTCCCTTGTGTAAGGGTTCAGGATTTACTTGAATAAGACACTAGAAATAAATTTTGTTGGCACAGAATTTCAACATGTATAAGAAAAAAAAGAATATATTTCATGCTTGTTGGTTCATAATATGAATCTATGATTGAGCTTGTGTTATCGTTCTAAAAACTAATATGCGTATTGATGTTTGATACCATGCATAGAGTATGAAAAAACAATATAGAATGCCCACATTTTCGATAGTCCTTATCACAATTAATTAAAAAAATATGTAGACTATCCTTTGAGAGGTGTTGATGTTTTCCTTCTTTGCAAATAATTAGATATTTTTCTGTGATGCTATTTAGAGGCAACCTAGCCCATGTAGATTCCAATCAATATGAGACTCCAAACACTTAAGGTTTGAGCTTGAATGTATTGTGAAATTTCATCCGACTTTTTATGAGCTTTGTTGAGAACTTGAGTTGTTCTCCTATTCTCTTTGGCAGTTTCTAGTAGTTCATGGCATTCTTTGTTACTGATTAATTTAATTTATGCTAATTTGAAATTGTGTTTGTATTTTACTATGTATGTTTTTGGAAGATTTTCCTAATAGGTTATATTTCACCCAGGCTGAGATATTTGGATGCTTTGTTAATTACTCACTCACATGCAGATGCTATTGGAGGTATGTGTCCGAGGTTTCCAAAATATCTGTTCTTGGTACTATTGTTATTACTTGATGGTCTATTTATCATAGATTCATAAGCAACCTATGATTCTCATGATGCATATATGTCTTGGTACAAATAAATTTTTGGATTAGTGATTATATCATAGTTGAAAAACTCGTACTTGGGAATAACTTGACTGGCCCAATATTTTTTAAAACTTGGGAGTCAACAATTTCTTGGTAAATCTATTGAACATTTGAAAATACACAATTTCTTAAAATATTCTTCAAAAACACACACATACACTGAATTGTAGAACATATTATTGATTTCCATCCTATATAAATCAAAATTTGAGTTCAATACATATCATAGACCAAAAAACAAGTGCAACCTCTGAATAAATTTGAGTTCAATACATATCATAGACCACAAAACAAGTACAACCTTTGAATACATTTTAATTTCAAGTTTGGTATCAATGAAAAAACATATCATAAATTTCTTCTACGATTGAAGCTCAAAAAAGTTTGTTTCCTTTATGTGGGTTCTTTTGAAGTAGATGGTACAACTGCAATGTCCTCAATAGGTGCTTCATCCATAGTGATAGGATGAGGATCAAGTTGTGTATGTGGGGAAACTGCCTTTGGTGGCTGACCAACCTCACCTGTTGCCTCCTCATATGTTGCCACTCCTGCCTCCCATTCAGCTGCCTTCCTTGTTGAAGTGTCCCACCCCTTTTCTGACTTTGATTTTTTTTTTGTGTTATCTTTTTTTTGGTTTTTTGAATATTTTCTTCTTTCTTTCTTTCTTTTGTGTTTTTTGCAATTATTGAAAAGAAATGAAATGCAGGAAACAAAGGAGAAAACAATTTCTAAACACTATCAAATAACTATCTCCACTAGATTCAAAATTTTTAATGCATTAATTGTAAATATTGAACATACCTAGTTCACATGCCCAGCCAGGCAAGATATAGCAACAACGAATCAGTTCAGCTTGATATTATTTTTCTATCAGCTGTTATTTGAAAGCTACAACCAATCTCTAAATGTTACTGTCATTGATCTGCCAGGAACCCTTATCAAAACCTGCTCTTTCAATGCCTCAAAATTCCATGCTAGACTCTTGAGATGGTATGGCTGGAGAAGAGATTGGTACAGCCTGCAATCTATGCCTTCACTTGCCTCAAATCTGCAATTATTCATTACTTTCAAATCTGCTCTCAGTTACTCTGCAAAACTCTGTCAATGCTTCTCTCAAATAATTCAAATGAGCTCTCCTACAATCCTTGTAATGATATCACCTCAAGAACACCCTAGAGAGATTTTTCACTCCCGCTGGTATCCGATCTTGTGAAGGTTTTCGTCTCCAGAAGCTGCTTGAAACCTTTTGCTTCAGCTCTCAAGCCAAACTCTCCAAAATGATATTCATGAATGAATGAAATGGGTGCCCAAGCTCTATTTATTTCTTCATTTCCAAATTCTTGTCTAAAACAAAATATTACTTAAGCTTCATAACCTTTTAATATTTCTCTTTATTAATTTCACTTATAACTCCCTAAGTTAGGCGCCCAACATGAGATTAAATAAAATATTAAATAAATACCTTATAACTCTCTTTTGGTGCGCACACACATAGTCCCTTCTAACAAATTAAAATAAAATTAAAATTAAACATTAGCTTTTCCTTTAATACAACATTATTTTAAAATTAAAGCTCCGAGGCTTGTAATAATTGCAATTGAATATCAATCTGGCATCCACCAACCTTCTAAAAATAGAAAGTCTCTCAACTGACCATGTCGGCAACCCTCTAGTGACTTACCACAAATAGTATGGAATAAGAACATCTGAATGCGCTAACAAATCCCTGCAAGAACAACCAAACTCCGAATGGGTCCCCTAACCACTGAATTAGCCTACGGTAACCAAGGTTAGTAGGTTAATCATACAAATAATGTTGATGTTTAGGAAAGGAACATAATAGTCTGCCCTCCCCGAAATTGCTTGCCCACAAGCAATCTCAACTTGGGATGTTGTAGAATCTGCTTATTTTCCTACATCGCATACTCCACTACTAAATTCTTTCGTTTCACCAAATATTCCTTGGTGACCTTCTTCCGCAAGGTACATGTTCTAGTGTCAATGATGGCCTTAGGTATAAGAATCAATTTTCCCTCTTCATCTAGAGGAGGCAACTCCATCAATGGCACAACATTGTGTCCCAATGCCTTCTTGAGGCGAGACACGTGGAAAACATTATGCACCCTGCTCTCTGTTGGTAATTCTGACTCATAAGCCACTTCTCCCACTTTTTCGAGAGACCTTGAATGGACCATAGTAGCTTGGCTTAAGCTTCTCTGCACCACTCTTCATGAGAGTGGTCTGTCTATATGGTTGCAACATCAAATAGACCATGTCACCCACCTTGAAGAAATGCTCTACTCTATGCTGATTTGCATACGGATTTTGCTGATTTTGTGCCTTCTGAGTGTTCTCCTTCAAGGACTTCATTATGTCTTGACTCTTCTTTAGCAGATCCTTTTCCTTAGGCACCCTACTATCCCCAAATAACAAATCTAGGAAATTAGAAGCCTCATAATCGTAAAGAGCCATAAACGGTGACATCTGGATAGACATGTGATAAGTCGTGTTGTAGCAGTATTCACACAAATGAAACCACTTAACCCATGCCTTCTACTTGCAATGTAGTTACTGAGGTATCCCTCTACCCATTTGTTTGTGGGTGGTAGCTAGTGCTCGGAGTGAGTTCTCTCCCACTAAACCTGAATAGTTCCTACCAAAAATGATTCGGGAACTTGTTGTTCTTGTCACTGACTATATTTCAAAGCAACCCATGAAGTCTAAATATCTCTCCGAAAAACAAATCAGCAACCTGTGCTGCTGTGTATGTGGCTAAAATCGAAAAGAAGTGAGCAAATTTTGTAAGCCTGTCAACCACAACATATATACAATCCCTTCTTTGGGCCTTTGGCAAGCCCGTGATAAAATCCATAGAAATGCATTCCCACTTCCGACTAGGAATGGGTAGGGGCTGAAGTAAACCTCCTAGGAAGGAGTGCTCTTGTTTATTCTGTTGGCATGTAGGACACTCTCTCACATACTTAAGGACTTCTGTTTTGAGCCCCTTCCAAGTGAACTGTTCCCAAATTTGCCTGTATGTTTTGAAGTATCGTGAGTGACCTACCATGGGAACATCATGAAAGGCACTCAATATCTTCCTCTTCATTGTGTTAATCTTCATACTAAAAATATCCTCCCTTTGTAAATGATGAGATCATTCACCACAGAGTACCTACCATCCTGTATTGTACCATCAATGATACGTGAAGCCCACTTGTCCGTAGCATACTTAGTTGAATTCCACTCTCTCCAATCAGCTATAATTTTTCCCAAGGAACGCAAGTGGGGTCTCCTCAATAGAGCATCGACAATGATGTTCTTTCTCCCTTTGTCATAGACAATGTCAAAGTCATAAGCCTACAACTTACTCACCCACTTCTATTGTCGGTCATTAAGGCCATGCTTATTATTAAGGAAATACTTTAGGTTGTTATGATTTGTTCTAACTACAAATTTGCTGCTTGTTGTGACATTTTCACACATCGCCCCATTGCAAATGGGGACCCCCACTTTTTTTTGCTTTAGAGGTCAGTTGTCTTGGTTTTAGTCGTCTGGTAGTGTCTTTAGCTATTAACCTTTTGCTTAAAGAAGTATAGTGTCTTAAGTTGTCAGGAAGTAATGAAGGTCATGTCTCTCTACTTGGGTTTGAGTGAGGTCAGTTAATTCTCAAGGCTTAGGAAATGAACAATTCATGATGATCATTCCATTCGATCATCATCATTTACTTGCTGAATTAGAGATGAAGTGCTAAAATTTGGCTAAGGCAGATGGTTTAGAGAGAGTGAATGCTTGGAAGGTAGGTTGGCTAAGGTCCAAATTATCATGAGGAGGCTTAAGGCGAAATGATTAAGTTAGCAAAGTTGTCATCTTGAGGTCACTTCCTGTGGAGCCTCAAATGTGCGAACTTCCTGTGGAGCCTCAAATGTGCAAACTTCCTATGGAGCCTCGGATCTGTGACCCTTCACCTCACCATTTCCTTTGACACCTCAAATCCGCGACCTGCCTTGAGAAACTTCCTTTGATGCCTCAAAAGCACGACATTTACTTTAATCACTTCCTTCGCCTCCTTTAAAGTGCAAACTTCCAATACCCTCCCCAAGGCACAAACTTTACCTTTCCATTTCCAGCACCCTTGCCAAAGTGTGAACTTTTATCATGCCATTTCCAATGCTCACCCAATTCAGCAAACTTCCTGTGGGGTCTCAAATCAACGCGAACTTTGTTAATTTTGTAACATCGGTCGTACTATTTCATGCTTCCAATATATATATATATATATATATATTAATCTGATTACATATACTAATATGTTAACGTTAACCAATGATAAATAAAACCAATGTTAACTTATCGCGTTTGACCAAGGATTACACCGTTCATGGTATTGGGTGGTAAAGCGATTCTCAAACAAGTCGCACTCCTTCCGATCGGGTAAGTAAACGGTGACTAGTTTATATACTGTGGTGAGAGGTACGTAGGGAAGAGATGTGTCTTCCCACGTGGGAAGACATATCTCTTCACTACGTAACCCCTCATCCACTTATATAGCATGCTTACATTGAGGAGGATGTACACACCGAAATTGATAAGTGCGGTGCATCTTTAAAACACGCTATAACAGATAAAATACAACTTTCAGATCATATCTCCATCTCTTCTATTTTGATCACAGAATTTTGAAAGAACTTAACATGGTATCAAAGCGAAGTTAAGGAAGATCATATTAAAATTCTGTAACGATCTCATAAACTTTCACCAGGCTCTTACTAAGATCACATTCCCATAATCCTAATGGCAACCGGAGTTAGGTTTGAAGATAGATTAGATGGAGCATCAAATTTTGTATCTTGGAAATTCAGGATCATGCTTGTTTTGAAAGAAAATAAAATTGACTCCCATGTCAAAAGTGAAATTCCTGAACCCTCTGATGATACAGAGAAAATTCAGTGGAGCAAGGACAGTGAGAAGGCCCTTAAGATAATTGTGGATTCAGTAAGAGACCACATTGTACCAGTTATTTTTAAATATGAGACGGCCTTTCAGATGTTCAAAGCACTAGCTGACATTTATGAAATCAACAACACCAGCAGGGCTCTCACCCTAAAGAATCAACTACACCATATAAAGATGAATAAAGGAGAAACAGTTACATCCTATTTCTTGAGGATCACTGAGCTTAGGGATCAACTATCCACTATTGGACATCTAGTAGACAACAAAGAACTTGCTATGATGGCCCTAAATGGACTTCCTACCTCATGGGAATCGTTCATTCAAGGAATCAGTGCTCGTTCTAAATTTCCTAGGTTTGATAGATTGAAAACTGATTGCATTCAAGAGGAATCTCGGCTTGTCACAAGAGGAATAAAACAAAACAATGGTAATGAATACATTCAAGTTCTAAACTCTAATTCCCACAAGAAAGGAAAGAAGAACTTTAAGAGAAAGAGGAACAACAACTCAAATTGGAAGAGGTCTTCAAAGAAGAAGAGAGACATTTCTGAAGTACAATGTTTCAGATGTGACCAATATGGGCACTATGCAATGAAGTGTCCAGACAGGATCAAACAACAAGCTTCAGTGACAGAAATTAAGAAAGGGAGTAATTCCGAGAAGCTAGTCTTCTACTCAGCCCTCTCTAGTCAAGTCACCTCCAGTTTCAACAAATGGGTGATTGACAACGGAGCATCTCGATACATCACTAGATTTCGTGAGCACCTAGACACACTTGTGGAAAGTTCAAATGAAGAAGTGACAATTGGTGATGACTCAAATTATCCAGTTATGGGAATAGGAACCTGCAATATCAACCTAAAGTCAGGCATATCCCTACAACTGACTGGAGTTCTATTTGTACCTGGTATAAAGAGAAACCTTGTCTCAATTTCTGCACTTGAAGATAAGGGTTACAGATTAACCTTTATGGAAGGAAAGGTACTTGCTTGGCCAAAGAACGCCACCATCAAGAAAGCCCACACCATTGGAGTAAGACAAGGAAGCCTCTACAGACTTTGCACCACTCCACCTCTAGCCTTGATTCATGAGACTCTAGATTCGAATGAACTTTGGCACAGATGATTAGGGCACCTTCATTTCCATGCCCTACCTAAGATAGAGGGGATGGTGATCGGCTTACCCAAGCTAAGTCAAAAATCTGAAGGAGCCTGCAAAGGGTGTGCCTTGGGAAAGAATACTAAAGGGTCTTTTAATTCTAGCAATAGTAAATCCAAAAATGTATTAGAATTAGTTCATTCTGATTTATGTGGACCCATGTCTGTACCCTCATTATGGGGATTTTTATATTATGTAATATTTGTAGATGATTATTCTAGGAAGACCTGGATATATTTTCTGAGGTACAAAGAGTCTGAAGAAATCCTTTCTAAATTTAAGGAATTCAAAGCTCTTGCAGAAAATATGACAAGGAAGAAAATGATAACCTTAAGAACAGACAATGGTGGGGAATATACTTCTGATATGTTTAAAGATTATTGTTTAAATGTTGGGATTAAGAGGGAGTTAACTGTACCTTATAACCCACAACAAAATGGGGTAGCTGAAAGAAAGAATAGGACTATAGTAGAAGCTGCTAGGGCTATGTTGTTTGACCAAAATATAGAAACCTCATTTTGGGCTGAAGCATCTAGGACAGTGTTGACGTGTATTTTGTACACTATCAAACACAGAATAAAATACCCAAGGGTACCTTATCCTCTCTTGAATAAAGCCTCTGATTGCTAAAGATATCGCGGAAAAGGATCAATCAGGATGACTTCAAGGTTCTTGTATGTAGGGTCTCTACGTGTGGATAAGCTCTTTGTGGTATGATGTGATTTGCTGGAATCACAAGGGGACTTACATTCGATGATTGAATGTCTGATCTGCTTTGAATATTGCTGGAACACAGGATTTTACTGCATTAGATTTGGAAAAAAAAAGGAAAAAAGATGAGGGCGAGGAAAGAATCTAATCCTAATACTAAGGAATGTAGGAGCAATGATTGATCTTTGATGAAATTCTAACTAAGTCTTGTTTTGACATCCCAAGACCATCTCCACAAGGTTAGTGCGATCTTCGAAGGAAAGCTTTATGATGTTCAAATCATCACTGCAGGTATAGACACCATCAGGTTGATGCATATCAATGAAGAAGCGACAATTGAAGTTAAGCTTAAGCTGAATGATTCCAGTTGACTACACAAGGCAAGTCTGCAATCAACAAACTGCTAGTAGTATGGATATACGAATTCCACCATCAATCAAGCACATTTCTTCCACTCATCTAATAACATGAAATCAAATATGAGAAGTATAAAGACCATGCAAATTGTCGAATCGACCCATAAATTTCACCATTTCTTCAATGAAGTTACAAGTCTTTTACAACAACATCTTGGCAACAATCTTTGCCTTCTCTCTCTACTCTACTCTAATTGCTATTCTATCAACTAGCTAACTACTCTCTATTCACTAACTCCTTTCTAACTGCTTTCTATCTATTATTTCCAACTATTCCCTTTACAAAATGAAGAGCCGGGGCTTATATAGTGCCCACAATACAATTCGATGGCTAAGATCAATTTGAGATCAATGGCCAAGATTCAATAATGAAAACCCTAATTAGGGTTTGTTACAACCATTACATAACATTTAATGCTCGACCAATGAAATAATTGTATTGCTTGGACACATGTCCTCTCTAGAAAATTCCACCAATGGATAGCCGGGGTAAGCACATCGAAGTTTGTGCCACCTTCCATGAGTTAGGTACATTGAATCTGGACATGCTGAGGTGGACCAATCCGACTGGAGAAGTGATGACTGGGATGCCACCTCGTCCGACACTCGCAACTTGGTAAATATTCAACTTGATGTTGTTGAGAAGCTATCTTTAATTAACTCTTCTGAAATTATCTGCGTCTTCAATGAACCCTTTGCTCTGACTTCTTTTGTCTCTGATTTGCAGGATGTTGATGTACCTCGTCTTGGAATGTTGGATTGGAAAAGTCGCCCTTGTCCTTGCTTGATCTTCTTGGAGGAGACCGTCCTTGATCTGGCTTGATTTTCCAACTCCAGGATCTCCATTTGATGCCTACACAAAATATTAAAGTTAGTCTTTTGAGCATCAAACTTTAAAGTATGAAATTTAAGACCTTTCAAAGGTAAAACTTAAGATATTAATTTGAAAAAAGTTATGATAAATCAAGAATTACACATTTTCAAATTAATAATGAATGGAAATTGGATTTTCAAGACTTAGATTTTACAGATTTGCAATGGGATCACAATAAGTCTTGAAAGTAATTCTTCATACCTTCCCTTGAGTACTTAAGTACAAAACTTTGAAAAAAATGATGAGAGAAGACCGGATTTTGATGGACAAGCTTAGATTTATAGTCCTCCCTTGGATGAAGTACGCCTCCTTTAGCCTTCAAAAGAGCTTCACCTTCCACTAGCTTCTTCAAAATCTGGAAATTCACCTTCAAATGCCTTCAAAAAATCTGGAAATTATCCTCCAAACTAGCAAGAAATACGCCTCTCCAATAGCCTTCAAGATGAATTTCGCCCTCCACTAGCTTCTCCACACTTAGTAGAAATTCGCTCCACTCCTCTGGATTTCGCTCCTCAAATTGCTCTTCAATTTCGCACTTGAAAGGATGATTGAATGATTTAAATTGTGAAAAAACACCTTCCAATATATAGAGCGCTCACCTTCCACTTACCCATGAGGTCAACCTAGCAAATAAAAGGTGAAATAATAAATAAAAACCCAAAAGGAGTAGGCCGACTTGTCAAATAAAGGCAAATAATGCCTTGTGCGCTCCACATTTAATTTTTTAATTTAAAAAAAATTAATTTTAAATGCCTTCACAATAAAAGTTCGATTTTTTAAGGCCTAAAATCAATTTATTAAATGCCAATTTAATTTAATTTTTTCAAATATTTCGAAGTTGGCAATTTGGCATCTAATGCGATTTGGAGGATATTAACGTTGGGATATGGCAAAAAGAAAGAATGCTAATGACTTCGCTCTGGTCCCTTGGAGAGGGACAGGAGCACTTTTTCATTTTTAGGCTAGGATTCTCAATTTTTTGAAGTCAAACTTTCGTTCACCATGCTTTAGAAGTTCTTTCCTATCTCACACAACTTTGCCTTAGCATAATCTCGGAGGGAATTTGTTGTTTTCATAAAAAGCGCTCTGGTCCTTCAGTGAGGGACGGGAGCACTTTTGAGTCCATTGCATGAATTCTTGATCATATCAATCTTCAATTTACCCTCAAGGCGTAGAATATCACATTTCACTCCATCTTGAGCCTTGGTAATAAAAATATCCTTTCAAAATGCAAGGTAAATGGTCATATTTGGAAATTGCGCCCTGGTCCCTTGGTGAGGGACGGGAGCACTTTTGCCAATTGTCGTCAAAATTTGCAACTCTCGCATCTCAATTCCACTTCAAGGCATTTTAAACACTTTTTCAAACTTGTGCCTTGGCATCAATTTGTCCAAAATTGGTGAAAAAGGCTAGATAACATGTTAAGTGCTCTGGTCCTTCAGTGAGGGACAGGAGCACTTTTTCAACTTCAAGCTTATCCGTCCTTTGCTAGCTTCCCAAATTATCTTCAATGGGCTAATCATGTCCTCTTTCATTCATTTCAATCACAAACTTGCCTTGGCCTTGTAGGAAATTTACACCTTTTTGGAAAATCACTCTGGTCCCTTGGAGAGGGATGGGAGCACTTTTTTGGAAAATCGCTCTGGTCCCTTGGAGAGGGATGGGAGCACTTTCTACATCTTGGCATACTTCTTTGTTCTTTAAACCTCTCAATTGCGTCCAAGGCATAAAACATCATTTGTCCTTCCCATCCAAGTCAAGTTTTGCCATAAAATATCAAACAAAGAAGAGAAACTTGAAAAAGTGGCATGGTCCTTCAGCGAGGGATGGGAGCACTTTTTGTCATTTGGGTTGATTTACTCCTTCGTGAACCGCTTAAATTATATTCAATGGACAAAACATGCTTCCCTTAACCTTTTCAAATCATAAAATCACCTTAACCTTGCAAAGATAGTGCGAATTTGAAATTCAGTGCTCCAGTCCTTCAGTGAGGGATAGGAGCACTTTTTCAACTCTTAGCCAAATTGTCTCACTTTTCACCTCGAAATTCCTTTGCTAGGGAAGATTTCATCTTACTTCACACTATGTATAAAAGTTAATGTCCAAAAGAGGTCTAAAATTGTGTATATAAAGAAAAGTGCTCTGGTCCTTCAGTGAGGGACAGGAGCACTTTTTACCTTCTAGGCAAAAACTTCTTCATTTCATTGTTTTCAATCAAGTCTAGATGCTTTATCATGTTCATTTCATCCTCCACCATGCCTTTGATGTTTCAATTTGACCAAACAAGGCCAGGAATGGCTCAAATAAGTTTTTTCGCCTTAGTCCCTCAATAAGGGACGGGAGCACTTTGCCTTGGTCCCTTGGTGAGGGACAGGAGCACTTTTTCCTTTAACCTTCAAAATTCACCATTCTTGTGCCTTCAAAATCTTCAAAAGTACCGAGTCACGTCCAATTATCATTCCGGAAGACCCTGCACAAAACAAAATAGAAAAGTCAGTGACAAATATGCATAAAATAGCATTTGTGCTCTGGTCCCTTGGAGAGGGACGGGAGCACTTTTGTCCTTTCTGGCTAAAATATTCAAAATTTAGGTCTCCAATCATTTTACAAGGCAGAGTTAGGTCATCTTCAAGGCCCAGAATCAGTTAGCAAGCTCTCGCAAAACAAGAAATTGCACTTAGAATGAAATTCGCCCTGGTCCCTTGGAGAGGGACAGGAGCACTTTTGCTGTTTCAAGCATCATCTTGCCTCCAAAATTTGATCAAAATTTACCTAGGCAAGAATATACAATTTCATCTTCAAAATGCTAACACTTAGACAAAATTTGAATTTTACCCCAAAAAAACCCTGACTAGACCTAACCTGAGACATATCTGACTGCCTGACAGACTTATCTTACTTCAATAATCAACCCTCGGAAGGACGCTTAATAACTTTCAAAATTTGACTGGACTCAGCTTAAAAAATATCCAAAAGAAACCCCTAAGGCTTAGCCCTAGCCCAGACAAACAACTCACTCATTCGAAACTCTAAAAGCAGAGAGAAGAACAGGCAAAACAAAAGCGAAAAGAGGGGGTCCCCATTTGCAATGGGGCGATGTGTGAAAACGTCACAATAGACAGTTGTGTACATTCAAAATAGATGTCCTCATTCTCTTCTTGACAGTAAAACCCCTAAAGAAGCCTTTACTGGCAACAAACCTGACATAAGTCATTTCCGGATCTTTGGGTGTCTGGTCTATATTCATGTCCCCAAAGAAGAGGTCAAAGTTAGAACCTTTTGGAAAGAAAGGAGTATTTGTTGGGTACAATGAAACCTCTAAAGCCTATAGAATATACATACTTGGTCAAAGACAAATTGAACTAAGCAGAGATGTCATCTTTGAGGAAGACATAGCATTCAGGAGGTCCAAAAGCTCTAATGAATTAGAACACCAAGATCCTCCTACAAGCTTGGATGAGGATTCCACCTGTGAGCTTCAGAGGGAGACCCCTGAAGATGCTGAGCATGAAGTTCAAGGCTTACCTTTAGAAGAAAATTATCCCGAAACTAGGAAGAGACCACTTTGGGCTAAAAAGATGCTTCAAGAAGTTGAAAATTATGCTGCTCCAAAGGGGACCTTCAGAGAAAGTAAGAGACCTAACCTATTTTCCAGTCAACACGATACACAATTTGTTAGTGGAAGGTCAAACGAAGAGACAAATGCCATGTTCGCTTTCATTGACATCATCAATGGCATTAATTGGAACTTGTAATGTTTACTTCTAACTCTTCTATTTTTGTCATCAAAGTCAAATTAGGTTTAAGGACATAAATTAAGAGTAACGGAATAAGAAAAGGTCATTTGTTGAAACTTGATATATATTATTTGCAAATTTTTACTGTAATTTTGGATCACTTGAACTACCCTAATTTGCACCACATTTATCGTTAGCATTAGATGCAATGTACTCGTCAGTAGGTTTGATTAAGTAGATTTAAGGACAATGTCAGTTGTGAGGTTTTTGATTGAATATATGCATGTTATATAACCTGTTCAATTGTAACATGGTATTGACAACAATAAACACAAGTACAACCACTGAGCATAATCAAGAATTTCCCATAACAGTCAGCTCAATTTTTTCAATATTCATAAAGTATTTCAAAGATTCTAATGAACATAGGCATGTTATGTAAACTGTTCAATAAGTGACGTATTATTCACAACAATAAATATAAGTATGATCACTGAGCAGAATCAAGAATCCACCATAGCAATTAGCTCAATTTAATTAGTATTCGGAAATTATTTGAGAAATCCTACTTAATAGGTGTAATGTCTCCTTTTCCACTCTAGTTTGTTTTGGGGATTGTTGGCCAATCCCGAGACCTGTTGGTCAATCAAAAGCATAATTAGAGTTTCCTATTTTCTAGGAGGATGTTTTGGCAATTTTGGTGGCTTGCATGTTGGAGTTTTATGTAATATCCCCAACAATTTTTTTCAATTTGTTTCCAGTTACAATCACAACAAGAACCCGTTAAGGTTAGGAAATCAAGATACAATAATGCTGAAGTTGTAACCCTTCCACTTTCTGATCACCAAGTGCCCAATATGGGAAGGTGAGAGCATACGGTGTTGAGGGGATCGTTAGCTTCAAATAACTGGAAATAATACAATGCTCGGGCGGCAAGCCAACCCCTTCCAGTTTTCAGTGGGATATGGAGAATATTGAAGATCACTTGGCGGTAAACCAGCCAAGGATAATACAAGAAACTGAAGAACAATCACTCTACCGCTTATGCAGCGGGAGGACTAGAAATGAAATTTACTATCAACTCCACTACTTATTCAGTGGGAGGACAACATTACAATCAACTCAACTGCTTATGCAGCGGGAGGACACTATTACAAAATATTCAAAATAGGCGGCTAAGCCAGCCTCTTCCACTTATGCAGTGGGACTACAAGCAATAATCCAAAAGATAGCTGTTAGTACTACTGACTAGCTTTACAATGCACATTATGGATTATCAATACATGAAATATTACTATCCCAAAGATAGGCGGCATAGCCATCCTCTTCCACTTATGTAGTGGAACTAAGAAATAACATAACTTTGTTGTTAGTACTACTAACCAGCATTACAATCATATAGAAAGAAGAATCAAGTGCTGATATCAAGTCCAACAACTGCAACAATAATAGATAATCACTCCCAAACGTATTTAGACTACTCACACGAAAAAGCTCTGCTAACACACAACTATGAAATTCTGAAAATCAATAACACGCACAGAAAAGCAAGCTACGGACACCCCAAAATGCTCATAACTTCTCCAAATCAACTCCGAATGACACAAAAACGGAAGCAAATGAAAGCTATGACTAAGGCAATGCAACCAGAGACTCAAACCTGCACCGCGAACACTAAAAACAACCAACACGCAACCCAAGGCAGCCAAGAGATGGTACGACCCAGCTGGAAAGTTTGATTTGCTGCCAAATATCAGAAAGAACACCAAATGAAACGCCAATGTAGAAGAATGATCGCCCTTCAGATACGCTTCCAACGAACTATTACCCAAAATAATCGATTGCACAAGCAAGGAGATACGATCGAATCTTCGCTTCAGCCACACCAAAAACCAGCAACACTGAAATCCACACCACACTGAAAAATCTGAAAATGCACACTAAAAATTGAACCACACATTTAAAAGATCCAATCACAACTAGGAGTGATGTCTCACACTCGAAGTCTGTCAAGAGCCCTAGGAGGTATTCACCCTCGAAGATTGTCTGGAGTTAATCCGACAGTATAACGATGTAAATTGTCTGAGATACCAAATGAGAAGCCCAACACTCTCATTTATAGATTTTGAGGGCCCAAATTCAAATTCACATTCCCTCCAAATGAACGCCAAATCCAAATGCACATTCACTTCACATTATTTTGAAATCACATTTCATTTCTCCTTTCTCCAAGTCGACCTTCTCATAGGAGAAATGTTCCAAATTGCCGAATTCCCTTTCGAATCTAATGCCCGCTGCACTCCACCCAGTTTGGAACGTGGCATTGATCTGCATATTTCAGATGCAAGTGGTATGGTTCATCATCAACTTCGACCTCCTGATGAATCAATGAATGATGAGCAAGATTTCCTTTCTGCAAATGAAGACCACTAGGTTGTATCTTTCCCCACTATTGACTACAAAGAATATTATTTTGATTATGGAGATTCAGGAAAGACAACTTGTTTATGGATTAATCATGGTCCGGATGAATTACCCCAGTTATTAATCTTTCCCGAAGTTTTGCTTGAGTTTCAAATTTGTACTGTGAAAGAATATTTTTCCGAGTTTAAAGATAAGTTTGCAAAACTTCGGACTGTGACTGCTACTTTGTTGCTCCTACATGTCCTGAGAAATCATGCTAGGAGTTGTATATACTTAGGTCTTTTGAGTGTGGTTTGCTTAAATTATTTTTTTTAGTTAGAGTAGGTTTCTTTTGTTTTGTGTGTTTAGTTTAGTTGTCCTTTTTTTTTAGAATAGTTTGCTTTTGTTAGCTTAGTTGTTTTGCTTTCGCCTGCTTCCGCGTGCTTTAGTTTAGTAATAAAGGAGGATTCCCATTGGCGAAAGGGTGATGTTGCTTAACACACACACATTGGCTTGACCTCGCTAAGTTATGTTTGGGGTATTCCTTTGATGAATATTTGTGAAGAGCTTTTGAATTTTAGATTAATTGTTTCTAAAGTATCTCAAAGTTAGGATGAGCATTTGACTAGAAAGGGAATCATCAATTGTATCTCGACATTGAGTCTTTCAGTCATTATATCTTATACACTTAAAGATTTCTCAGAGTCATTTTGGTCTCTCGAAGTGAAGTTATGGCAAGAAAACATAAATAAATTCGACAAAAGTCTTACTTCAGCGCCGCTATAATGCTCAAGCCCATGGTAAGCTTCATTGTGTTGAAATATGTGAAAAGAAAAGAATATCAAAAGAAAGAATAAAAGAAAGAAAATCAAAATACTTGGCTTTTGGGTGTGCGGAAATCTCTATAGGTGTATCCCTCAAATCAAAGTGTAAATCACCGGAAGTAGAGCAATCTCCGTGAGATTATAGAGATAACCTTGTCGGGGCTATGGAAAGGCAAAGCACTTAAAATTATGCAACTTGCCATGATGGAACCAAAGAGTCATAATGATCTTAAGAGACGAGAATGAATGCATTTGGCACACACTTATAATTGAAGGATGAAAGGTCTTGATACAATTTGGGATTCCTCTTTCCTTTTTGAATGCCCTTTTGAGCCGGCAGGTAAGTTAGCTATAATTAATTTTTGATTCTAAGTTTGAAATGGGTTTTATCTTAGGAATGTTCGAGAACATTTATTCGGGTTGGTGCTAGATGTTGTGACCTTTTTCACACATCGCCCCATTGCAAATGGGGACCCTCTCTTTTCCTGCTTTCTAGGGTTTTGTTAGTGTCCTATGACCTTTTGCTGCAGTTTCACCAAGCCTTGTCCAATTCAGAGCATTTCAGGCCTGACGATTGAAAGTTAGTTTTTGCAAGTTATGTGATTCCGAAATGCGAACACCACCAGAGTGCTTAGAGAGGCCAAAGGACGAAGATCGCAATTGATTTGGACGAATTTGGACAACTTTCTATTTTTAGAAAGTTTGCTTTTTTGCTTTTTCCTATTTTTTAGGAAGTTTCGTTTTTGGCCTTTTTAGCCCAATCCCCGGTATGGCTATTTTTAGAAAGTTTTCACTATTTTTTAGGGATGTTTGCTTTTTTGCTTTTTCGGAATGGGAACCTAGGGTTTACACTTGCACCACTGACCTGCTTCGACTTGAACTCGAAAATACCAAGTTTTGACCTAAAAAAATAAATCCCTAGATTTTAGGCTTTTTGCTTTTTCGGGATGCAAACCTAGGGTTTACACTTGTACCACTGACCTGCTTCAACCGGAACTCGAAAATTCCAAGTTTTGATCTAAAAAAGCTAAATCCCTAGATTTTAGGCTTTTTGCTTTTTTAGGATGCAAACCTAGGGTTTACACTTGTACCACTGACCTGCTTCGACCGAAACTCGAAAATTCCAAGTTTTGATCTAAAAATGCTAAATCCCTAGATTTTAGGCTTTTTGCTTTTTCAGGATGCAAACCTAGGATTTACACTTGCACCACTGACCTACTTCAACCGGAACTCGAAAATTCCAAGTTTTGATCTAAAAAAGCTAAATCCCTAGATTTTAGGCTTTTTGCTTTTTCGGGATGCAAACCTAGGGTTTACACTTGCGCCACTGACCAGCTTTGATCGGAACTCGAAAATTCCAAGTTTTGACCTAAAAAGCTAAGTTCCTATATTTTAGGGGGTCATGGCACCTTCAAAGGATAATCAGCTCGAAAAATCATCCTGATCCTCAAATGTCCTGAAATTTGGCTAAGTCTGGAATGTCATCCTGATCCTAAAATTTGACTAAGTCTGGAAAATTGGAGAATCCTCCAAAAACTAGATTTTGCATTATTAGTCCTAGAGGCCCGAAACGACTCTCAAACATCCTGACAATATATATGAAATATAACTTAAAGTATAAGAAAGAGAAAAGACATATTGAAATACCACTTATACTTTAAGTTATATTTCATATATAGTTCGCCCTCTTGAGAGACCTTCAAAGTCCGCCATGGGTTGGGAGGTCACGTGGGAGCACTCCGCCCAAGGTGGAGAGCACCTCAAAGTCCGCCCAAGGTGGGAGCACTCTTTAAAGTCCGCCCAAGCATGCCAAGTAATGGAGAAGCCTTGTCCAAAGTCCGCCCAAGAAGAGAGGTCATGTGGGAGCTAACTTCAAAGTCCGCCATGCCTTAGGAGAGTCATGAGGAGGGACCTTCAAAGTCCGCCCCATGCCTTAGTTAAATTTACACCTTGATGGAGGCCATGAAGGAACACTCACCAAAGTCCGCCCAAGAAGAGAGGTCATGTGGGAGCTAACTTCAAAGTCCGCCCCATGCCTTAGTCAAATTTACACCTTGATGGAGGCCATGAAGGAGCAATGTCTAAAGTCCGCCCCATGCCTTAGCCAAAATTTCGCCATGAAGGAGCAAAGGCTAAAGTCTGCCCAAGGTCTTCAAGGCCATGTAGGAGAGACCTCCAAAGTCCGCCAAGGGTAAAGAGAGCCATGAGGAGAGGCCTTCAAAGTCCACCCCATGCCTTAGCCAAAATTTTGCCTTGATGGAGCCAAGTCTAAAGTCCGCCAAAGGTTCGAGAGCCATGTAGGAGGTGCCACCAAAGTCTGCCATGCCTAAGGGGACTCACCAAAACTCCGCCCAAGGTGTTGCTGAGTGAATGGCCTTGAAACTCCGCCCTATCCTACCATGTTGGTGGCCAACCCTTCAAAGTCTGCTATGTCTTGGAAGAGGCCATGATGGCAAACACTCTAAAGTCCGCCATGTGTGTGGGGTGCCCAAGGGGTGAAGTCCAAAGTCCGCCCTATGTTGGAGACCCATCAAAACTCCGCCCTACCCTAGCAAAATGATGCAAAGGTCTAGAAGTCCTCCCATGTTGGAGATGTCTTAGAAGTCCGCCTAGGGGGTGTGTTCCAAAGTCCGCCCTATGCCTTAGCTAAAAATTCGCCTTGATCGAGCTTTGCTCAAAGTCCGCCCTCCATGTTGAAGGGACCCTTCAAAACTCCGTCCAAGGAAGTAGATGCTAAGTATGATGTTGAAGAGCCTTCTCAAACCCCGCCATGCCTTGGAGAGGTAAGGAAAGTCCGCCCAAGTTTGAGGAAGATGAAGGTAAGCCTCCAAAAGTCCGCCTACACATAAAAGTCAAACAGAATCAACGAAAGTACAAAGTGATGTCATGAAAATCCTTCAAGATTTCGAACTTAAATCCAAAATAGAAAGTTTTCAGAAGGAGAATATTGGAAGATTGATAAGGATTTCAAACTTAAATCCAAAACGGAAAGTTTTTTTTAAGAGAATATTGGAAGATTAATAAATATTTCAAACTTATAGCCAAATTGGAAACTTTTGGAAGATATTTTCTTCGAATTTGGAAACATGACAACACTTTCCAAAAGAATGAAGTTAAAATTGGAAACATGATTTGGAAGATTTTAAGGGTTTCTGATTGAGGATTTAACTTTATTTACAAATACTTCGTTGTAAACTTCATTTCTACACCAAGAAGTTCGAAAATATTAAGGAGAGCATAGTAAAATACTTTCAGTTTGGAGTTCATCTGGAGAAAGTTTTGGATATTGCTGGAAGATGGATAAACTTTTTTGACAAAAGTTTCACAGATTTTTGGAGAAAGACAACCAGTATAAGGACGAATTATTGAATCTCTCCTGAATTGTTGAGTATTTTTGAAGGTGAAATTAAATTCATGATGCAGATTTATGTATTTTCTGAGTTTTTCCAAAGTTTGAGAAATGATTTTTAGTAAATTTGTTCGAATTTCTAAGGGAGGAAAATCATTTTTATGGCTAAGTATAAGAAATTTTCGGAGTTATAACACTTGGTGTTGGATTGTGATCACAATTATCTTGAAGGTTGGAGAATTTACATGTGAAAATCCCATTCTCATGGCTAAGTATGAAAATGAAGTGAAATTTTCCAAACACTTAGCCGTTTGCAGCCTCGATTTTCTTTAATCCAAGATAGATTTCTAACTTATTTTCCTTTGGTTTTATAGGTCGTAGGAGGAAATAGAAGCGGGATCATCATAGAGATCGCAGTTGGAGTTCACAGGCAAGGTTCATCTGGGCATGAAGATAGCCAAAATTTGGCTAAGTATGAGAAAAACTTCACGAGGGGATTTCTTCTCCAAATTCGAGGCACTTGAAAGAAAAGTTCTCAGACTTGGTGAAAATATGGAAAAGTTAAATAAATTTCCAACTTCTTGAAGGATTTCATCTCCTAAAGAAATTTAAAAAAAGACAAGCTCCCAAGCCGAATCAAATGGTGACAAGAAGGAATCAAATTTCCATACTTAGACAATCTCTTGACACAAATTGGAGAATTCAAGAAAGACAACCAACACGTTGAGGTGGCGCCTCGTCATTTTCCAACCAATCAGATCGCTCCAAGTCAGCATGTCCAGGTTCGATGAACCTGACTTACCCAGAAGCTTCTAGAAGGGCACACTTCACAATGCAACAACCTTCTATTTTCATTGATGGTTCATATTTAGCAAGGAGGACAGGTGTCCCAAATGTAATTGGTCGAGGGTAGTTAGTTTTGGGAAACCCTAATTAGGGTTTATAGCTTTCAATCTGGGCCCTTGATCACTGTTTGATCTCGGCCGTTCATTTATTCTTGAAAACTATATAAGGCTACCTCCTCTCATTTGGAGAGGGTGAGGTTTTTGATGTATTGTTGCTTAAGGTCATTTCCAGATAATATATTGCATGTGCGCTGCTTTGTAATCTCTATTATTTGAATGATTTGCATGGTTTCAATTGCATCAACACTTAGTTAGAATTAATTTAGATTTGCTTTCATTGTTGTTAATTCGAATGAAGGATTTGATAAGTGTCAATTGATGGTGTATCTCCGTTCATACTTTTGGTGTATGGATGATTTCCATCTCACCATGCAAAGTTAGTCTGAGCCCATCCCCTGTGCATCCCAACATCTCGATCATAAGCACAACCCATTGAAGATTGCACCGGCCTTGTGTAGTTGTCCCTAGTGTGGCGAAGCAAGGTTTGGTTTTCTCGAGAGCACCCAGTTGATATCGTCTCCAGAATTCGTAGGTTTAGATTAGTCTTCTCAAACCCTATCTCTTTTTCCCTTTCTTTTGAAAGTCTAAATCCCAGAAAATTCCCCCAAAAAAGAAGAGCCTAAAATTGCTAAATCCATCTAAGTCCAGCAGTTCAAGATACTTGTCAAATGTAAGTCCCCCTTGAAATTTCAGCATACACTACCCAAGAAGCTATTCCACTAAAGTCGCTTGTTCGCACATATAGACCTTGGAATCAGTAGTGATTTTTTAGGAGAGGATAGAATGCCTTCGGGTGTCCTATCCTAATGTTTGGTAGATGATAAAACAGACACCAACACTAGCTTGCAATCGGGTTTGGGAAGGTAATTTGCAAGTGACTTAATTTCCTTGTAAAGCGAACTTTACTTGTAATCAGGTCTTAAGAACCGGATTGCAAGTGCATAAATTTTGAAAAGGGGTTTGGGTCTTAAGAAATTGTAGTGCATAAATTTTAAAAATTTTGGTAATTTGCAAGTGACTTAATTTTCAAAATTTTGCCGTACCGGCGTACAAACCAGCAGCTCTACAATTTCTTGCATTGTCCGTTATGACTTGGACAACATTGCGGTGTCCCACTGACTCAATGGCGAAGATGAGAATTTCTGCAATAAATTGACCATCTTTTACTTGGCCCTCACAATCCACAACTTTCAAAAACATTGCCCCTTTAGGGGACATCGCTATGACATTGATCAAGGGACGATTTTTAGCATCTTTCCACCCATCTGAAACAACTATTACACCTGTCTCAACACATGAATCCCTTATGGGTTTCAATGCATTTTCAACCCTCTTCACCTCTTTGTCCAACAATGTTCCACGTACCTTCTCATAACTTGGGCCCTTATACCCTCTTGGAGTTTCATTAACACTTTTTATCATTTGCTTCCAATATGGGGAGCGAACAACATTGAAAGACAACCCATTTGCACAAATGCACCTTTCTATATCTTGGTCAGCAATGTCTCTACTTCATTTTGAAATGCGGTTTCTAAAGGCCCCGTTGTTCTTTTGCGTGTCAAGGGTGGTTCATTTTCAGATTCATTTGTGGAAAAGCAGGGATGGTCTTGTACTACAACATCGGCATTAGATGGGGCTTGCATTCCCCTTGTTTTCTTTGCTGCGGTTTGATTCAATCTATGGGCTTCTCTCTCTTCTGCCTCCTCATGCTTCCTAAAATATTTCATCACTGTCTCATTTGGTATAGGTTAACCATCTTTTCCAGGGCATTTTTTGATGCCTCTCCCTTTTATTCCACACAAATGGACTACCGCCCGATAATATGAACTGTTACGTTCAATGCCACATCCTTGGCATCTCCAACGGAATCCCCCACCTTCTGGAAGTGGGTTTAAAATGTCAACATACTTCCATAAGGGAGAATTCGGATCGTTTCTTTGTTTTGTAATTGTGTGTTCATTGCCAACGGAGGAAGAGCTAGATGCCATTCTAGTTCCTGTGGCAAGAAATAACATAAACATATTCAAAAACAAAAACAAAATAATGAAAAAAATTAATGTTTCATGTTTGACAATTTGTGAAACAAAAATAGTTGGAAAAAAATGTTAAAAACCTACCTCTTGTAGCCAATGGGAGCTTGCAAATGTATCGAAATGATGCTGCAACACTTGTTGAAGCTTCAAAAATCAGTCTTCAACTCCTCCTATTTGATCTTGGAAGCCAAACTTTGTTCACCCTTTCTTCAACCTGCTGTCAAAAAACTTTTGTTTGCAACACAAATGAGGAGAAATGAGCCAAGATTATGTTTAAGAAGTCACTTTTAGGGTATAAAATTGACTTTTTACATGGCGGATTTAAAAAAAAATTAAATTTTGCATAAAATAAACTGTTTTGGGCTGCCCAGCCGTCCGGGTTCGACCTGGTTCGATCTTGGTCCACCCGGGTTCAAACAAGGTTGAACCCCCTCTGGAAAATTCGAACCCTGGTCCAACCAAGGCCGGACCGGACCCGAACCAAGGACCCGGACCATACCAGACCCGAACCAGGGGTGTGTGGAGGCGAACCCGGTAAGCTAGATACAAAGAAAAGAATCCTACTATTAAATTGTTACCAGTTGCTACATAAATCCACTTAGATTCACAGGCTATTCTTGAAGGATGTAATTTCAAGGTATTGCATTAGGGATTATTGCAATGGTCTGTATTGACTTGAACAACAATTATGCTACTACCATTTGATATTATCCTACATATCTATAAAACTTCAGTTTGTTTATTTTGACTTTGTTTGAACATAGATTAAAAAAATTAGGAGCATATAAATCTATTACCACTGAAAGCTTATTTATTTTTGGTCATTCATCCTCAACTATTATTTTTTCGTAACCCAAGATATATCTAGTGAATTCAAGCTGATTTCGAATGGAACATTTATGGTTAGGGTCTTAATAACAATTTGGAATAACTAAAGTTTACATTTTGGGATTCCTTGGTGATCGGTGCAAAATATAAATCATAGTGTTGGGGCTCAGACGTAGCCAAAAACAACCAAGCTGTTTTTTGACTCAAACTTGGACTCAATCAAAATGCTTAGTCAAAACCTAACAATTAATAAAACTATTAAAATATATGAAAATATGTTTTTTATGGCTCTTTTTTTTTGAAAATTTTGAGTTGATATTCTGTTTTTAGCAGACTCAACCAAGTCTGCTGAGTTGAGGCTGAAGACTTGCCACGTCTCAATGCTTTGATTTAAATCAATATGCCACTTAAGATGCATATGCATTTCAACAATAGCCCTTACCTTAGGACATAAAGAAGACACACCTTGAATAATTGAACTGATGGTAATGTTGTAAAGATCTTGTGTAAGAGAAAGTTGTAGTATAATTTTCCAAGGAGAAGGAAAATGAAGATTTTGTATTTATATATTACAATTTTCTTTAAGAAACCATAGCAAATGATTGTTGAACATAGAAGCAAGTCTTACATGGCGAAGTCTGTGGATATAGTGAAAACTTATTTGAACCGGCCTGGTAATGGTTGTGCATGCAATGAAACTGTAAGGCATCTATTAAATTGTAATTTGTTTGGTAAATACTGTAACAATTACTAGCTAACAAAATTGATACATATTGTAAAAGGCACATATGATTAATTCATTTCAGGAGCACCTACTATTGTGTTGTGAATTGTCGACATTGTTATCATTGGCTTCAAAATCTTGCAGGGCTTGACGATGTACGCGATTGGACCAATAATGTACAAGAGTTTGTTCCCATTTATGTGACGAAACGTGATCTTGAGGTTTGTATTTTATTCTGATATTTCTTGACCTTTATGACACAAGTTGTTTAAGATTGATTGCAGTGATTGTTTCATTTTCTATCTAATGTTAGTCTCAGACCATATGAAGACACATTTAGGACAAAGAAAAGCATATCTCATTGTGTTTCTCGATTCATTTTTCTCAGTCAAGCTTATAGCCTCTATTGATAAAGTGAATTATAGTGTGTTGTAAGCTGTAGATTTCATCTAATTGATTGTTTACAACTTAAGAATGAATCTGGACCTTCACTGTAAACTTCTAGCTTTCTGTTGTCACTTTGCAATAGAAAAAAAATGCATGCATTTAATGTTTATGTCATTCTACTCTTAGATAAAAATATTAAAAAAATTTAAAACTAGGTTCTGCTCATTTGATGAAACTAAAGTAGTTTTTTCATCCAAAAGTTTCTAGGCATTGAAAGAAAGCTAATATTCAGAGGATTGTCCATTAGTAGCTGGCCATATTTATCATATTATTCTTTTCTAAAGATAATTAGTTAAGGGTAATCAATATATCTGCAACCTGTTAGACTCACCATTGAACTCAATCCTCTAGGATCACCTGCAAAACCAAATGATATCTTCCAGAAGTGAGTAGAAAGACCAAAATATTGCCTGATTATGGGCACAGTGGATTGGATTGAATGTTGGACTTCTACATCACACTAACTACACATGATACCTTGCTTATATAGGCAAGTTTGAGATGTAGGACTAGCTAGGATTGTGACAAATATCTTAATCCTATACAATGAGACACAAAAAGTAAATGTCGAGATAAGATTAGATCACATGACACCTAAGACCTTCTAGAAAGATTTTTAGTTCCTTAAGTAAACTTGACATGTGAACATGTGTGAATAAGACCTAACTAGGAACAAGTTAGAGAATGTTCTTTTCTCACACTATAAAGGGATAAATTGGATAGGAGAGCCCTTGTTCATACCAACAACCCCCCTCAAGTGCAACTTAGGGAGTAGAAAAATGCTCAAGATAAATGGATGATGATTATGGATTCCAATATTAGGTCGTGTCAGGCACCCATTTACAACGCAATCTCTTAGAAATGAAGCAAAGGAGAAAACCCAGTGGGGACATAACTCCTCTCCAAAAGAGAGAAAAGATTCAAATAAACATGAACAAGTGATGGATGGAGAACTTAGGACCTACCCAAGGACGAGGGTCCATCACAAGTATACAAACAATTGTCCTTCCATAGGAAAGAAAGAGAGACTATGTAGACCCCCTACAATATCTAATCTCCTGCAAAAATAGTATGCTTGCAAACAAAACATGAAACAATGCCTACAAACAATATTTCCCCCTTTGGAAAGAAACAAGGCCAAGTACAAATATAGAAATGCTTCCCATTCTAGATAGGAATTTAGAGGAAGAAGAATCCATATGTATGAAGATTGTGTCTTTGAAATCTACTTGTGTGTCACCACGCCCATGGTAGATGATGTTGCCACAATCAAATTAGGTACATTCCCAATCCAAGATGAAGGTGGAAAAGTGTTGACGTGTCTAAAGTCGCATTGCTGCAAACTCCATCCGGCTAATGTAGAATAGAATGTACTCGCTAAGTATCCTATCCTCTCTTGAGATAAGGAAATCCCTAATGCTGTTTTTTGCATTTGATCAAAGGGGACGACCTCAAGGTTTTGATTGTCAGGTCTTGACTGCGGGATTACTCAGTGGTTTGATGTGTTTTGTTGGAAACACAAAGGAGACTTACGGTGAGATAGGCAATTGCTGGATGAGTTACCTAAAATTCTAACAGTTTCGTTATCGATTGGTTTCAGTTGGATTGATACTAATTCAGCAGGACTGTGGATTCTTCTTGGTAAAAGAGGGATAGGAAAAAGAGGGATAGGAAAAAGAGATACAGGAAATCTAATTATTTAACTAAGATAGCATATTTAAGAAAAACAGACAGACTAGGTACCTTGGTCCGGTTCAGGATTCTTCTTCCACCTTGAGTATGTTTCCTAGTCTCTTGATAGGTTTGGGTTGAATTTTCCAAAGGTTCTAAGTATGGATTGGGTCTTTATCTTTGAAATGTTCAGGTTCATTTTTTCGAGGTGGCACTAGATGTTGTGACATTTTCACACACCCCCCCTTTTCGCTTTGTAGGGTAGATGTTTTGCCTAGTTTCTTAGTTTTAGTCTTTGCTTATGAGAGGGTGTTATGTCAAAATGCAAAAGGATGTTAAAATGATCCTAAGTGTCAAGTTGCCTTAGAGTTTTGATTTATTCTTGCTAGGTGCCGAGTTTCAATTTTGCCTTGAAATGAGAGCGGAGAATGATAAAAATGTTGCAAATTGGTGTGATTTTGGTGCTTAGGTGCTATAGGTCCCTATAGGAGTCGTTTTTTCACTCCTAGAAGGTAAAACATGTCAAAAATGCACAAAATCCCTATGGACCCCTACTTTCTCCCACTCAAATCCAGTTAAAATGTTGAAAGTTCCGATGGAAATAGAATTTCCACTAAGCGAAATGATAATTTCCGCTAAGCTAAATGATAAAATTTGTTAAGTTTGGGCTTTTACAGTGTGAAAATCACCACAGTCCCAATGGGAAACATTTCTCCCCCATGAAATTGAAGCATAAAATCAAGCTTAGATGGGAGACGTTTTTTCACTAAGTTTTTAAGGCATAAATGGACTTTGTCCCGATGGAAATAGAATTTCCACTGAGTTTTAAGTGTTTTTTGGGGAAAATCCCTATGCACCTAGATTCTCCACTAAGGTTGTCTTGATGGAGGTCGTTTTTCCTCTCAAGGCGAATGAAGTGTCCCGATGACCCATGTTTTTCCACTAGGCTGGTATTTTATAATATTTATCCCACATTCATTGTGGAGTGGAACACAATGAGGTAAGAATGAATAAACATGCAAGGATTTGAACAAGTTTATGTATCCCAATGGAGATCGATTCTCCACTGGGGATAAAATCATGGAAAATGACAGAATTTTCATGTCCAGATGCGGTTCGATTTTCCTTTGGAGGATATTTTGATGGATTTGATAAGTTCTAATGAGATTTTTGAGTCTAGAAGAAGGGTGTTTTTCCCCTAGGGAGTATTTTAACGTGAAATGTTCAAACTTATGCGTCCAAATGGCCATCGATTTTCCTCTAGAGTGGAGTTTGAAGTGAAAATGAATTAAATGATGACAATAACTTGTCCAGATGAGGGTCGATTTTCCCCTCAAGGCTATAATTTGCGAGGTGGAATGAAATTTAAGTGAAAATATGTGTCTCAATGAAGATTGATTGTCCCCTACCACATATATTTAATGATCAAGCAAATGAAAATGTCCCAAGTGTTGAATCCCAATGCATATCGATTTTCCTTTGTGGCTGGTAAAAGGCAAATTTTAATCCCACATTGGTTGTGTGATGACTTTTCAAGGCAAAAACATGAATAAAGATGCAGCCCAACCCCTTATATTTTATTATAAAGTGACTGAAGGCACTGAAGGAGATGATTTGAAGTTCACCATTGCTAGAGTAAGGGGCTATTTTATCTATAAGGCATCATTTACCTCATAGTTGAAGGTTGCTGTGCTGAAAGGAGAGGCGCCATGGCCGATTGAAGACTGAAACAACACTCCCAGCCATCGTTTTTTTGCAAACTTTGTTCCCAGCTCTCATTCTTGTGCCAAGGCGTGGTCATTCCCAGCCATCCAAGACCAAAGTCGCATCAAAACACCAAGGGCGCCATCATTGGAGAAGATTGTGAGCATTATAAGGGAGTGACATTGCTGGTCCAGGTCTGAAACGTCATCTCTAACTATCATTCTCAAGCCAAAGACATTGTGCCAGCCATTATCTAAGCAAAAACGTGTTCATTTTCAGTCAATTGAGTACGAATTGCAATGCATGTTGGTGTGGTGCCATGATTGACATTCTTTCCAGTCATTGAAATTAAGTTGCAGGGGTATCTTTAGACTTCCATTAGACCTGGAACATCATAAAGACACTGAAATTATTCATTTTCAGACCTTGGAGGGCGTATTCAGACTTGGTGCTAAGAAAAGCAAATCTGAGACAACTTTCTAGCACCTAAATCAACCATTTTCAAGGGTGTCCTCAGACTTTATACTTAGAAATCAGACCTGAGACAACGAAATATCATTCATTTTCTGAGTTTAAGGGTGCATTTTCAGACTTAAGCATCAAAATCAGATTTAAAAAAAAAAAAAATGCTTGGTAAACTTTTTAACGTGACTGCGACGCTGGCATGACATGCCCTCCAGCTCCACATGAAACACTTTTTGACTTGGAGCTATGAACCGATGAGGCCACAAACGGGGGACCTCATCCCCACACTTCACTTGTTCAAACCCACGAGCACAATGACCCAACAAAGACGGCCAACAAGCACAATGGCCCAGTAGGGTTTTGAACCTTGGTGGCCACTTCACCAACAAAGTGTTTTAATCATGACACTACACGTCCAAAGACAACATCAAAATCAGACTTATCCTCAGTCTGAAAGTCGGGTTTTCTAAGGACAAAATTTCCAGATTTTGATCAAATCTCTTGAATTTTCCAGAATTTGTGTTACCTAATGTTGAATTTCTGATTTTCATGAGCTTACAGGTCTGAAATCAGAACCTTAATTATTTCTGGAAAACTATTTGTGAGGACAAAATGAGGAACATTGGAGTGTCCTGATGGGGTTCGAGTTTCCACTCCATCAAATGGTGATCAAATCAAAAGAAATTTTTAGGGACAATGAGTCTCGATGGGGGTCAGATTTCCACTTGAGGGCAAAATTACAAAGGAAGGGACAAATCAATTCAATTAAAGATCAATAACAAAGTAGTCTCTATTGGCATCAAATTTCCACCAAGTAAAGGAATTGGCAAGGATGATGCAAATGTTTTAGGAACTGATCCTTCCCTATAGGGTTCAATTTCCCACCAAGGTTGGTACAAAATTTATCACATAGGTGTTTGATTCAATGTTTGTTTGTTTTGTAGGTCTGCTACAAGGAAGGGAGGCATGATGATCGAGGTTTGAGGTGAAAGAGGATGCAACTTGCAAGGATACCAAGGGCTCAACACTTCAAAGAAACAAATGATGAAGGATCAACTCCAAGAGGACTTCAAGACAAAGATTTCCAAAGGCAAAGATGTGGACTAGATCAAACGCACCTTGATGGTGAACAAATGAAGGAAAGCAAGTTCAAGACATAAGCACGAAGGATTTCACATCAAGGAATCAAGAACTACATCAAGGAATCTCAAAGTCATAGAACATTAAGGAGGAAACAGTTCATGGAAAATTCCCTAACATATGGATGAAATGCAAAGTATCACAAGGAATTCCAAATCATGAAGAACATTCAAGGCAAATTGATTAAGTCTATAAGGCAAGTTGAGGTGGCATCCCAATCACCATTTGTCCAATCAAAAGGGTACCAAGTCAACATTCATTCAAGGAGAGAATAGGTGACACGCAGTACTACATCAAATATTATTCATCTTACCTACCCTCATCTCTCATTGGCCAATGTAATGGTGGTTGTAACAAACCCTAATTAGGGTTTCTATCTTTCGATCTTGGCCATTGATCTTGAATCAATCTAGACCATCGAATTGTAATGAGAAGTCTATATAAGGCTCAACTCTCTCATTTGTAAAGGTTAATAGTTAGCAGTACAAGAGTAGAAGATAGTTAGTAGTTAGATCATTAGAAGTTAGAGTAGAGTAGAGTAGGAGAAGAAGAAATTGTTGCTAAGGCTTGTAAATGAATATACTCTTTTCATTGAAGATATGGTGAAATGCGTTGTTCAACAAGTTGCATGGTTTCCAATTCTCATTTGCTTTCATGTTGATTAGATGAATGAAAGGAATTGTGAATGATTAATGGTGAAATTCGTTTATTCATATGACTAGCTTCTTGCTGATTGTAAGTTTGCCTTGTGTGGTGTTGTGACTTTTTCACACATCGCCCCATTGCTACTGGGGACCCTCTGATTTTCCTGCTTTCTAGGGTTTTGTTAGCATCCTGTGACCTTTTGGCTGTAGTTTCACCAAACCTTGTCCAGTTCAGAGCATTTCAGGCCCTGACGATTGAAAGTTAGTTTTTGCAAGTTATGTGATTCCGAAGTGTGAACACCACCAGAGTGCTTAGAAAGGCCAAAGGACGAAGATCGCAATCGATTTGGACGAATTTGGACAACTTTCTATTTTTAGAAAGTTTGCTTTTTTTGCTTTTTCCTATTTTTTAGGAAGTTTCGTTTTTGGCATTTTCAACCCGATCCCCAATATGGCTATTTTTAGAAAGTTTTTCCTATTTTTTAGGGATGTCTGCTTTTTTGCTTTTTCGGGATGCAAACCTAGGGTTTACACTTGCACCACTAACCAGCTTCGACTGGAATTCGAAAATTCCAAGTTTTGACCTAAAAAAGCTAAATCCCTAGATTTTAGGCTTTTTGCTTTTTCGGGATGCAAACCTAGGGTTTACACTTGCACCACTGACCAGCTTCAACTGGAATTCGAAAATTCCAAGTTTTGACCTAAAAAAGCTAAATCCCTAGATTTTAGGCTTTTTGCTTTTTTGGGATGCAAACCTAGGGTTTACACTTGCACCACTGACCAGCTTCGACCGGAACTCCAAAAATCCAAGTTTTGACCTAAAAAGCCAAATCCCTAGATTTTAGGGGGCGTGATGCCTCAGATGATCCACCTAAGCATGGATTTCAAATTTCAAGTTAATCCGGTTAAATTAGATTAAACTGTGAAATTTTGAAATTTCTCTGAAAATTATTCCAAGTCTGGCTAACAAGGGTTTTGAAGTATTTTTGTAGGTTCAAACCCCACCAGGATGCAAGAGAGGCCATGAAGGAGCCTTGCCTGAAGTCCGCCATGCCTTAGAAGGCTGCGTGGGTGCTCACCCTGAAGTCCGCCATGTTTGGGGAGGTCACATGGGTGCTCACCTCAAAGTCCGCCATGTGTTGAAGAGGCCATGATGGCCAGCACCACCAAAGTCCGCCCAAGCAAGAGGAGGGATGCCTAAAGTCCGCCACACCCTAGAGAGGTCATGTGGGAGCTAAGGCCAAAGTCCGCCATGCCTTAGAAGGCTGTGTGGGTGCTCACCCTGAAGTCCGCCATGTTTGGGGAGGTCACATGGGTGCTCACCTCAACGTCTGCCATGTGTCGAAGAGGCCATGATGGCCAGCACCATCAATGTCCGCCCAAGCAAGACGAGGGATGCCTAAAGTCCGCCACACCCTAGAGAGGTCATGTGGGAGCTAAGGCCAAAGTCCGCCATGCCTTAGGAGAGTCATGAAGAGGGACCTTCAAAGTCCGCCCCAATGCCTTAGCCAAATTTTCACCTTGATGGAGGCCATGAAGGAGCACACCTCAAAGTCCGCCAAGGCTAAAGGGGTCATGTGGGAGCTAAGCCTGAAGTCCGCCCCATGCCTTAGCCAAAATTTTGCCTTGAAGAGAGCTATGAGGGGAGCCTTCCAAAGTCCGCCCAAGGGCTAAAGGGGTCATGTGGGTGCCAAGTCTAAAGTCCGCCAAGGCTAAAGGGGTCATGTGGGAGCTAACTTCAAAGTTCGCCCCAATGCCTTAGCCAAATAACATCAACAATGGAGGCCATGAAGGTGCCTTAGCCAAAGTCCGCCATGCCAGATGGAGGTCATGATGGAGCCCTCTCCCAAGTCCGCCAAAGTAAGAGAGCAAGGTAGGAGGTGCCAAGTTTAAAGTCCGCCAAGGTTGGAGGCTAAGGAGGAGGAGTGACCAAAGTCCGCCCAAGGTGGAGCACTCTCCAAAGTCCGCCCCATGCCTTAGCCAAATTTTCACCAAGAAGGAGGCCACGTAGGAGCAAAGGCCAAAGTTCGCCAAGGTTAGAAAGGGTGATGGAAGAGCCAAGTTTGAAGTCCGCCATAGGATAGAAGGCTATGAAGAACCTTATCCAAAGTCCGCCTGGCCCATGAGAAGCCTTGTCTAAAGTCCGCCAAGGCTAGAGAGACCATCTAGGAGATACCACCAAAGTCCGCCATACCTTGGAGAGGTATCCAAAGTCCGCCAAAATTTGAAGATGGAGATAAAATTCAAAAATCCACCTGCACATTAAAAAGTCAAACAAAGATGCCAGTGATGTCACAAAATCCACAAAGATTTCAAAATTAAATCTAAAATGAGGAAAATATCTAAGGATTATTAAAAATCCTCAAAATAAATCCAAAATGAAAGTTTTTTTTTTCCTGGAAAAAGAGAATATTGAAGGAATATTGGAAAATTATTGAGATACTAATTCAAAATGGAAAGTTTTTTTTTGAAAGGGAATATTGGAGAATCAATAAATATCTTCAAACTTAAATCAAAATGGAATGTTTTTTTTGAGATATTGTCTTAAAACTGGGAAACATGAAGTTAAAATTAGAAGTATGGGTTGGATGATTTTAAGGGTTTCTACTTGAAGATTTAACCTTGTCTACAAATACTTCATTATCAACTTCATTATTACACCAAGAAGTTCGAAGTTACTAAGGAGAGCTCAGTAAAGTATGTCAGTTTGAAGATCATCTGGAGAAAATTCTAGATATTGCTGGAAGTTGGATATTATTTTTTGGCAAATGGTTTACACATTTCTGGAGAAAGGCAACTAGTACAAGGAAGAATCATCCAAACTTTTCTTAATAGCCTTACTTCTATCCAGGTCAGAGGTGAAATTAAAATTGTGAATTTTCTGAATATTTTCCAGAATTAAATAAATGATTTTTTCGAAAATTTTGAAGGAAGAAAATCATTTTTTTGGCTTAGTATGAAATTTTTTTGAAAGTTTTGACACTTGTTGGTAACCACAACCAACCTTAAGACTGAGGGTTTTAAGGTGAAAATTCGATTTTTATGGCTAAGTATGAGAATAAAAAAGGGAAAATTTTCCAACACTTAGCCATTTCGTAGCCCCGTTATTTTCAAAACTTTGCAAATCCTTTTCTAACTTTAAAATTTCCATTGTTTGCTTGCAGGCCTTATACATTATGAAATTCTAGGTAGACAAAGATGCTCCTCCAGAGTCAAGGATGACTTCAAAGTGGAAGAACATTAGCGACACCAACCTCGGACACATCAATCTGAGGGAGTTTAAGAAGCGAATGTTTGGTCTGGACAACCTTGTGCCTACCACCATTGCACGAAAAATGATGAAGAGTGGTATCGTGCACGCTGCCGACTTCCTCCCCACCATGCAGTGCAATGAACTAGTAGTCGAATGTGCCAAACACTACAACCCCATCAGTAAGGATATTGTTGCACCTGATGGAAGAGTGTTGGCGAATGTCAGCGATGAGGCCATCAGAGAGGCCTTCAGGATCCTTGAGTACCACAACGCAGTATATATGACAAAGGACGAAGCTGACAGTCTGTACCACGACCACCTAGAGGAATATGATGCCATAGTTAACCATTCCTGGCTAGACAAGCCGAGGAAGGGCGCCTCCAAACTCCAGAGAACGAGCCTAGTGCGAGCATACTTCAAAAAGGACATTGGGGACATGATTGTCCTGCTCAATAGAATAATAGGAAATCCTCAGGGAGCTCCATTCGAACCCTGGATATATTATTTCATTAATGAAATAATCAATGGAGTAAAAATGATAGATTGGGCCCGGATGATCAGCGACAACCTAGACAGCCAACTAAGGAACCTGGAGGCGAATAGGACTTTCTTCATGAGTTCTTACTTGTTTTATTCTTTGGCCAGGACCTACAAGTACAGAGGTCTCACTTGTAGAGGAGAAGATGGGAACAAGGAGAACCAATTTCTAGTATATGATTGCTATCCCCAGCTCCACATGGAGGAGAAGTTCCATTTCAAAAGGGTGAATGACACCTTCCTGATGCACATTACCCGGACACTTCAAGGTGGCCTGCACCAAAGGCTCTCTCAAGAGTCTATGGACTTCATCGGTCGGTTCGGGTGTTGGTACATCCAATATCCAAAGTTCACTTACCTCCGAATTCAGGGATTCTCCTGGCCTCCATACAAGCTTCCAGCTTACCCTACCAACCGAGTGGTGCTGCTCGAAGTTGTGAGACAATTGGAGGAGTATGTAGTGATTCAAAGGGATAAGCAGAAGAAGGCAGGGACGTCCTCACTTACGATTGGTAATGGGCTGGAAACATGTCCATCATCACAGGCTACAACCACCGCTGAGAAAGAACTGGCCTAGTATCCCTTCTATCAATACAAGGCAAGAAAGGATTTCGATCCATTCTGTAAGATAAAGAAGATCGAAGGGACAACGTTTGAGCACATACTAGATCTAGAAGGCTACTGGGCTAATGCAACCGATAGTTTCGAGATCCGGAAGAGGTTCTGGTCAAGAATTCCTTCTAGTATGGTGAGAGCAACGAAAGTATTCAGAGTTGTTGATCAGGTAGAAGAATGCCTAGAACTTCAGCAACCAGGCTTTGAAAAGATGAAGAATGAACCCTTAGTCTTAATAGATTGGACAGAGGGAGAGAAATCGGATCTAGCAGACCTCATGAGGTCAGTGGTTGAGTACTCAAGGTGGTGGGCATCTAAAAAGACAAAACAGTTGAAGGCCAAAGGTATGACTTTGACTTATGAATTAATGGGAGTAGATGATACTCTGTTGGTCGACCTTTGTACCTCCGCCGGTGATGCTCGAAATCCAGAAAGTGTTGGGTCTCGAAAGAGGAAGGAGTTGGGTGGAAGCTCCACAAAGGTCACAGGGAAAAGGGTTGTAGGTGAGAGAAGAGAATCCAGCGAAAGTCACTCCATCCTAAGTGCTGCTTCCATTGCGCCTGATCAGAGTGCAATTGGGGAGCAAGAGATGAACATCTGTGTGATTGATGATGAAGTAAGAGTGCTTTCCCAGCCAGTTGAGGAAGTGGTGGAAAAGGTCTTCCGAAGTCCAGATAGCGGGCAAATTGAAGCACCTACAATCTTCTTGGATGGCATACCAGTGAACCCAGGAGAGGCAGATGATGAGTTTGATCAAAACATTGTAGAACAATCAACCATTCTGGATTGGCTGAGAGCAAGGATAAAGGCCAAGGTTCCCAAGGAGGCCCACTCAACCGAGGAGGTCACCGCAGCATTCTTGGAGAAGGTGAATGAACCCGCTATAGCTAAACCGCCCAAACCCACCAGGAAGTTTTCCCTGATTCAGAGAGACAGTGCCGGATTCAGGACAGTCCAGATAGCGGTGCCCAAAGAAGGGAAGACTAGGGACAATGTCACTGCAGATGATTACAAGGTTACCACCATAGAGATGGGTAAGCCTACCCAGGACCAAGAGATCCAATATTTTGATGACTCCTGCAACATTCTAAAGATGAGGCTAACTCATGAAAAGGAAAAGAGGAAGAAAGTGGAAGAAGAGAACCAACATTGGAAGAAGTATGTTCTCCATCTTACCAGCCCGCTCAATCATGAAGTCTTGGCTACTCCACCACAGCCTCTTCAGCAGGGATCAATGAAGGACTATGATGATATGAAGGGTTCGTACACTCAAGGAAAGGAGTGGATTTTGGATGCTTCGGTGCGTGCTGACACCCTGGTAGAAAACTTAGTATCGGCACATGAGGCAACTTCTTTGTTGATTGATCGTATCCAGGATCTAGCATCCAATTGGGAAGAAGTGGATGAAATTCAGAATGAAATACTCCCTCACTTGAAGGTTATCCGAGGCATGTCAAAGAGGAGCTTAGTGGATGCAGGCATCATACAGACAGGAGACAGGTACGACTTCGGCACGTGGTACTATGCTCTGGTCACTCGGATTGAGGTTCTGAAGAAATCCGAGACCAAGTGTTTTGAGACAGAGGCAAGTGTTAGAGAGATCCTAAGCAAGGTATTCCGTGTGGCGTTAGAGATTTGGAAGAAGGAAAGCCTAAGGGAGAAGCATTTACAAGCAGAGAACCTGAGAGCCAAGATTTAGACGAGCTTCTTCCGGGATTCATGGATGATTGACAAAGGCGATCTTTCGAAGATTGCAAACTTCCTCTCCATCGATGACAACTTCCTCACCCAAGCAGTGGAGTGGGAAGGCATCCTTGCCACATGCGCCGACGATGTGGACCTCATCGACTTCCAGATTGGCGGTTTGCCAAGTGTCACCATGGAGGAGGTCAAGCTCATTGTGTCCAGATACGTTGAATCTTTGAAAGGGGAAAGTGGCCACTCACCTTAGTGAAATTAGTAGTTGCGCCACTTGTCACTCTTTCATTTGTTTGAATTGATAGTATTTCTGGAAACCCTAATTAGGGTTTAGGACTTTCAATCTTGGCCCTTGATCACTGTTTGATCTCGGCCATTCATTTATTTTTGAGAAACTATATAAGGTTGCCTCCTCTCATTTGAAAAGGGTGAGGTTTTTGATGTATTGTTGCTTAAGGTCATTTCCAGATAATATATTGCATGTGCACTGCTTTGTAATCTCTATTATTTGAATGATTTGCATGGTTTCAATTGCCTCAACACTTAGTTAGAATTAATTTAGATTTGCTTTCCTTGTTGTTAATTTGAATGAAGGATTTGATAAGTGTTAATTGATGGTGTATCTCTGCTCATACTTTTGGTAGGTGGATGATTTCTATTCTACCGTGCAAAGTTAGTGTGAGCCCATCCCCTGTGCATCCCAACATCTCGATCATAAGCACAACCCATTGAAGATTGCACCGGCCTTGTGTAGTTGTCCCTAGTGTGGCAAAGCAAGGTTTGGTTTCTCGAGAGCACCCAGTTGATACCGTCTCCAGAATTCGTAGGATTAGATTAGCCTTCCTGAACTCTATCCCTTTTTCCCTTTCTTTTGAAAGTCTAAATCTCAGAAAATTCCCCAAAAAAAAGAAGAGCCTAAATTGCTAAATCCATCTAAGTCCAGCAGTTCAAAAATACTAGTCATTCGTAAGTCCCCCTTGAAAATTTCAGCATACACTACCCAAGAAGCTATTCCACTAAAGTCGCTTGTTCGCACATATAGACCTTGGAATCAGTAGTGATTTTTCAGGAGAGGATAGAATACCTTCGGGTATCCTATCCTAATGTTTGGTAGTTGATAAAACAGACACCACCATGTGGTCAACTGGAATTAGAATTGAACTTAACTTCAATTATTGCTCATCCATTGGTATGCATTGCCTTGATGGTTTTGATGTTGATGGTAGTAATTTGAACATCTATAAGTTTAGCTTAGAAGATTGCACTAGCTTTGTGGAGTTGTTCCTTGATGGTGAAGCAGAGCTTAGTTGAGTTTTGCCCAATCATTCATTGTCCCTTACATTGCTAGGATTAGATTAGTCTTCCTAAACCCTTTCCCTTTTGTCCTTTTTTTCCAATTCAAGTTAGCTTAGGAGAAGAAGCATCACAAGATTGCAATATCAAATGATCAAGTTCCAACACTATTCAAATGTCCAAGTATTCAACGTAAGTCCCTTGTGATTCCAGCATTATCACATCAAACCAAAGTTCCCAGACTCGGACTTGGCTCTGACTCGGCAAGGCTAACTCGACTCGTGACTCGGCTCGGACTCGGCAATGACTCGGCAACGACTCGGCAATATAAGAAAACCCTTGAAATTTAGAGATTTTTAACGATTTAAAACTTGTTTCATACACCCATTATTGAATTAAGCTTAAAGACACTATAACATCATCAAATAGAAGCTAATTTGATCACATACATAAACATACATCCATCACATGCGTAGAAATGTAAATTGTAGCTGAAGGAATTAGAAAACATAGATATATAGAGTTATAAATGTTGTCCAATGTATATAAAATCCATGACTTCAAATGTTCCCAAACATATATGTAACTGTAAAGTGTAAACAAAAACAAGTCTATGGCTCAGGCTCTAGCTCAGCCTCGTCTATCTGCCTCCTAGAAAGGCGTCAAAGGTAGGTCCTGGATGACTGAGTAGCCATAGTCTCTGCTTGTGATGTGCCAGTCTGAGTAGCCATAGGTGTTGGGGACGAGGGGACGTGTTTCCGAGATGGGGGGACCAAGGGCCTAAATTTGGGGACGGCAAGGGGACGGCGACAGGGGGGTGGCGGGGTGGTGGTGCTGATATAGTTATACATATACATATAGTACTTGAAAAACTAGTTTTGAAAAGATGTATGACAGTATTACAGTATAAGAATTACATTTTCAAATGAGACTATAGGAAATTTGAAATACTAAATCTAAATACCAATTACCAAGATTTCTAAGTTGCGTTGTTATATGGAGCCTAATCAGAGTCAGAGGTTAGATTTTCCCTACTTCTATCGACGCGGTTTCCCCCTATATTTTTCAACGGGGGTTTGGGGGCAGCGCCCCCAACTTGGGGTCAAGGGGCATCGCCCCTTGCGGGGTCAAGGGGCAGCACCCCTTGCGCGTTCCCTGTCGCGATACAGGGCGGGGTCGAGGGGCAGTGCCCCGCGAGGCCAAAAATACTTTTATTGTTTTCTAAAGGCGTCGGGTGTTATAAGAAAGGGAAATGGCGAAAAAAGTCATTAAAAAATGTTATGTTTTTTTTTTTTTTTTACTGCACTTTATTAAGTGACTCCAGCCGGGTCACGACCCTCAGACTCGCGAGTCAGGGAATGACTCGCCTGACTTGGCGAGTCAGGCGAGTCACGCCCTCTGACCCGTCCGAGCCCGGGTCAGGGTCACCGTGACCCGGCAGGGGTCACCCGGCCCGCTGACTCGCGTGACTCGCGTGACTCGCCGCAAGTCACGGAACTTTGCATCAAACCATTGAGCTTATCCACACGTCAAGACCTGACATTTCAAAACCTTGGAGTTGTTTCGTTTGATCACTAGGCATAGCATTTGAGAGACTTTGTTCAAGAGAGGATAAGATACCTTTGGTATTTTATTCTGTGTTCGATTGTCCATAAAAACACGTCAACATGGAGTTGCCTCCCTTGAAAGGATATGTTGCATTTGAGAGGAGAAGAGTGTGTTAAATGTGAAAAGACATATGTGATCATATACACCAGCCAATGAAGAATAAACATTAACAAGATTATTTGCAGACCTATGAGAAGATTGTAAGAAGATTATTTTCAGAATTGTGAGGAGATTATGAGAAGATTGTTTCTGGGTTTAGAGCAAATATAAAGGAAGAGAAGGGGCAAAAATACGAAGAGCGTTTCAGATTCATATTGAAGAGTATATGCAGCACATGTATAAAAGATACATGCAAAAATATATGAACATATATGATGTGGAAGGGCAGATTTTGGGAGGAGACAATGAGATATTTATGATAATCTTGTGAAAGAAGATTATGCATAATTGTAATCAGACTTGTGAGAAGAGTTGAAGGCAGAGTATATAATATTGAAGAGATCTTTGAGATAGCAATTCAAGCTGTCCATCATCCATTGAAGAAGCAACATATTGAAGGTGGAACCGTAATTTGGAAGTTTGTGCTTCCTAAAGGAGAGATTGGTGTCTCTCACTAAGTTGGTGCTTAGCAGTGGGGGTTGGTGCCTCTAGTAGGTTGGTGCCTACAAATTGTGGGGATTAGTGTCTCCAGTGGGTTGGTGCTCACAAATTCAGAAGTGGGAGTTGGTGCTTCTAGTGGGGTGGTGCTCACAAACTAAGTTAGGGTTGGTTCCTCTAGTAGGTTGGTGCCTACAAACATTGTAAAAGAAGAATTTGTATAAAAGCATTGATTTTCTGTGGTTTTCTCCCATTAAGGTTTCCATGTAAAGCATTGTGTTATTGTGTTCTTATGTGCATGATTGTTGGAATTTAGTAAATAATACTATTGTGGTTAACAAAGTTTAAATTGGTAAAAATAGTTGTTATATTGATTCACCCCCCCTCAGTAATACTGTGTGCTTTGCAATCTTGCCCGTTCAATGGAGTCCAATCATTTTGTAGTACATTGTTGTCAATGTGTAACACTATTACCTCTTTGATATTCTATCTCGGTTGCCAATCTATGATATTAGTAAACTAAGCGATAATCAGGGAATAATTACTCATTAACCAAAGGGTGTGACTTTTGCTTGAAATAATAAGGAGTTGCAACCCAAACTCCCATCCTTTCATGGTGTACTAAAGGGAGATCAGTAATCATTTCCAAGGATCATCGAACATTTTCTATTTCTTATTTCATCCATATTTGGATCGCTCAGGTTGAGCAAGTAGCCCTCTTAAGGCATCGGTTGCATATATTAAAAGATATCAATCAGGAACAGCACCAAGAGAGATCGCCATTTTAATCAGTATATCACACAAGTGATCACCTTGAAGTGGGAGGTCTGATCAGACCAAACCTCAGCATCATTGCATACTTCTAAAGTACTAGCAGGAACAGCAATTATTATTTCATCACCATAAGCTGTAAGGAGATCTTTACATAAATGCACACAGCTATATTTGAAACAGTGAGATTAACTCCAGAATATCAAGTCGATAAGGTTCACATATTGCAGATCAGAATATCAAAGATATCCATTGCTCTATTGTATCGATATAATCTTTGAATATTACATGATACAAGATTCATAGAGTTAGAGAAATTCAGATTCATATTGTACACCGATTATAATGCATTCTATATATAGCAGTTCATAAGTTAAAACAATTGATTGAGTTTAAAAATTATCATCATTATACAAGAGGTTTCAACCATATAATTCTTGCAAAGTATCAAGGTATTCTGTTTTACAATTAAGGTTTTAAATTAGAAAGACATCTCTTGCAATTGAAGTTAGAAGTAAATAGTCCCAAAATCCTAAGAGATTAAATAAGGGGACATTGCAGATTTTGAAGTCCTTGCTGGGAAAAAATCATCAATAGCCATTTTTCTTTTGGACACCAGATTTTAGTTACATAGGTGCAGTGTGTAAAGGCAAAGGAAATCAATTTAGATTTCTAATGTGGCCGATGATTGTGTGTTAGAGGAAGTCGTGGGTATCTTCCAAGTGATTTGGAATGTTTTTGGCTGTTTGTGAGCTTCATGTGGCACAAAAAATATTATATTTGTTCGCCCTTCTATAAGGCGCAAGACTTGGGATGAAGTTGAACTTCTGATTTTAAAAGGAGACCTGATTATTTAATTTTGTCATGCACCAAGTCAGCTAAAATGGGTCGAAAGTGACTGGAAAATTGGAGACGTGGGATTAATTCTGTAGTTGCTGCTTTTAGGGTATGGCGTTCTTCATTTTGGGAGCATAGATATTCATTTGGCACTTCATTGCTGGATGCTAAGAAGACAAGGAACAGGGATGCCAAGTTATTGAGAAACCAGCCTGTGTGTGGGAAGTAGAGAGTAAGTTGCAGAGTTTGGGGGAGGCGTGTGTTGCATTCTTTCAATTGATAATCTCATAGGCTGGATTATTTATCAAAAGCAATTAGACATGGGTTAAGAAAGAGTTGGCTATCAGTTTTGTGTAAAAACACTGAACTGCTGGCTTCTTTGGTTAAGGTCAGAAAATTGTGTCATAAAAATGATGTATTCTGCTTGTATGGCAGCTTCAATAAATGAAAGCATGTTTTCAGAATTGCCATATCTTTCCTTATTTTTGTTAGTATAGTTTTCAATGCATTCTATTAGGCAAACATCTCATCTTAATCTAATCCTTCAGCAAACAGTGTCAAACCTGAATGTGAAAACATTATATGATCAAACCAGTGCATGGTGGAAAGGCATAAACTTGCAATGAAAATTCTCCTTCAAACTCATAAGCTTGTAAACTGTTTATCTTAATGTCTGTGTACTGAATTAAGGAGATGGGTGTAAACAAATTTGTGGCAAACAGGGTAGCAACTTACAGTTGTCTACAAATATGGCAGATTGGAGATAACAGCAAATAGACAATGTGTAACCAAGAATGGCAAAGTATTCTAAGAGTCAATCTCAACAAAGAGTGGAGCATCCAAGAACAACAATGGAGGATGACTTTTTTGTCTACTTTACTGGAAAAGGATTATTTTGTTGGTGGTGTTGGTAAAAAAACAAAGAATGAAATTGAGAGGAAATGGCATGATTTCTCAAATTGAGAGCATTGCATTTTTTTATTGATCATATGCTAAAAATAGATGGTAATCTAAAATAAATGGAAGTTACAAAAAACAATCTACAACTACTAAATAGTAAATGGTAGTCTAAAAATAAATGGAAGTTACAAAAAACAAACTACAACTACTTAAACTTAAATGGTAGTCTAAAATAAACAGAAGTGCATATACACTTTATAGAATATTAAACTAATATTTTAATACCCCTTTAATGACTAAATCAGGAGGATTTGGGGGTTTAATCATTACATTATACTATGGTCCTTGACATGTGCAAAAATGGGAAGAAATATTTGCACAAGCAAGCTTCATGATAGCAAACATATGAGAAAGATATGCATAAATAACATAATGAACATGCATTGATTTGAAGTTATCAATTGGTTTGCTTGTCTTTTGAGGTGATGCGTTTGATTTTTGTGAAATTGTCATAGGGCTCACTTTCATGGTACCATTGGGGCCTCTGAGGCATAATAGCAAATATTGGGAAATAAATTCTATATGAGTTAAGTCTCAACTAGAATGGGGTCACCTTCAGTTGTGTGTTGTTGATAAATAGGTGGAGAAAAACCACTCAAAGGGTTTGTATTGACCTCCTTGGATTTATGACTGGACCATGGTTTTTTTTGGTGTAGCTTGTACGAAAGGATACAAACTTATACAAGCCTTTGTACACACTGCCTAACCTAATACCTCAAGCAATTACATTATCCTAGTTTGTATTGCAAGCAAGACACATTTTTCCATGAAATTGAATTCAAATGTTAGGATCTTCTATATTTGTCTTATTGAGTAAATTTTTGTTCAAACTGTTGTGACGTATTCACACATCACCCCATTGCAAATGGGGACCCCTGCTTTTTGCTTTCTAGGGTTGGTTTTCTTTGCTTGGTTGTCTGGTCTTGGCTATTAATCTTTGCATTGGAGAGTTGCCAGAGGGCTCATTAGGATAGAATGGTCTGCTTAGGCTCAAATGGGTAAGTAGGTGGTCCAGGTCAGGGTCTTTGTTGAAAGCTTCCTCTTAGTTAGGTCTGGGTCTTGCTTCTAGGGTTAAGTCTTGATTGAGTTTGGGAAAATCTTTGTATCATGCTAGGAATCTCGCCTTTGAGACCTATGTCATTAAGTTAAGAAAGTGAATGGAGTTATGTGAGCAGGTGTTCTCAAGGATTCTTCACTTTGAGGGTTTTGAGATTGGTCCGGTTGATGAATGGTGAAGTTCTAGGCATTGATTGATGTGAAATTGGCCTATTTATCCTTGGAAAACGCCTAATGATCAAGTCTAGACTTGAAAATTTGGAGAAAGGTCAAGAATTTGAGCATATTTTGCAAAATTTGCTCCTGACCCTTCCAAAGGGTCTAGAGCGAATTTCCTTAGAGTCCTCTCTTGCTCCCAGTCTAGACCTCAAAGCTTTCTCCTATGTCTTGACTGAGTGAGGAGTGACCTATCTAGGCCTTGTGAGCAAGTTGAAACGAGATGGGATGAGGAAATTGAGCCTAAAACATCAGTTTCGCTCTTGACCCTTCCAAAGGGTCCATAGCGAAATCCTTAGAAAGGCCTAATTTGTCATCAAAAGCATTGAGTTGACATCAGCTTGAAGGCAAATGGACCTGATTAAGATGAAGGAAGGACCCAAAGGCCAAGTCTAAGAACAAAGTTGAAGGAAATGAGGAGAATTTATGCAAAAAGAGAAATTTCGCTCCTGACCCTTCCAAAGGGTCCAGAGCGAAATTCCTAGACAGGTCCTGTCCTTCCAAAGGTACCTAAGCGAAATTGTTAAGATGCACTTTTCATTCAACGTTTTGACTAGGCACTTCCTTAAGGTGATTTGTTGGCATGTCCTAAGGTGAGAACAATGTGAATAAGGTAAAGTTTGAGTGTTGGGAACTTGGGATGATATTTAAGATTAATTCCTCAAATTCGCTCCTGACCCTTCCAAAGGGTCCAGAGCGAATTTCTTTATATCTCCCTTCTTGGTCCTAATTTGCCTCATAAACCTTATCCCTATGGTGTGATTGAAAGAGTATTCATGTGTGCAACAAAGTGAAGTGATGGAAAGTGAAGGATTTGAGCATAAATGCAAATTTCGCTCCTGACCCTTCCAAAGGGTCCAAAGCGAAATTTTTCTAAGCTCCTGACCCTTTCAAAGGGTCCAGAGCGAAATCCTCCAAAAGACTTATTTCTTCACTAGGGACATCAAATGGTGGACATACATGGCAAGGAAAGGATTCAAAAAGACAAGTCTAAAGCCAGATGAGTGAAAAGAAGGAAGAATTGGGTCTAGAGGAACAAATTCGCTCCTGACCCTTCCAAAGGGTCTAGAGCGAATTTCTCAAAAACATGTATTTTCCTTACAATTTTAAAGCAAATTGCCCTCAAGGTATTTTCCTAAGATGGTTTGAAGCTAATCAAGCAAGCTAAGAGAAAACTTTATCAAGGACAAGCCCTATTTTCCAAACTTCGCTCCTGACCCTTCCAGAGGATCCAAAGCGAATTTCTTCATAAATCATTATACCTTGCTCAAACCTTTAAACTAACTCATTCCCAAGCATTTTTGAAGGCAAAACACTTGTTTTTGATGAGGAAAGGTTGAAAATGAAGTCAATAATGGAAAATTTGAGCCTAAAACATCAATTTCGCTCCTAACCCTTCCAAAGGGTCCAGAGTGAAATTTTTAGAAAGACTTATTTCCTCACCAAAATCATTGAGTAGACACCACTTTGAGGGCAAGTTGGCTTGACTATGATAAGATAAGGGGGAATCGACAAGTGCTAGGCAAATTGAATGAGAATTGAGCCTAAAAATGCAAATTTTGCTCCTGACCCTTCCAAAGGGTCTAGAGCGAAGTTTTCTAAACCTCTATTTTGCTCCTTGTTTGAGACTAGGATCTTTGTTCCTATGGCGTAGTTGAGGGAAGATTGATGTATACTTGCCTTGCAAGGTGGATTGGAGCAAAGGAAATGATGGAATTAAGACTAAATGGCAAATTTCGCTCCTGACCCTTGCAAAGGGTTTAGAGCGAATTCCTTGGAAAGACTTATTTCCTTTCAAATTTGTATCAAGCCTAATGTTGTTGGAGGTTGATTGAACTTATAGGCATCCCTAGGCATGCATTTGGGTGAGTTGTGGTCTCAAAGTGTGAAGAATTTGTCCAGAAATGTCAATTTCACTCCTGACCCTTCCAGAGGGTCCAGAGTGAAAATTCCTTATAGGGCCTATCCCTGGAGAGGGTCCAAAGCGAATTTCATTATAGGTCCTGTCCCTGGAGAGGGTCTAAAGCGAATTTCATTATAGGTCTTGTCCTTGGAGAGGATCCAGAGCGAAATTAATCCTAATGCCCTCTTGTTGATGATTTAAGGTGAGAAATATCATGCTAGAATGAATATATCATGTATTCTTAATCATCTTTTGTTTGTTTTGCAGATCAACAAGACCGAGCTAGAAGGAAGAGCAGACAACAATGACCTATTCAAGTTTCATCATCATTAAAGACACCTCAAATGCATGGAGGAGGGCTCAAACTGCTTCTAAAGTGCTGGATGACCTCAAGTGTTCAAGGAGTTGGAAGCTATCCTCAAGATCTTCATTCTACCACATGGAGAAACCACAGGATGTCAAAAGAAAGATCTTATAAACACTTCAAGGCGATATGAGCTACCAGAGGAGTGACTTGACCGGGAAGGAGGCTTCATCAAACACATGAGAGTCAAGGGGGTACATCATTCATCAAGTACATCAAGGACAAAGGAGGATCAACCGAGGTCAGTGCAAAGGTACATTGAAGAAGTAGATAGTTTCAGAAGAGTTAATCAAAGTTAGCTTCTCAACATCACCAAATTGAGTATCAAAAGAGATATGAGCAAGTACCAGACAAGGTGGCATCCCAGTCACTGTTCCTCCAGTCTGATAGGTCCACATCAGCATGTCCAGATTCAATATACCTAACTCACCAGTGATGGCACAAACTTCGAGGCACCTACCCTTGACATCTATTGGTCCACACTCATGAAATATAATTTTCTCATTGGCTAAGGGAAGTTTGTTGTAACAAACCCTAATTAGGGTTTTCATCTTGTAATCCTAGCCATTGATTGTAAATCAATCAGAGCCATTGAATTGTAAAGATCTCTCTATATAAAGCTCTGGCTCTTCATTTGTAAGGGCTAATAGTTAATAGTTAGTTAATAGAGGTTAGAATGGCTAATAGTCAAGAGTTAGTAGCTAGAATAGTGGAATAGCAAATTAGAGTAGAGTAGGAAGAGAAGGCAAGAAACTGTTGCTTGGATTGTAAATGAACTCCATTTTCATTGAAGTCATGGTGAAGTGTGTTGTTTCTTTGCAATATGCATGGTTTCTTGTCGAATCTTCGTTTTAGATGGCAAATGATTAGATTGAATGAAGATACTGAATGCACTCGCGTGGAATCCGCCTAGTCCAAACCACTAGCCTCTTGCTAATTTTAAGTGCGCCTTGCGTGGTCAACTGGCATAGAAAGAGCTTAATCTCAAGTCGTTATGCATCTATTGTTCATGCATTAACTTGAATGGTGATCAGTGTTTGATGGTGTACGATTTGAATATATTTGAAGCATCCCTTAGAAGATCGCACTGAGTTGGTGTCGGATTGTTCAACCTGATGGTGAGACCCAGCCCAGTAGGACTCCACCTAGTCGTTCATCTATCCTCTTGCATTCTAGGCCTTAGATTAGATTCTCCGAACCTTGTATCTTTTGATATTTCTTTATCTTCCAGCTAGTAGATAAGATTCAAGTTCCGACAGATTAAACGCTCAGGCAGTCGAATGTAAGTCCCCTTGTGATTCCAGCAAAATCACATCACACCACAAGAGCTTATCCACACGTAGAGAACCTCCATACCAGAACCTTGGAGTCTTCTCGAATGATCCTTAGGCGAAATCTTCAACATTCAAGGAAATTTTGTTCAAGAGAGGATAAGATACCTTGGTATTTTATTTTGTGTTCGCATGTGCATAAAAAACACATCAACACAAACCTAGAACATACTTAACATTTTGTACTAAAAGTTTGATGCCATCATTGAGTACAATTCTAACATCATCCATCCCTTCAATTGTATGTGATTTGTCATCACCAACCAAAACAAAATCCTTGTGACTATCATCAGTTGTTAACTTGACATACTAGCCCTTTCGAAACACAAAGTGTCTAGATGCACTTGAATCAAGGAATCAACATCTTCTTTTAACACTATCTAAAAAATCCATCCATGCATGCTCCTCATGGTTTTCTTTAGTAGTATCCACCAAACTGTCTCAATTCTAAAGCTTACGAGATAGATCATACCATCTCTTCCTACAATCATGCTCCGTATGCCTAAATTTCTTGCCATATATGCATTGTACCTTTCTATGTGGTTGTGAAGTGAGAGAAGGAGAATGGAGGCATGCACCTGGCAAATGTGTAGCAAGTACACTTATTGCACTCACAAAAGAAAACTGACTCATTGCTCTTGTCAATATTTCTTTTTCAACAATTATGAACTAACTTTGTCAAAGGACAAAGTTTGGCTTTCGTAAACAAATTTGGAGACTCCACAAAAGTCTCAAAGGAGGGTGGCAAGCTACCAATGGTTAAAGCAACCACATCCTTGTCATCTATTGGTTTGTTGACTATGTTAATGCATGGTAGCTTATGCAAGATAAGATCTTCCTAACCTTCCTTGTTCTGTTATTTATCTACATGCTTCATGTCTGATTTATATTGCATATGATTATCGGGCTTAATTATATCGAGCATATTTGTTATCGGGTTTAATGAATACACCGCTTCATTTGGCATTAACATTGGTTAACAAATGCACCGGTTGGATTATATTCATCGTGCACTTTGAATCATTGGTGTTTATATGAACCGATTCATTAAATTGATCAGTCATTATATTATGATATTACAATATGCTATCGGGGGTTTTTGAACCGATAATCAGCATTGTGTTAATGGTATAATTGTAAATGCACCAATCAATGGGTGCATTGATCGGTCATGCCTAAAAGGCATGACCGGTCAATACACCAATTGACCGGTTGCCTAAATGATATATATGCCAATTGAATTCATTTGGAGAAGACATAGAAAATATAAAATGATCTCTCTCCTTCAGACCTGCAGATAAAAATCAGAATTATTAGACATCGACATAATTCCTCATATCCATATATAGCATTCATAGTTCATAACTTGTTTTTTAATTAAAATTGAAATAACTTTACATGGTATCAGAGCCAAGGTAATCGAACCTAAGGCTATTCAATTTTGATAAAATTCAAGGACTAAGTTACAAACTACATCATATTTCCATAATGGCCAACGCTATCAGATTCGAAGATAGACTTGGAGGTAGCGAAGATTTTTCAGCTTGGAAGTTTAGAATCAAAATGACTTTAAGAGAAAACAAAGTTGATTCATATGTCCAAACTGAAAGTGCACAACCAGAAGATGAAATCGAGAAATCCACATGGATTGAGGGAAATGATAAGGCTATTAAAATAATAGTGGATGGGGTAAGAAATAATATAATGCCCATCATTAGAAAGCAGGAGACGGCTTATAAAATGTTCAAGGCACTTGAAAGGACATTTGAGATATCAAATGCAAGTTGTACTCTGGCATTAAAACGAGAGATCAACCATATCAGTATGAACAAAGGGGAGACAATTAACTCCTACTTCATGAGGATATCAAGCCTAAGAGATGACCTAGCTTCCCTTGGATACGACATCCAAAGCAAAGAGTTGACACTCATTGCTCTAGATGGAACACATTCGTCCAAGGCATCAGTGCTAGGTCCAAATATCCTAAGTTTGAAAGACTAAGAAATGACTGTCTACAAGAAGAATCCAGATTGAACAAGGTAGGAATAAAACAGAAGAATATAGATGAAGACTTGCAAGTCCTAAATACAAACATCAATAAGAAGTACAAAAAAAAGCAATTCAGGAAAAGAAAAGCTAAACAAGGCAAGAACACTTCTAAGAAAGACCTATCACATGTTCAATGTTATAGGTGTGACAAATTCGGACACTATGTTGCAAACTGTCCGGAGAAAGGGAAGCAAGCCACATTTGCAAAAGTGAGGAAATCTAGAAGAGAAAATGACTCCGAGAACTATGTCCTCTACTCAGCACTTACAAGCCATGCTTCAAACAAATCTAACTCATGGGTGATCGAGAGTGGTTCATCCAGACACATCACCGGCTTTAGAGAAATACTAGACTCCATGATAGAGAAAGATGATGAGGAAGTAACCATCGGAGACGATTCTTCACATCCAGTCAGAGGAATTGGAACCTGCACCATCAAACTGCAGACAGGCATGTCACTACGACTTGAAGAAGTACTATATGTTCCAGGCATCAAAAGAAATCTAATCTCCATATCAGCACTAGAAGATCAAGGATACAGAGTGACCTTCATGGAAAACAAGGTGTTGGCTTGGCCAAAGAGATCCTCCATCAAAGACGCTAAGGTCATTGGTCGAAGACAAGGCTATTTGTATGAGCTATGTACAGAGCCCAATCTAGCATTGATCCATGAAGCAACTAATGCAAATGAAGTATGGCACAGGAGATTAGGCCATCTGAATTATAGAGCTTTGTCAACCATGGGAAACCTTGTCACAGGTCTACCTAAGTTGAAGCAATATCATTCAGAGGCATGCAAAGGGTGTGCCTTAGGTAAAAATACCAAAAATGCATTTCAGAATAGTACTAGGAAAACTAGCAAAGTTTTGGAGTTAATTTATTCTGATGTATGTGGACCTATGTCCGTACCCTCGCTAGGGGGATTTTTGTACTATGTAATTTTTTTTTGTTGACTACTCTAGGAAGACGTGGATCTACTTTTTGAAATGTAAAGAATCAGAAGAGATCCTAAGTAGGTTTAAAGAGTTTAAAACATTAACAGAAAATCTCTCTGAAAACAAAATTAAAACCTTAAGAACTGACAATGGGGGGGAATACACATCAGGACTATTTAAAGACTTTTGTAAAAATTCTGGGATTAAGAGGGAGTTGACAATACCTTATAATCCACAACAAAATGGAGTAGCTGAAAGGAAAATTAGGACCATAGTAGAAGCTGCCAAAGCCATGATACTAGATCAAAATCTAAACTTGAACCTTTGGGCAGAAGCAACTAACACTGCTGTGTACATACAAAATAGATGTCCTCATTCACACCTTGAAGATAAAACTCCTGAGGAAGTCTTTACCAAGACAAAACCAGATATCAGCCATCTTAGGATATTTGGGTGTCCGGTCTATATTCATGTACCTAAAGAGAAAAGACTAAAACTAGAACCCTCTGGAAAAAGGGGAATACTTGTAGGATACAGTGAAACTTCTAAAGCCTACAGAATCTATGTACAAGGGCAAAGAAATATTGAACTCAGTAGGGATGTAATCTTCGAAGAAGATTTAGCCTTCAAAAGGGCCCAAAATACAATAGAACCTGAAATTCATAATCCTACTCCTAACCTAGAAGAAGAACCTACTCCTGAGCTTCAGAGGGAGTATATTGAGGAAACTATAAGTGAAACACAAGACCCACCTATAGATAATCGCAAGAAAAGACCACTATGGGCCACCAAAACTATAGCAGAAGCTCAGAAGTTCGCTGCTCCTTCAGGAACCTTCAGGGATAGCAAGAGGCCTAATAAATTCATCAACTATGTTGCACTTATGAATGATCTCTCTAAAGCTGAACCTAACAATGTTTTAGATGCACTCAAACATCAAGTATGGATAGATGCCATGACTGAAGAATATCAGTCCATTATGAAGAATGATGTTTGGGAGATTGTTCCTAGGCCAACCAAGAAGTCTGTCATGTCTTCTAAATGGTTGTTTAAAATCAAGCATGTTGCAGATGGCAGTATTGAAAAACACAAGGCCAAATTTGTAGCTAGAGGGTTCTCACAGAGGGAAGGAATAGATTACGAAGAAACATTTGCACCTGTTGCCAGGTACACATTAGTAAGAGCTGTCCTAGCCATTGCAGCAGCAAAGGGGTGGAAGGTACATCAGATGGATGTTAAGACAACATTCCTAAATGGCGAGATCGTGGAAGAAGTCTACTTAGAGCAACCTGAAGGGTTTGAAATTCATGATGCAAAGTCTCATGTGTGTAGACTCAAGAAAGCTCTTTATGGGCTCAAACAAGCTCCCAAAGTTTGGTATGAAAGAATTGACACCTATCTCTCAAAGCTGGGTTTCTCTAAGAATGATGCAGATCCTAATCTCTACCTCAAAAGAAATAAAGGTGATATGTTAATATTAATTTTATATGTTGATGACTTATTAATTACAGGAGATGATCACCTAATAGATCAATGCAAGAAAGATCTATCCACAGAATTTGATATGAAAGACTTGGGGCTTCTTCATTACTTTCTAGGATTGGAAGTATGGCAGAATTCTGATAATATTGTATTGAACCAAGGGAAGTACACCTTGGACATATTGACAAGATTTGGAATGCTAAACTGCAGACCCATGACCTCTCCTATGGAAACCAACTTCCATAAACTTAAAGAAGCAGCAACAGAATCAAGACCTACTGACCCCACTCAATACAAGCAGATGATTGGGTCCCTGATGTATCTAGTAAATACAAGGCCAGATATCTGCTATGTTGTTAATGCCTTAAGTCAGTTCATGTGTGAACCTAAGGAGATACACCTGGTTGCAGTAAAGCATATAATGAGATATCTACAAGGTACCCTAAAGCTTGGTCTTAAATATGAAAAGGTTGACATAGATCTACATGGATTTACAGATTCAGATTGGCTGTCAGTGTGACTGACAGAAAGAGCACTTCAGGGTGCTGCTTCAGTTTAGGGTCAGCCATGATATCCTGGATCAGCAGAAAACAATCTTCAGTAGCTCAGAGTTCCACAGAGGCTGAATATATTGTAGCTTCAATGGCTGCCCGAGAAGCAGTATGGCTAAGGAAATTGCTCATGGGATTATTTGGAGAACCTATGAAACCTACAGTCATTCAGTGTGATAATCAAAGCTGTATAAAACTCTCTGTAAATCCAGTATTTCATGACAGGTCCAAACATATTGAGATTCCATATCACTATGTACGAGATATGGTTGACAGGAATGTGATAAAGTTAGAATATGTGTGTACAGGAGATCAGACTGCAGATATTCTGACCAAACCACTTTCCAGAGTGAAGGTTGATCACTTCAGAAAGGGTTTAGGTATGATAGAAAGGTAATCTGCTTTGTAATCTATACTTACATATATTTAAGATGTTTAAGTTGTAAACTTCTTTGTCATGTTTGGACTATCTCTTGGCTTCTTGCTACCTGTGTTCATATCTAAGAGGTGACGATCTCTCAGATACTGAACACTTGTATGTAGACATCATAAGGTGACGATCTTATGATAGTCAAACCAGTAATCATGTTGGATCACTGGTAAGTCATGGATGTGCCATGACTATGTTGTGATACAACATTTGTACAAATGTTATTGCATTATCACAACTTGGATATGATGAGAACTTAAGCACTTCTCATATGGTTATCCTTGTATTGCGTGTTAGGCAATATTGATATCACGTGTAGGTGATATCTCAACCATTGATCATGTTGGATCTCTGGTAAGTCATGGATGTGCCATGACTATGTTGTGATAAACATTTATAAATGTTATTGCACTTATCACAACTTGGATATGATGAGAAACTAACCTTTCTCATAGACTTATCCTTAAGTATTGCGTGTTAGGCAATACTGATATCATGTGTTAGGAGATATCTTGATGAATCTTACAGATCACATGTTTTGGTGATTTCTCACATGATCAGGGGATGATTCTCTTACTTTTATCACATGTTAAAATAATACTTTATGTCACATGCTCAAGTGATGTTCTTCTATTTTGTATCATATGTCTTGATGGTACTTCTCATGTATAAATGATTTTTGCTGACTGGCATTATCTTAGTTATGAAAAGGAAATGTGATGCAGGTTGCCTTATCTATCTTCCAAAGCTAAGAGGGAGTGTTAATGCATGGTAGCTTATGCAAGATAAGATCTTCCTAACCTTCCTTGTTCTGTTATTTATCTACATGCTTCATGTTTGATTTATATTGCATATGATTATCGGGCTTAATTATATCGAGCATATTTGTTATTGGGTTTAATGAATACACCGCTTCATTTGGCATTAACATTGGTTAACAAATGCACCGGTTGGATTATATTCATCGTGCACTTTGAATCATTGGTGTTTATATGAACCGATTCATTAAATTGATCAGTCATTATATTATGATATTACAATATGCTATCGGGGGTTTTTGAACCGATAATCAGCATTGTGTTAATGGTATAATTGTAAATGCACCAATCAATGGGTGCATTGATCGGTCATGCCTAAAAGGCATGACCGGTCAATACACCAATTGACCGGTTGCCTAAATGATATATATGCCAATTGAATTCATTTGGAGAAGACATAGAAAATATAAAATGATCTCTCTCCTTCAGACCTGCAGATAAAAATCAGAATTATTAGACATTGACATAATTCCTCATATCCATATATAGCATTCATAGTTCATAACTTGTTTTTTAATTAAAATTGAAATAACTTTACAGACTATGATGAGATGATCCCCTAGATCTTTGATTTTTAGAAGATGCTTTGATAGATACCCCTCAATGCCCTCATCATTTAGATTGTTAGAAAATAATAGATTTTTGAGATGCAAGACTTGGCCTTTTTTTGAGACTTGATATTTTTTTTTCAAATTATTTCATAATGTACTAAAAGACATAGCATTACCAGCTTCAGGGATTAAATCATCTAAGATTGATAACTTGATAATCAGCAGGTCCAAGTTTCTATGCCTAACAGGATTCTATCACATTTTTGATACTCAGTGATAGCTAGTACCTTGTGACTCTAGATATTATAGTTTTTCTTGGTGAGTGCCTTTGGTAATCTAGATTTTGGATATTTGCCATTTTCCTAGCAGCCTAAAAATTTAACTTTTCTTGAAAAATTTCAACCCTTCTAAAATTTTAAAAACTTCTTTTTGATTTGGCCGAGAAAATAAAAAGTTCTAACACCCTTCTAACAACAAATATTTTCTGAAACCCTAAGTTCCCTCAAACTTTTCAGACAATAAAATTGTTCAATGCTGATTATCAAAATCACAACAGAAAAGGAATAAATATTTTTGAGAGGAAAAATTAAGAATTTTCATCCATTGAAAAATGTGCAGATAATACTTCAAAATACGACCATAGTCATGTGCACTAGTTGTGATTGTGTAAACCTCTTGTGACCTTGAAAATGCATGACTGTACATGTAATAAGTCCCTTGTGCTCTCATGACTTTAAAACATGATTGAAAAGGCATTAAAAAATTATTAGAAAATGCTTTCCTAATTTTTGTTGATTTGCATTTGTGATATTATTGAGATTTGTGATTGATAAAACAAGAAAAATCCTTCAAAAAATAAAAAAAATTGTTGTGATTCTTTAATAATACTACTTATGCTCGCATTTTTCTGTTGCTGCCAATCTAAAATCTTTTCTGCTCTTCATGTCCAGTCTACCTATGCCCTAGAAATGTGATTTACTAGCCGACTGAAGGTATAAAACCATGAATAAAACATGCAAAATCTCCTCTTTTTCGAACCTTCAAATTTTGTACAATTGACTTATCTGGCTTTGATACCAATGTTGGTAGAAAACGAAGAATGAGATTGAGAGGAAATGGCACTCTTTCCTAGGTTGAGAACATTAAATATACTATTGATCATATGCTAAAAATAGAAAGTAGTTGCAAACAAATTATAGATGGTCATCTAAAAATAGAAGGAAGTTAGAACAAGCTAAAACTTCATTATAATATTGAACTAATATTCTAATAGACAAGAGCTTTGTGATTGTGAGCTTGAACAATGCCACTTGAACAATTTGAATAAAGATAAAAAACAAAATTGCACTTACAAGGTTTGGATGTTTGAATGTTTTAGTTTAATCCTTGAAGGTTTGTCTTTCTTAAAATGTAACCTCAGGGGTCAGATCCATATTGTTCATGGAGGAATGGGTGGGCTTCGACAATTATGTTGTATAGGATCTCTATGATGTTGTGAGGCACATATATAAAATTTCTCAGCAATTGATTACGAGACAATGACACTAAGATTTGATGAAGAATACAATGCCAATTGATGTGGAAGTCTTGATCTTCTTTCAAGCACAAAAAGTTCATTGGTTAGTGTAGACACTAAAAAATGGTCAACACCTGTGTCTCCTTTTTTTTTACATATCATGTGCATAGTGCCTCTTAGGTTTAATTAATTAATCAAAACCCCTTTTACTAACAATTCTTTTAAGTCCTAAATAAATAAATTTAATAATCTATTTATTTGTCTCCTTTGTCCATTAATTAAATAAATTCATTTTATTTAATTAACTAACTCATAAATATGAGCAATAAATTAATAAATCATTTTTATTAATTTATCATATTTATCTTCCTCCAAATTAAAGATAATTAATAAATTTTGTTTATTAATTCATCTTTATTTTCTTTTTGTGAGGAGATAATTAATAAATCTTATTTATTAATTATCTCGAATTATCCTTTCATATGAGGATATATCCTGTTTTTCTTAATTTTTTATTCTTCTGTTTTATGATTATCCTCTTATTTGGAGATATTTAATTATTAAATCTTTTGATAAAATCCTCCTAATTTTCAAATTTGGAAACTAATATCTGTTGATGTATAGCTTCGGTCGGACTCCTCAGGGCCGACTTAGCCATTAAATGTGTGAATGGCTATCGACTTTATAATGTGTATGTGTATTTATATTTAACACACTACCCTTGTATGATAAAAGACGTGTTAATTAAATGTAACCAACTTAACAAAAGGACGTGATTATTAAGGAAGACGGCTCTAGAGGGAGACGTGTTGGTTGACATATCCAATGTGTGGGTATATAGTTCGATCCTCTTCACACTTCCAAGACATCGATTATTCGTTAAAAGGCAGATCATATATTATACATGCAGATCGATTCAACTGTAATCCTTCAGCAGTTGGAAAACATGTAAGCAAATTGTGTTCACTCAGTCATACACAAGCAGATTGTAGAGCACATTCCTCAGCAGATCAAGTATATCATCTTCAGCAAATAATATCCAGCAGTTCAGATTATTCTTCTACATATCATGATTGATGTTCAACAGATTGTTAACTTGTCAGCAAGTCGTGATCTGCATACAAGGCGTATAGAATCAATATTGCATTGATTGATTCTAGATTGAATTAGCTTATTGTATACCTTCAAGTGTAAAGCCTTTGTAAGGACATTTGCTAATATATTACAAGAGATTAATTGTTGGGTTTTTCACCTTCAAGAGGAAGGTTTTTCCAGGATATATTCTGTGCATTTGTGTTTAATTTACTGTCTATCTAATTTGATCATAAAACTTAACATGGTATTAGAGCCATGGTGAAAGAAGATCATGATCAGATTCTCTACAACTTCTCAATTTTCTCTTCTCTCTCTCTCCTTCGAGAAGTATCCTCTAAGTCTCGAAAATGGTCAACGGCCTTAAAGTTGAAGATAGGCTTGAAGGCGCATCTAACTTCATCTCATAGAAGTTTAGAGCGCTCATTGCACTTGAAGAAAATGATCTTCTTCAATTCGTGGAGGAAAAGAATTTATCCGAAACCAAAGATCATGAGGAGAAGCTTCAATTCAAGGAAAATGCCATCAAAGCAAAGAAGATATTGATCGACTCCACGAGGGATCACTTGGTGCCTCTCATATCCAAGATGACAACTGCGAGAGATATGTTCAAAACCTTGGAAGATTTATATGAGATTAACAATGTAAGTAGGGCTCTTGCCTTGAGGCAGCAACTCCACCAAGTGAAGATGGCAAAAAGAGATTCAGTCATCACCTACTTCATGAAAATTTCAGTATTGAGAGATCAACTAAGCGCAATTGGAGATCAAGTGATTGATAAAGACCTGTCATGCTAGCCTTGAGTGGTTTGCCTCATTCATGGGAGCCATTTATCCAAAGCATAAGTGGAAGATCCAAATTACCTAAGTTTGATCGACTCCGTGCAGATTGTATTCAAGAAGAATCAAGATTGACCGCTAGAGGAATTGTCAAGAGTTCTCAAAATGAAGATACACATGTTCTTGCCACTCAATCTACTAAGAAACGTAAGTATTGGAAGAAGGGCAACTTCAAAAAGGATAGAGATTTCAAATCAGATTCTGCACCTGATTCTAGGAAGAGGAAGAAAGATCTCTCTCGCATCCAGTGTTTTAGGTGTGACAAGTTTGGTCACTTTGCAAAGGATTGTTTGACAAGACCTAATCATCAAGGAGCAAACATCAATGAAGTCTCATCTCAAAAGGAGGTTGAAGATAACTCCAATGGTTTTCTTTTCATATCAGCATTATCAAGCAATGTTCCTACGGACAGTGATACATGGTTAATTGATAGTGGAGCCTCTCGACATATCACCAGTCATCAGGAGCACCTTTCTGATCTAGTAGAGAAAGAGTCACATCTCCAAGTTATTATTGGGGATGATACACACTATGTTGTAAGAGGAGTTGGTGCTGCATCTCTAAACCTTGAATCTTGAGTTTCTCTACACCTAAGTGATGTATTGTTCGTGCCAGGGATCAAGAGAAACCTTGTATCTATTTCAGCCTTGGAGGATAAGGGCTATCAAATTTCATTTTTTGAAGGAAGAGTTCTTGCTTGGCCTAAGAACTCCAGCATCAAGACTGCTCGTGTGATCGGAAATCGACATGAGAGTTTATACAAACTCTCCACTCTCCCTGTTCAAGCTCTTATTCATGATTCTTCCAGTTCCAGCGAACTCTGGCATAGAAGACTTGGACATCTTCACTTCAGGGCTCTTCCATCATTAGAGAAGATGGTAAAAGGTATTCCTAAACTTATTCATGTAAATGATGGTACTTGTAAAGGTTGTGCTATGGGCAAAAATATTAAAAGTCCTTTTCATAGCAGTGAAAGTAGGTCTAAAGAAATACTAGATCTTGTACATTCAGATTTATGTGGTCCAATGTCAGTTCCATCCCTAAGTGGATGTTTGTATTATGTAACTTTTATAGATGACTACTCTAGGAAGACTTGGATTTATTTCTTAAAGTCTAAAGAGTCTGATGAAGTCCTAAGTAGGTTTAAAGAGTTTAAAGCTCTTGTAGAAAATTTATCTAGAAAGAAAATTAAAATTTTAAGGTTTGATAATGGAGGTGAGTACACCTCGGGTAGCTTTCGTGATTTTTGTATTGAGGCAGGGATCAAGAGGGAGTTTTGTGTTCCTTACAACCCTCAACAAAATGGGGTTGCCGAAAGGAAGAACAGATTAATTGTTGAAGCTGCAAAAGCTATGATTCATGATCAAGACCTTCAGATTTTTCTATGGGCAGAAGCCTCTAGAACAACAATGTATGTTCAGAATAGATGTCCTCATCGGATATTACAAAATATGACTCCTGAAGAAGCCTTTTCAAGTATCAAGCCTGATATCAGCCACCTGAAAATATTTGGTTGTCTTGTGTATGTTCATATTCCCAAGGACAAGAGAACCAAGTTGGAACTTTCTGGCAAGAGAGGAATATTTGTGGGCTACAGTGAAACCTCCAAAGCCTACCATATTTACATTCTTGGTCAGAAGCAAATAGAAGTTAGCAGGGATGCCACATTTGAGGGAGATGTTGCATTCAGGAAATCAAAGGGCTCATGCATGGAGATAGATGATGAGACCCCTCAATACATGGATGTTGATCATGCTCTAGAGATTCAGAGGGAGACTACAGAACCTGATATGAGTAATGACCCAATTGAACCTTTGGATCCCACTGATGGGCCTAGAGATATTGTTGTGTCTCGAAAGAGACCTCTTTGGGCGCGAAACACTATGCAGGAAGCAAAACAGTTTGCCGCTCCTAGAGGCACATTCAGAGAAAGCAAAAGACCACAAAGATTTTCTGGTTATGTTGCATTAATGTGTAATTTTATTGAGTCTGAACCTTCTAGTGTAGAGGAAGCTACAAAACAACAAGTTTGGAAAGATGCAATGGATGAGGAGTATCAATCCATCCTCAAGAACAATGTCTGGGATATTGTGCCTAGACCAAAAGGGAAGTCTGTTGTATCTTCCAAGTGGTTGTACAAGATAAAACATTCAGCTGATGGCAGCATTGAAAAGTACAAGGCTAGATTTGTGGCTCGTGGTTTCTCTCAACAAAAGGGAAGAGACTACGAAGAAACATTTTCTTCTGTTGCTCGCTATACTTCCATTAGAACCATCATTGCCATTGCAGCAGCTAAGGGATGGAAGTTGCATCAGATGGATGTGAAGACTGCCTTTCTCAATGGTGTGATTGAAGAAGAAGTCTACATCGAGCAACTTGAGGGGTTCATGATTCATGGGAAAGAGTCTCATGTGTGTAGATTGAAGAAAGCCCTATATGGTCTTAAACAGGCTCCTCGGGCTTGGTATGAAATAATTGACAGATACTTAGTGGGTTTGGGTTTTTGCAAGAATGATGCTGATCCAAACCTTTACTTCAAAGTATTCAATGGTGATATGTTGATCTTGGTACTTTATGTTGATGACCTATTTGTTACCGGAGAAGATCATCTCATTGATAGATGTAAGAAAGAGTTGGCTTCCAAATTCGAAATGAAGGACTTAGGACTCATGCACTTCTTTCTAGGGTTGGAAGTTTGGCAGAGGCCCAACGGGATTATCCTAAGTCAAGGAAAATACACCATCGATATCTTGAAAAGATTTGGAATGATAGATTGTAAATATATGTCCACACCATTGGAAACTAACTTGAAGAAATTGAGGGAAGCTGCAACTAGTCCAGATCTTGTGGACCCTAACATGTACAGGCAATTGATTGGGTCCTTGATCTATCTAGTTAACACTAGACCAGATATTTGCTATGCAGTGAGTCCACTTAGCCAGTTCATGAGTGAACCTAGACAGATACATCTAGTTGCAGCCAAGCATATCTTGAGATACTTGCATGGCACATTTGGATATGGTTTGAAATACTCTTCCAGTGTGGACCTGATTCTTGAAGGATATTTTGATTCTGATTGGGCAGGAAGTGTTACTGATCGGAAGAGCACCTCTGGTTGTTGTTTTAGCTTGGGATCTGCTATGATTTCCTGGTGTAGCAGGAAGCAGTCTTCAGTAGCCGTGAGCACTGTAGAGGCAGAATACATTGCAGCATGTGTGGCAACTCACAAAGCAGTGTGGCTTCGTAAGCACCTTGCAGGATTGTTTGGACAATCATTGGAGCATACTACTATACATTGTGATAACCAAAGATGTGTGAAGCTTTCAGTCAATCCAGTATTTCATGACAAAACGAAGCATGTAGAGTTTCAATACCACTATATCAGAGATGTGGTACAAAGGAATGTTGTTCAGTTGAGATACATTTGTATTGAGGAACAAACGACTGACATTTTCACCAAGCTTCTTGCGAAAGTGAAAATCTTTGCATTTTCGAGACAAGCTTGGAATTGTGGAGAATGAAGCCCTTGTTGAGAGGGAGTCTCAGCATCAGTGATTACTTGATATGTATTATAATGCATTCTTCTCTGTGAGAGAAGTTTGAGGTGCAAGCCCTTGTCATGCATTCTTCATTGTGAGAGAAATTTGAGGTATCAACCCTTGTTGAGCATTCTTCTGTGTGAGAGAAGTTTGAGGTTTCAGCCCTTGTTATGCATTCTTCTTTGTGAGAGAAGTTTGAGGTTTCAGCCCTTGTTATGCATTCTTCTCTGTGAGAGAAGATTGAGGTTCAAGCCCTAGTTCCACCCTCTACAAGTAGGTATGGTGGATCCACCCTCTGCGAGTAGGTATGGTGGATGTCATGTGAGAGACTCCATGACTTAGCATTTGTGTGTATTCACCCTCTGGGAGTAGCCTTGGTGGATGTGACTATGTAACTCAGATGTCGAGAAGGATTCCTCCCTAGCTAAGAGGGATTGTTGATGTATAGCTTCGGTCAGACTTCTCAGGGCCGACTTAGCCATTAAATGTGTGAATGGCTATCGACTTTATAATGTGTATGTGTTTTTATATTTAACATGCTACCCTTGTATAATAAAAGACGTGTTAATTAAATGTAACCAACTTAACAAAAGGACTTGATTGTTATTAAGGAAGACGACTCTAGAGGGAGACGTGTTGGTTGACATATCCAATGTGTGGGTATATAGTTCGATCCTCTTCACACTTCAAGACATTGATTACTCATTAAAAGGCAGATCAAATATTATACATGCAGATCGATTCAACTGTAATCCTTCAGCAGTTAGAAAACATATAAGCAGATCGTGTTCACTCAGTCATACACTAGCAGATTGTAGAGCACATTCCTCAACAGATCGACTATATCATCTTCAGCAAATTATCTCCAGCAGTTCGGATTATTCTTCTACATATCGTGATTGATGTTCAACAGATTGTTAACTTGTCAGCAAGTCGTGATCTTCATACAAGGCGTATAGAATCAATATTGCATTGATTGATTCTAGATTGAATTAGCTTAATGTATAGCTTCAAGTGTGAAGCCTTTGTAAAGATATTTGCTAATATATTACAAGAGATTAATTGCTGGGTTTTTCACCTTCAAGAGGAAGGTTTTCCCAGGATATATTCTGTGCATTTGTGTTTAATTTACTGTCTATCTAATTCGATCATAAAACTTAACAATATCTTTCCTTGATTTTCAAAAATCAATCTTTTTGGCAATATCTCATTAATTTTAATTTTAAATTCCACAATGAGGTATGTATCCTCAAAAATCTGTTTTTTTTTGTGAGAGGATATTTTATTTATTTCAATTCTTCTATTTATCTTTTCGAATGAAGATATTTAATAATTTTTATTTATTAAAATCTTCCTAATATTTTCAACTTGCTAATTTGGCATTTATGAGAAGATAATTAAGGATTTTATTATTTATTCTCATAATATCTTCTCATTTGCTTTCTTCTATCTTCATCCTTCCTTGAATGACAGCTCTGTTGTGCACTCAATCTCATCTGTTTATTATTTTCAATCTCAAATCAATCTTAGCTATCCAATCAATCCCAATTTTTCTATAAATTGAGCCCTTTTCTCATTGATTTTCAACCACATTTTGAGTAACCTTATGCTATGATTTTCATCTCTCATTTCACTTGCTCTTCACTTGCATTTGCATTTTGTAGGTGAGATCCACATCAAATTTGAAGGTGAAAGGACAATGGAATCACATGGAGGAGATTACACATGTTGGTTTGCATTTTGGCTCTAGAATCTTGTCTTCATGCTTTCATTGATTGAATTAGAAGCCATTTTCGTAAGCTTTTAGGTTTGTGGTTGCCTGATTGTATGCTTTGATGCCTTTTCCTAAATTCCTAGTTACAGCTAGTTCTCAAACCAAATTTCCGTGGTAAAGGAAAGGATTTAAATTTTTTTTGTTATGTATTTGTTATCTAGAATTAATACTACACAGGAAACTTTCTATTTTATTTGCTGCTCCCCTGCTAAGAGTTTTTGTGCTGGTTTCAAGAGGAATATATGCTTACTTATTTGAAACCAATCTAACCTGATAAGGGTCTCTCCTTGGAGACGTGGATTTGTTGAAAGCTGCAATTTTTATGTAGCACGGTTCAGCTGGCAGCTATTCAATTCTTGTTGAAGATGCAAAGTCAAATTTTATGAAGCTCCTCACCTCCCAGTTTAGGGGAACTAAGATATTTAAGCAAGAGATGGGTTTGCTAGTCAAATTCATTTGTTTTTGCAAAAATGTCTCGGGGTCCAGGCTTAGATGTTTATCTTTTTTGATTACTCAGAGAGATATTTTATTTGTAGTCATGTCATTGAATTGACTTTACTTTTCTGTTCCATGTGGTAATATAAAATACATTTCTCCAATAAGGAAAAATGAATTCACATCTTTTTTGAAGTTTCTATGAAAGAAGAAACCATGTTTGACACGATCATTTGAGAAGCTCTTTGATGTTTCTTAATCTAGGTTTCACTCCTTTAACATGGAATGTGAGCGCCATCATGAAATGCTTATTTATCAAATTATTTTCCGTGCCTTCAAGTCTGCAATTAAATGGTTTATTCTTCTACATCTCTTTTTCGCAGCCATAAATTCAAGTTCCTTTTGTCAGTTCTGAAACTTAAGGGTTACTTGACATAACAACAATGACAAGGTTGTAAATTACAAACGTTTGTGTGAAAATTACTTTGGTTGTTTATGACAGGTTATGGAGAAGACTCATTACTATTTGGTAGATACAAGTGTTACGATGCCTGGGACTGCTGTTTCAAAGCTACAATTTAACGTTATAACTGAAGAACCTTTCCATGTTCATGGCCTGAAGGTTAGAAATCATCATTTGTATTAGATGATGCTGCTTTGAAAATTTGTGGTTAAGCCAAAATATCTCATACTAACTTTATAATGTGGTTGCTTTAAGCTAAATGGATTTAAGATTGGATAGTGAAAATGTTTGTCACAGATTGTTCTTTATCCACGTGTTTAGAATATATTGTCCATCTTTGTGTACATTCTAATTCTTTGGGTGAACTAATCTTTCAACACCTTTGGGAGTGCTTGTTATTCAGTCATTTTGGTAAACATTTTGCTGCACATGTTGCCCTCTTAAATTCACTGCATACTTTAAAGAGATTAGTCCTAAATGTATAAAAAATGACATTTTTTATGAATTTGTTGTTAAAATATTTCTTTAGTTTGATTGTTTTCAACCCTTGATAGAATTGTTTACCTTAATTTTACAAGACATATTGCAAATAGTATCTTTATGTTTATTGATTGCATGGTTCTAGTCTTTAAGTCACTTCATTGTATTTTATGGGTTTGAAAGTGGGTGTGCAAACATTATTGAGATCTTACGATATTTTTCTTGGCATTAATTATATTCTCAAGGACACTTTGTAGGAGATCCCTCAAGAATAGATTACAAATTATAAGAGCTGGTAAGATTCAACATATAGTCCATTTAAGTAATATTGGGCTATATACCCTTAACCTAATAGACATCATGATATCACATGCATATGCACATAACATGCCATATCTGCATTGCATGCAAAGAAACCAACTAGCATTATTTTATTAGATTTGCATACAATTGGTGCAATGTTGGATTGTTGCTTATGTATATTTGATCTTGGTAGTTGATCATCTTTAATGGGACCGTTTTCCCATGTACATTGCTCCTTAAATTCAACATATATCTATAGTTGTTATTTCTTTGGTCTAATCCATATAAAAGTTGTTGCTCCTTTAAACTCACAAATATCCATAACTTTGTTGTTCCTCCGTACATTGGTTCATTAATTGTTTCCTTTCATAATGGTGTAGATGTTGACATGTATACGTTACCTAAGTAGAACTAACTATTGGAATTATTTGTCGTTGCACAAAAATCTCGAACTATCAACGCCTGATAGAAACACCAGATTTAACCCGACCCACGGGAGGCGTGTTGTGACCTAATAACACATCACCCCATTCCAAATGGGGACCCCCTACTTTTTAGGTCCTCTTGGTCTTTTGGCTTTGGTTCTTTGGGTCTTTTCGCGGCAATCCCTTTGGTCTCCCTAGTTTGCAAGTGTTTTTGATGAAATTTGATAAAGTCTGCAAGTTGTTTGAGCGAGTTTGACTAAGTCTGGAACTTGTTTTGCCCTTCAAACTTAGGTTTGAGATATTTTCCTTAGGCTTTTGGGAAATCTGAAAGTTGCAATGAAGTCAAGACCCTTCAAGGAAGCTTCCAATGAAATTTGAGCGAATTCTAAGCACTTACTATTTTTAGTAAGTTTCACTATGTCCCGGATTGGCCTAGTTTTGCCAAAAATCAAACTTACTATTTTTAGCAGTTTCTATTTTTAGTAAGTGTCACCTTGTCCCGGTTTGCCCTAATATGATGTTTGGAAGTACTTACTATTTTCAGTAAGTCTATTTTTGGCAAGTCCATCTCAAGTAGTGGTTAGGACACTGAAGGCAAAAGCATTCCTGAAAATCCATGTCTAAATCCAGAAAGTTGAAAAAGTAGACAAGTGGTCAAAAAAAGGGCTAAGTATGAAGATCTTTCCTAAAGTGAAAAAAGCATGAAAAATCTTCGAAGGCATGAAAAATCCACTTCATTCCAAATATGGCAAAGAAATCCAAATGATGAGCAAAAATGTCTAAGGCATGGAAGAATTTCTAAGTTTGTCAAATTCCTTCATCTTGATCAAAAAGGCATATCAAATGAGGCATTGGTGCCAAATCAAGGAAGATTAGGAAAGTTCAAGAATTCCAAAATTACTCCATCACATGGAAATGGCGCTCTAGATGAGGAATGGGTGCTAGAAGAGGGTGGAGGAGGAATTTCCTCCCAAAATGAAAATTCTTGTTCTGTAGGCAAATAGCGCCCAAACATGAGAATGGGCACCAAAATGGCAAAGAGGAGGAATTTCCTCTCAAAGACAAAATCCTCCACAACATGAAATTGCCACCCAAGACTAGATGGTGAGCACCAAAACAAGGTCTAGGAGGAATTTTCCTCCAAAGCAAAATTTCCTCCATGTGAAATTGACGCCCAACTTGAGGATGGAGTGCTAGAAAGGGGTCATGGAGGATTTTTTCTCCAAAGTTCAAAATCCTCCATCAAGGCAAAAATCCGCCCAAGACTGGAATTGGGTGCTAGATAGGGGTGTAGGAGGAATTTCCTCCCAAACATGATTTTCCTATAGAACATGAAAATAGCGCCCATGGAAGGAATTGAGCGCTAGAAAGAGGTTGAGAAGGAATTTTCCTCGATGACAAGAATTCCTCCACAGGGTAGAAACAGTGCCCAAGGACAAACTGAGAAGGTAATACATGGTCAAGATGGAAAATTTCAAAATTTAAAAAATTGCTATCTTAGGGAAGAAATTTGCCCAACATGAAGAAAAAAATTTGGCTAAATGAGAGAATTTTCTCTCTCCTAAATTCCAGAGCTCAAAATGGAAAAAATTCCTCGAAAGTTGGAAAAGTGATTGATTGATTAAAAATCTCCTTCAAAACGAGATGAACATAAGAACATGAGAAAATTCCTTCAAGATAAAAAATTCTCTCTACAAGAATTTTCTCTCCTGAAATTCCAGACGAACATGATTCCTATTGAAGTGGATAAATTGTCAAAATTCATTCAAGGAAGTAAAATCTTTCAAAATATCTTTATGAATTGAAAATGGAAAGATTTTCGCAATTAATAAGTTGGCGACATGCAAAGGGAATATTCCACATTTATGACACCTCTAATTTTTTTTAGAAATTTCCGTTTTTGAACTCCACATTGGTGGCGGGACTTGTTTGCATGGTGAGTTGTTAAGGGAAACATGACACATTTTAAATGCAACTGCCAATTTTAACCTTTCGCCAACTTAGCAACTTAGTAAGGAAATTCTATTTAAACGATGGATCGGAATTCATTTCTCACAACAGTTATTGGAGAAATTTGAAGTTAGAAAGAGGTGGAGAAAAGTTAGAAGCGAAGAGTTTATTATTTTTTCCAGAAGTTCTTGTTTGTTGATGCGGGAAAAGTATGCGCTAATCCTTTGTCAACGTAGAATAGAATGCTAAGTATCCTATCCTCTCTTGAATAAGGAAATCCCTAATGTTGTTCGAAATGATCGAAGGGGATAACCTCAAGGTTCCAACTGTCAGGTCTTGACTGCTCAGGATAACTCAGTGGTGATGTGTTTTGTTGGTAAACACGAGGCGACTTATGGATACAACAAGTTGGCCTGCATTTGACGATGCCTTGGTCTTCAAACTGGGAAAATAAATAACAAAAGGAATGGGGTTTAGGAATCCTAAGGACAATGATGGTAATGGTTGGTGTTGCAAGTAGACATATTTCCATAAACTAACTCTTGCTTAGCCAAAGATACACACACAACTCCACAAGAATAGTGCGAGATCCAAGGGAATAAAGGATTTTTAGACTGTAGATACTCATTCAGGCACCCAATTCTGGCACAGCCTGAGACAAACACCTACAGTTGAACTAAGAACAGTTTTGGGTTCAAACTAACCATACATAGGAACATACAATTAGCAGACCTCCAATGGTATGAACCTGAAATCACATCAGATACCCTCACATTTCACCATTAAAATCACTGAACTCTATTTAACCAGATGAAGAGAAACCATGCAAACAAAAGACAACAAACTGACAAACACCATACTTCAATGTTTATTTATTTGTTTCAACTGTCGTTACAACATTTTTTGTTCAACAACTTCTACTCTATTCTACTCCTTATCTGGCTACTAACCTGCTAACTTCACAAAAACTCTAACTATCTAACCCTTAAAAAGAGAGAGGCATTGGCCTTTTATAGATTTTACAATTTGAATCAGTGGCCAGGATTTAACCCATCCAATGGCTGCGATCCGCCTTCTAGAAGCTTGGCAACTTTAGCCCATACCTAGTAATTTCCATAACTTCCCAACTGCCTTCTCAACCACTTCCTCAACTACCTACGACTGTTTTCAATCAATTTTACAAATCAGGTAGCTGGGAAATAACTAACATGTGTACCCCTTGTTTTAAATTGCATTAATGGGGAACCACAAGTAGTTATTTTACAATAAGGCAATTTTGTTTTTACAAACTAATTTTCTATTGTGCATTTCTAAATCTGCATATCTGGGGTAGCATTTTGTGTGTTTTGTCCATAATTCTGCAACATCACCAGCCTTCAACCTTGTGCTCTGGACTTCAATTTGTTGTTCCGTGGTGGCGGTCTTGCCTTCCCAATCTCTGGGACATGTTCTTCATTAGCACTGCAAGCCGTTGAGATGCTCTCGCTTATGATCACTCAATTATTTCGCGTTTCAGACCTGAAAAGACAAAGAAAACTCTTTAGCATTGTTGTGAATTGATCTTAGACATGAATGTTAATAAAATCGACTTTTCTCTTTGCTGATCTAGAAATGTTCTTTGAGGTCCTGAAAGGCGAAATCTGGTGTGATCATCGAGGATGATAGGAGGTTTGAAACACATTAATTTCACCTTCTTTGGTCCTTACGTTATAGGAAAAGGCCCGAATATTTTATTATTTTCATTTACTAGGAGTGCTTGCCTGATATTTTGGTATTTTCATAGGCCCTTGAAAGCCCAATGGTAAAATTGATTTGTCATCGTGAGCCCAAACTTCACATCTCAAACTTTTCTTGAATCCGAATTTATTTTGCCAACACATTTTGACAAATTTTTCACTTTTTCACTTTGAAAAATATCGAATTTGAAACCCCCTTTATTGTCCTTGTGAAAATCCCAGGATCAGTCCACAGAAGGGTTTGGCCTATTACTTGACCCTCATAGGCCAAGGAGCTGATGAGGGGGTCGTTCTGGTAGTTACTTATGGCTTCACATATTATTTTTACATGATTTTATGATGAGATAATGAGTTCTCATGTATGATGTCACGTGTGTTGCACTTTATATTCATAATGCTATTTTAATAACTTAAAGAGCAATTTAATAATTAAGTCACTTAAATAATATTATTATTTAAGGGGAATCTTCTAGAAAGATCAATTAAATATTATTTTATTTCTTCTAGAAGGAGGCCGACCTCTCAAAGGAAAAGAATAAATAGAGGAGGCAACCTCATTGTTGAGCAGTCAAGAATTGATATTTGTATTGATTGAGTTTGTGGAGCCAAGGGTTTCTGCAAATCTATTTGTCTTTGGGAACGATACCTCCCATTGATAGCATAACTGAGGTGGTGAAAGATTCCTCCGAAGGGTTGCAGTTGAGAGGAAGGCATTCTAGTCTTTCTATTTGAGTTTCATTGGTGGCCACGGGCCGATTTTGCTTGGGTTCAAATTGAAGACATTTTGGCATCAGGTGTTTTCAACAATTTTGGGGAGAAGACTTCAGTTTAATGATCTATTGATGCCATTTTTATATCTGCTCTTTTTGAGAAGATAGGCGAACTCTTTTAGGAGCTATTGGAGGTGATTTTTGAGAAGATTTGGAGGAGATTTCAGTTCCATATGGTTGATGTGTTTTTTATGCACGTGCGAACATAGATTAAAATACCAAGGTATCTTATCCTCTCTTGAACAAAGTCTCTCATATGCTATGCTTCGCGATCAAATGAGACAACTCCAAGGTTACGAAATGTAGGGTCTCTACATGTGGATAAGCTCTTGCGGTATGATGTGATTTTTGTTGGAATCACAAGGGGACTTACATTCGATGACCTGACCATCTGATTTACATTGGATATCATTGGAACGTGGAATTTCACTGGTCCTTGGTTTTGAAAAAAGGAAAAAAGGATGAGGGTTGGAGAAGGATCTAATTCTAAAACTAAGAATGTAGGAGCAATGGATGACCTTTGATGAAACTTTAACTAAGTCTTGCTTTGACATGCTAGGATCGTCTCGACAAGGTTAGTGCGATCTTCTAAGGATAGCTTTATGATGTTCAGATCACCGCTACAAGCATAGACACCGTCAGGTTGATGCATATCAATGAAGGAGCGATAATTGAAGTTAGCTTAAGTTGAATGATTCCAGTTGACTACGCAAGGCAAGTTTGCAATCAACAAACCGCTAGTAGTATGGATATACAAATTTCACCATTGATCATACAAATTTCTTCCATTCATCTAATAACGTGAATTTAAACTTGAGAAGTATAGAGACCATGCAAATTGTAGAATCGACACATAGAATTCACCATTCCTTCAATGAAGTTTACATGTCTTTTGCAACAATATCTTGGCAACAATCTTTGCCTTCTCTTTCTACTCTACTCAAAAATGCTATCTACTATTGAGCTACTAATTATTGACTATCTCTCTTTTGCTAACTCCTAACTATTCTCTGACTATTAACCTTTACAAATGAAGAGCCAGGGCTTTATATAGGGAGCCCTTTACAAATTGACGGCTCTGATTGACATAGAATTAATGGCTAGGATTAAAGGATAGAAACCCTAATTAGGGTTTGTTATAAAAAACTTCCTTAGCCAATGAGAAAATTACATTCCAAGAGTGAGGACCAATAGGAAGCAGGGGTAGGTACACCGAAGTTTGTGTTGTCTCCGATGAGTCAGGTGCATTGAATCTGGACATGCTGAGGTGGACCAATCTGGCTGGAGGAATGATGACTGGGATGCCACCTTGTCTGATGTTTGTGTCTTGGTTGATCCTCCTTTGTCCTAATTTGATGAATGATGTACCTCCTTTACTCCCATGTGCTTGATGAGGCTTCCTTACTGTCAAGTCTTCTTTCTCCTCTGGTAGCTCATATTGCTTTGAAGAGCCTGTAAGGTCCTCCTTTGTCATCATATGGTTCCTTTGTGTATTAGAATGAGGTCTTGAGGCTAGCTTGCAACTGCTCGAACACTTGAAGTCTTCCAACGCTTTAAAACACCTTGAGTCCTCCTTTATGCATCTGGAACGTCCTTGATGGTGATGGGCTTAGAATAGGTCGTCCTTGTCCTGGCCTGATTTTCCTCCACCTGCAAAACAAACCAAAAGATGATTAAGTACTGATGATATATTTATCTCACATAGCATTTTCTACCTTAAATCATCAACAAAAGGGCATTAGAATGAAATTCACTCAAGATCCTCCCCAGGGACAAGCCCTATAAGAATTTCGCTCTGGACCCTTTGGAAGGGTCAGGAGCGAAATTTGCATTTTAGCTCAAATTTCATCATCTCCTTGCCTTGAACTTCTCTTGACCTTTGAATCGCTTTCTCCTGAAGACATCATTGATTTGACCTCCAAAAAGACCAAAAACGAGGATTTCGCTTTGGACCTTGGCCAAGGAGAGGACCTATAAGGAATTTTGCTCTGGACCCTTTGGAAGGGTCAGGAGCGAAATTTGCATTCTAGGACAAAATCTTCACATTTTATGACCACAACTTGATCAAATGCATGCCTAAAGATGCCTCTAATCTCAATCAACACTAGGTTTGATGCAAAATTGGAGCAAAATAGAGTTTTTAAGGATTTCGCTCTGGACCATTTGGAAGGGTTAGGAGCGAAATTCTTGATTAAGCTCAAATTCCATCATTTCTCCACTCCAAAATGTCTCCCAAGACAGGCACATGCTAGCCTTCTCTCCACCAAGGCTTAGGAATTCATAACTTGACCTTCATCATAAGCAAATTAGGTGGAATTGAGAATTTCGCTCTGGACCCTTTGGAAGGGTCAGGAGCGAAATTCAAGATTTGCTTGATTTCCTCCACCTAGATCTATCCTTCTCATTTTCTATACCTGGACTCTCATCTTTGGATCCCTCTCCCATGTATGCAACACTTTGTTTGACCTCAAAATGGCTTGAAAGGAGAATTTCGCTAAAAACCATGGCCAGGGACAGGACCTATTTAGGATTTTGCCCTGGACCCTTTGGAAGGGTCAGGAGCAAAATCCTTGTTCTAGCTCAAAATATTGATCATTGGTGGCCACAATCCATTCAAAGGCATGCCTGGGGGTCTTTCCAAGCTCAATCCACCCTGATCCTTACTTGGTTTGACACAAAAATGGAAGGAAAAGAGGGATTTTGGAAATTTCGCTCTGGACCCTTTGGAAGGGTCGAGAGCAAAATTCATGTTCTAGGTTTGGCTCTCCATTCCTTCAACTCCAATCCACCTCAAAAGGCAAGAACACATCACTCTACTCCCATCCACGCCATAAAAACCAAGGATTTGACCTTCTCTAAGGAAAAATGGGTGTTCTTCAAGAATTTCGCTCTGGACCCTTTGGAAGGGTCGGGAGCGAAATCCACAATCTTGGATGATTTCACACCTCTTTCATCCAATCCATCTTAAAACTTAATCAAAATCACCCTCCTCTCGCCACATTCAAGTGAATTTGCCACCCACTTAGTTCAAAACAAGGTGTTTCCAATGTCCTAGGCAAGATAGAGGGTCAAATGAGGATTTCGCTCTGGACCCTTTGGAAGGGTCAGGAGTGAAACTCTCATTTTGAGCCAATTTCTCACTTATTTTCTCCTTTTCATGCCTTGGACATACTTTGTTAGGCTTCCTTCCATCATGATCATGTGAATTTGCTCTTCAAGTTGACATCTAGCTCAAGATTTTGTGAGAAAATAGGGTTTTATATGAATTTCGCTCTGGACCCTTTGGAAGGGTCAGGAGCGAAATTCTTTCTTGGGCTCAAGTCCTGGCTTCATTTTCACATTTCTTCACTTCAAACAAGTGTTTTGCCTTTACTCAAGCCTAGGAATGGGTTAGCTCATAATCTTGGTCAAGGTGGAGTGTCTTATAGAGGAATTCGCTCTGGACCCTTTGGAAGGGTCAGGAGCGAAATTCCTATTCTAGGCTCAATTCACCTTCAAATTGACTTGACTTTGTCTTAGACTTGATCCTAGATCCATTTCCTTCCATATCCTTGCAAATTTGCTCAACCATTCAATGATTTAGGTGAAGAATTTAGGCCCTTTGTGAAATTTCGCTCTAGACCCTTTGGAAGGGTCAGGAGCGAAATTGAAATTCGCTCTAGACCCTTTCGAAGGGCCAAGAGTGAAATTTGACATTTTAGCCTCTCCGTCAGGATTCATATATGGAATATAACATTTAAGTATAAGTGCTTTAAGTTATATTACATATATACTGTCAGGATATTTGAGAGTGGTTTTGGACCTCCAGGAGTTATAATGCAAAATCTAGTTTTTGGAGGATTCTTCAATTTTCCAGACAGTCAAATTTCAGGATCAGGATGACATTCCAGACAACGCCAAATTTCAGGACATTTGAGGATCAAGATGACATTCCAGACTTCTGAAGGCGAATTCGCTCTGCCCTTGATGTAAGGGATTGGACCTAGGAGGACATTATGCATTCAACCAAGGTTTGATTTAGCAACTTGAAGTGCGACCAGATGGTACACAAAAAACACCCTAGGAATGATCTAACTTACCTCTAATCACTCAATTGACCTTACCTCTTGCGGAGATCCACCTGACTCAAGCAGAGCCTGCTACCCTAATGAGCCCCCTGGCGACCCTTCAAATGCAAAAGGTCAATAGACAAGAACCCAAAAGACCTAAAAAGCAAACCCTAGAAAGTAGAAAGTAGGGGTCCCCATTTGCAATGGGGCGATGTGTGAATACGTCACAACACATACCAAGTTTGCCATGAAGGTCAACGAGACTGACTGAACCTCGTATTCTTGTTCATTCCTTGTGTTTGAAGAAGTAGAATTTTATGGGTAATTGCTGCATCCATTCATCTTGTTGTGGCGATCATTTCCATCATTCATTGGAGGTTGGAAACTGTGGTATTTATTTAATATTGCATCTGCAAACTAAGGGCAGGAGTCGGCCTTTAGTTGGGGTGGCAATATGGCATCTAAAGGCTCACAAAAATCCTAATAAAATCAGATTTCATTGTTGGGCATCCCTCTTCCAAACGGCATCTCCAAATCAGGTTTTTTGCCCCATTTGTTTATGAAATCAATTTTCTGAGTACTGATGTTCAAAAAACTGTTGATGTGTTTTTTAGGCACATGCAAACACAAAATAAAATACCATAAGTATCTTATCCTCTCTTGAACAAAATCTCTCAGATGCTGAAGATTAGCTTAAGGATCATTCGAGTAGACTCCAAGGTTCATGTATGTAGGATCACTACATGTGGATAAACTTTGTTGGTCGTTGTGATTGCTGTTTCCTCTAGGAGCATTTATGGTTCGAAAAGATTTCATGAAGTGATTGGCAGATGATATGCAATGAAGTTTCTTCCTAAGACTACTAAATGATTATTAAAAAATGACAAAAGATAGGGTTTAGAGAAGTTCTAAGCTATCCTAAAATGAATGAATGAAGAATGACACAAGTGAAACTCAACTAGTTATAGCATCGCCATACATGAACAACTCCACTAGAACTAGTGCAATCTTCTAAGGATGTTTGGAGATTTTCAAATCACTACTAATCATAGACACCATTAGTTGAATGCATATCAATGATTGAGCAATGATCGAACTTAAACAATTTTAAGAGTTCCAGTTGACCACACAAGGCTCGCTTACAATCAGCAAGAAAGCTAGTGGTATGGATAACGAGCTTCACAATATATCAAGTGCAACATTCCATCATTTAATCTAAACACTAAAACTGACATCAAAGATTGACTTGAGAAGATAAAAGAACCTTGCAATAAGCTTCAATGATTAAGCAAAAAACACCATAACTTCAATATTTATTGATCCAATAGCCAAACAACAACAATTCTTCAAGTCTTTCTCTTGTCACTATTCTAACACCTTAACCTATTTCTCTCTTATTGCTCTTAATCTTATTCTATTGCTATTAACCATTACAAATGAAATGAGTGGAGCTTATTTAAGACTCCCAAATAAAATAAAGGGCCGAAATCGAATGAAGATCAAGGGCCAAGATTTTGCCACCTAAACCCTAATTAGGGTTTGATACAAATGAAAACCCTATCTAGATAATCATTGTCATGAATCAACCAATGAGAAGATAACATGTGCCGACACGGAAATTGAGGAAGCATCCTTCAATAGGAAAATGAAATGCCAAGTGGGATCATAACAAACTATCTTCTAGAACTTTGTTTCCTTTCTCCTTTTCCTTTCTGGCATATTCAATGAATCTGGACGTCATACTTTCAATTTCAGAAATTGGAATCTCAGGTAGATTCTTCATTTGTTCTTCTAGGTGGATTACTTCATCAAAGGCTGCAAGAAGTGTTATCTCCCATCCATGCTCAAGTACTTTTGTCTTAATCAATAAGGAACATAGTGGTATACATCCGATCCAATTGTTGTTCTCTGATTAGTCCACATTCTCCTTGAAAGATGACTTTTATCTGGTCCTCCAATTCTTGAATGTCCACATCTGTTTCAATTTCTGCCCTTTTGTCAAGAATGACACACATCACCTCAATTATCTTATCATGAATAGGATGGATGGTATCTTCAACTTGACTACATCTATTACTAACATCTTCAAAAAGGAGTTTCTTCATTTGAAGCAAAGCTGACCACTGTAATAGATTAGGAGTTGATTATTTTCTAATTACCCCTTCTTGTGCCAGTATCTGTCTAGGTGCCTTCCTTATTGCTTGCAATGCCGGGATGGTGACATCTTTAGTATGAGCGAAGGCATCAACCGTCACCATGAGGTTATGAACTATCTCAAGGACACGAATGGCTCTACCAAGTATTTTCATCGTATTTCTCACAAACTCATTAGCCATTGTGAAAGATTTATTGATCCATGCATCTAGAAGTTGTGTTGAGTTTGCTATCTTCTCCATATGGTTTATTGATTCATGAGGAAGCATTGGTGGAGGTGTGATTGTTGGGTCATGCTGCCTTAATGGTTCCTTGAACTGATCGAAATAGCTCTTCCATGCATTTATCTCCTTTTCTAACCTTTTGTTCTTCTCTATTTCAGCCTTTAGCTTCTCATTGACTGCCTTCATTGAATTGGTTGCTTACTCCATGGCTTGCTTAGAAGTAAGTGGACCTAAGTCAAATGTCTCCAAATCATATTCATCTGCCGTAATCTCATCCTCATATTTATCTACTGCTGGAGTGGCAATATGTATCTTCCTGGAGCCTATATCATCTCTTATTACTTTAGACATCTTTGAAGCTTTCTTCTCCTCAATGACTTCTTGAGGTCCATTTAGAAGACTCCCCAAATCAAATACTTGTTCTTCTTCTTCCGCTATTACCTCCTTGGCAAGTCTTTCTTTGAGCCAGTCGGGGATAGAAGATCTTCCTTCTTTTACTTGTACTTCTTCGGGCAATGGCTCATTTCTGGGGGGGGAAGTTACTTCATTATTATCTCCTTGTTCCTCATCATCACAAATCTAGTTTAGGCTCAAGTTCTGACACTCCTCCACTCCGAAATGTCTTCCAAGGCAAGCATACACTAGTCCTCTCCCCACCAAGGCCTGGGAATCCATCTCCTGACCTTCATCATGAGCAATTTAGGTGAAATTGAGAATTTCGCTTTGGACCCTTTGGAAGGGTCAGGAGCGAAATTCATTCTTTAGCTCAAAATCCTTATCTCTTGGACTCATAACCTATTCAAACACATGCCTATGGCCATCTTTAAGTCCAATTCACCTTGATCACTGTCTTGGCCTAGCACAAACTTGAAGGAAAAATGACATTTTGAGAATTTTGCTTTGGACCCTTTGGAAGGGTTAGGAGTGAAACGCAAGTTTTTCACTTGATATTTCATTTCCTTCACTCCAATCTATCTTGCAAGGCGAGAATACATCACTTTTCTTCCAATCATGCCATAGGGATCAAGGTTCTGGCTTCAATCAAGGAAAAAATAGGTGGTTTGAAGGATTTCGCCCTGGACGCTCTGGAAGGGTCAGGAGCGAAATTCATTTCTTGCTTGTTTTCCCTCATTCAACTCCATTCCTCTCACTTTGTTCTTACTTGATTCTCACCTTTGGATCTATCTCTCAACATAACAACGCTTGCTTGACCTCAACATGGCTAAAAAGGAGAATTTCGCTAAAAAACCATGGCCAGGGACAGGACCTATTTAGGATTTCGCCCTGGACCCTCTAGAAGGGTCAGGAGCAAAATCCTTGTCCTAGCCTAAAATCTTCATCTTTGATGGCCAAAACCCATTCCAGGACAATCCTAGGGGCATCTCCCAACTTCTCTCACCTTGGTCTAGGTTTAGCTTGGCATAAAAATGAAAGGAAAAGGGTGTTTTAGGAATTTCGCTCTGGACCCTTTGGAAGGGTCAGGAGCGAATTTCTTATTTTGAGCTTATTCCTTCCTTCCTCTCACCAATTCATCTTCGAAGGCAAGGTCACGCCACTTCACACCCATCCAAGCCATAAAAACCAAAGACTTGACTTGCTTTAAAGGGAAAATAAATGATTTTAAGAATTTCACTCTGGACCCTTTGGAAGGGTCAGGAGTGAAATTCATGTTTTTGCTCAATTCCTTCAAGTTTGAAGATCACCAACAAGTCAAAGTGATGCCTAAAGACATCCCATCTTAATTTTCCTTAGCCCACACTTGACTTAACATGAAATTGAGAGAAAAGAGTGGTTTTGTGAAATTTCGCCCTGGACCCTTTGGAAGGGTCAGGAGCGAAATTTCCCCCTCTGGGACAAAATCTCCACCTTTTATTGCTTTCAATCATTCTCCAAGGCAAGAACATGTCCATCTTTCTTCCAACATGCCTTGGACACTAAGAACTTGGCCAAACAAGGAAGAAAATGAGGTCCAGGGAGATTTTCGCTCTGGACCCTTTGGAAGGGTCAGGAGCGAAAATCATGTTCTAGGCTTAATTCTTCATTTCTCCAACTTGTTGACATGTATTTTGTACACTATCAAACACAAAATAAAATACCCAAGGGTACCTTATCCTCTCTTGAATAAAGCCTCCGAATGCTGAAGATGTCGCAAAAAGGTTCAATCGGGATGACTTCAAGGTTCTTGTATGTAGGGTCTCTACATGTGGATAAGCTCTCTGTAGTATGATGTGATTTGCTGGAATCACACAAGGGGACTTACACTTGATGACTGAACTTCTGATTTGCTTTGAATATTGTTGGAACACAGGCTCTTACTAGCTTTGATTTGGAAAAAAAAAAGGAAAAAAGATGAGGGCGAGGAAAGAATCTAATCCTAATACTAAGGAATGTAGGAGCAATGATTGATATTTGATGATATTCTAACTAAGTCTTGTTTTGACATCCCAGGACCATCTCCACAAGGTTAGTGCGATCTTCGAAGGAAAGCTTTATGATGTTCAAATCATCACTGCAGGCATAGACACCATCAAGTTGATGCATATCAATGAAGAAGCAACAATTGAAGTTAAGCTTAAGCTGAATGATTCCAGTTGACTACACAAGGCAAGTCTGCAATCAACAAACTGCTAGTAGTATGGATATACGAATTCCACCATCAATCAAGCACATTTCTTCCATTCATCTAATAACATGAAATCAAATACAAGAAGTATAAAGACCATGCAAATTGTTGAATCAACCCATAAATTTCACCATTTCTTCAATGAAGTTACAAGTCTCTTACAACAACATCTTGGCAACAATCTTTGCCTTCTCTCTCTACTCTACTCTAATTGCTATTCTATCAACTAGCTAATCACCTTCTAACTACTCTCTATCTGTCTTCTAACTGCTTCTATATCTATTCCTTTACAAATGAAGAGCCGGGGCTTATATAGTGCCCTCAATACAATTCTATGGCTTAGATCAATTCGAGATCAATGGCCAAGATTTTACAATGAAAACCCTAATTAGGGTTTGTTACAACCATTACATATCATTTAATGCTTGACCAATGAAATAATTGTATTGCTTGGACACATGTCCTCTCTGGAAAAATCGACCAATGGATAGCCGGGGTAGGTACATCGGAGTTTGTGCCACCTTCCATGAGTTAGATACATTGAATCTGGACGTGCTGAGGTGGACCATACTGACTGGAGAAGTGATGACTGGGATGCCACCTCATTTGACGCTTGGTTGATACTCAATTTGGTAACGTTGAGAAGTTAGCCTTAATTAATTCTTCTGGAACTATCTGCTTCTTCAACGAACCCTTGCTCTAACTTCTTTCGTCTTTGATGTGCAAGATGATTGATGTACCTCGCCTTGGAATGCTGGATTCGAAGAGGTCGCCCTTGTTGATGTTTGATCGAAGAAAGCCATCCTTGTCGATGCTAGACTGGAGGAGGTCGCCCTTGTCCTTGATTGATCTTCTTGGAGGAGACCGTCCTTGATCTGGCTTGATTTTACAACTCCGGGATCTCCATTTGATGCCTACACAAAATATTAAAGTTAGTCTTTTGAGCATCAAACCTCAAAGCATGAAATTTAAGACCTTTCAACGGTAAAACTTAAGGTATTAATTTGAAAAAAGTCATGATAAATCAAGAACTACACATTTTCAAATTAATAATGAATGGAATTTGGATTTTCAAGACTAAACTTTACAAAATTGCAATGGGATCATAATAAGTCTTGAATAAGAACTTTAAAAAATGATTCTTCATACCTTCCCTTTGAGTATTTAAGTACAAAACCTTGAAAAATGAAGGAAGAGGACCAGATTTTGTTGGGCAAGATTTATAGTCCTTCCTTGGATGAAGTACGCCTCCTCTAGTTTGAAAAAGAATAAACTCCACTAGCCTCTTCAAAAATCTGGAAATTCGCCTTCAAATGTCTTCAAAAAATCTGGAAATTATCCTCCAATCTAGCAAGAAATTGGCCTCTCCAATAGCCTTCAAGATGAATTTCGCCCTCCTTAGCTTCACACTTTCGCACTTTAGAAGGGATGAATGAATGATTTGAACTTGAAACAATGCCCCCCCTATTATATAGAGCGCTCACCTTCTTTCCTCCAAGAGGCCGACCTAGCAAATAAGCCTTAAAATAAAATATAAAAAACACTAAGAAGAAGGCCGACTTGATAAATAAAGACAAAATAATGCCTTGTGTGCTCAACTTTTAATTTTTTATTTCACAAAAATTAATTTTAAATGCCTTTATAATAGAAATTCAATTTTTTGAGGCCCAAAATTAATTTATTAAATGCCAATTTAATTAATTTTTTCAAATATTCCAAAGTTAGCAATTTGACATCTAACGCGATTTGGAGGATATTAACGCCCAAATATGGTAAAAAATAATGAATGCCATTAACTTCGCTCTGGTCCCTTGGAGAGGGACAGGAGCACTTTTTCATTTTTAGGCTAGGATTCTCAATTTTTTGAAGTCAAACCTTTGTTCACCATGCTTTAGAAGATCTTTCCCATCTCACACAACTTTGCCTTAGCATAATCTCGGAGGGAATTTGTAGTTTTCATAAAAAGCGCCCTGGTCCTTCAGTGAGGGACAGGAGCACTTTTGAGTCCATTGCATGAATTCTTGATCATATCAACTTCAAATTATCCTCCAGGCGTAGAATATCACATTTCACTCGATCTTGAGCCTTGGTAATAAAAATATCATTTCAAAATGCAAGGTAAATGGTCGTATTTGGAAATTGCGCCCTGGTCCCTTGGTGAGGGACGGGAGCCCTTTGCCTTGGTCCCTTGGAGAGGGACGGGACCACTTTTTCCTTCAACCTTCAAAATTCACCATTTTTGTGCCTTCAAAATCTTCAAAAGTATCAAGTCATGTCCAATTATCATTCCGGAAGACCTTGCACAAAACAAAATAGAAAAGTCAGTGACAAATATGCATAAAATAACATTTGTGCTCTGGTCCTTCAGTGAGGGACAGGAGCACTTTTTGCCCTCTAAGCCAAATTGTCTCACTTTTCACCTCGAAATTCCTTTGCTAGGGAAGATTTCATCTTACTTCATGCTATGAATAGAAGTTAATGTCCAAAAGAGGTCTAAAATTGTGCATATAAAGAAAAGTGCTCTAGTCCTTCAGTGAGGGATGAGAGCATTTTTTACCTTCTAGGCAAAAACTTCATCATTTCATTGTTTTCAATCAAGTCTGGATGCTTTATCATGTTCATTTCGTCCTTCACTATGCCTTTGATGTTTCAATTTGACCAAACAAGGCCAGGAATGGTTCAAATAAGTCTTTTCGCCCTGGTCCCTTGGAGAGGGACAGGAGCACTTTTTCCTTTGTCCTCCTGAGAGGGACAGGAGCGCTATGCGCTCTGGATCCTCAGTGAAGGACAAGAGCGAAATTTGACTTTTCGAACTCTCCGACAGGATAATTTTTATGGAATATAACATTTAAGTATAAGAATCTTTCTTATGCTTTAAGTTATATTTCATATATACTTTCAGGATGTTTGAGAGTGGTTTCAAACCTCCAGGAGTTATATTGCAAAATCTAGTTTTTTGAGGTTTTTCAGTTTCCAGACTTAGTCAAATTTCAGGATCAGGACATTCCAGACTTAGTCAAATTTCAGGATCAGGACATTCCAGACTTAGCCAATTTTCAGGATCAGGACTTCACTCAAGTAGGACCTGCTATCCATGATCTCCTCGACAGCACTCAAAAATGCAAAGGCCAATTGACAAAACCCTAAAAGACCTAGAAAACAAACCCTAAAAAGCAAAAAGCACGGGTCCCCATTTGCAATGGGGCAATGTGTGAAAACGTCACAACACAACTCCAAACCACCTCAAAAGGCAAAGACATGTTATCTCACTTCCATCCACGCCATAAAGACCAAGGACTTGATCTCCTCTAAGGGAAAAATAGGTGTTTTCAAGAATTTCGCTCTGGACCCTTTGGAAGGGTCAGGAGCGAAATTCTTGATCTTGGACAAAATCTTCACATTTTGATGCTTTCTTTCACTCCCTAAGGCAAGAACATGTCAAAACCTTCTCAATATGCCTTAGAAACTAAGATCTTGGTCTAGTCAAGGGAGAAGTGGGTGTCTTCTAAGAATTTTGCTCTGCACCCTTTGGAAGGGTCAGGAGCGAAATTCAAGTTTTGGGTTGATTTCACACCTCTTTCCTCCTCAACTCACTTCAAACTTGATTTAACCAATTTCTTCTCACCACAATCAAGTCCACTTACCACCAAATTAGCTTGAAAAGTTCGCCTTTCAGTGCCTTAGGCAAAATAGGGGGTCAAATGAGGATTTCGCTCTGGACCTAGGCCAAGGACAGGACCTATAGGGAATTTTGCTTTGGACCCTTTGGAAGGGTCGGGAGCGAAATTTCCATTCTAGGTTGATTTTCACCATTTCATCACCTCTAATCTCCTTTCAAAGGCTAGAACATCTCAAGGTCACTCCAACCATGCCTTAGAAGTCCAAAACTTGGCCATAACAAGGAAGATAATGAAGGTTATGTGAATTTCGCTCTGGACCCTTTGGAAGGGTCAGGAGCGAAATTCCTACTTGGGCTCATTTCTTACCTTTTTCCTCCCTTTCTTGGCTTGAATATGACTTCTTAGGCTTTCTCCTACCATCATCAAGTAAAAGTGCTCTCAAAGTGGCATTTATTTCAAGGTCTAAGTGAGAAAATAAGGTCATTCAAGAATTTCGCTCTGGACCCTTTGGAAGGGTCAGGAGCGAAATTCATATTGAGGCTCAAATCTTGACTTCATTTCTCACATTTCTTCATCCAATTGCCCTCAATAATGCCTAGGAATGAGTTAGTTCTAAGTCTGGGTCAAAGTAGAATGTCTTATGGAGAATTTCGCTCTGGACCCTTTGGAAGGGTTAGGAGTGAAATTTGACATTTTGGTCTCTCCGTTAGGATTCATATATGGAATATAACATTAAGTATAAGTGACATTTCCTTATATCTTTCTTCTTTCTTATGCTTTAAGTTATATTCCATATATACTATCAGGATGTTTGAGAGTGGTTTCGGACCTCCAGGAGTTATAATGCAAAATCTAGTTTTTGGAGGATTCTTCAATTTTCCAGACTTAGTCAAATTTCAGGATCAGGATGACATTCCAAACTTCATCACTCACCAATTTGACCTAACTCAGACCTTCAAAGATGATATTCAATCACCAAGCTTCATTGATCTCCTGAAACTCAAACAAGACACAATTAGCAACAAGAGCAAAACTTTGTCCTAAGGAAGACTTTTAAAGATGACCCTAACCCAGAGCATCCACTGACTCACCTTTAGCTAAAACAGAGCCTGCTCTCTTAGTGATCCCTCTAGCAACACTCAACATGAAAAGGCTAATAGACAAAACCCTAAAAGACCTAGAAACAAACCCCAGAAAGCAAAAAGTAGGGGTCCCCATTGACAATGGGGCGATGTGTGAATAGGTCACAACACTACCTTGCACTTGGATGGAGTGGCCCATGAATGTTGTTACCATGGGTTGGTCACAACTTAATCACCAATTATGCTGATTTCACCAACAAGCTGATTGTGAGATTCGACACCAAGGATCCAGAGGTGAAATTTAGAGAACTTGCTCAACTCAAACAACAAGGTTCGTTGGACACTTATGTAACTGAATTCCAAAATCTGTCAGTTATGGTAAGTAGCATCTCTAAGAAGCGGTTAGTTGTCCTTTTCACTTAAGGACTTGAGGAACCTTTGAAAGGTTGGGTTAAAGCATTTGATCTGCCCACTTTGGCAGAAGCTATTAAGAAATCTCGAAGCATGGAGTTGGCTGCCCCAAGGAATAAAATTCAATCCAAGCCTTTCCCTTTCAGAAAGGATAAGAAAAAGTTCACAAATCAGACCAAGAGGTTCCCTTTGCGAATGGATGATGAGCTCCGTCAAGAGCTTCAAAGGAAGAATCTTTGTTACTCTTGCAAAGAACCTTGGGCCCCAGGACATAAGTGTCATGGAAAGGGCAATTTGCATCAGATGGAGTGCTATTCTGCGGATGGATCAAATTCTGAAATTTCATAACAGCAAACTGAAGTTGAGGACAATGAGTATGAAAAGGCTCCTGAAGGGCCTGAAATTGGGTCAGAAGATAGAGGAGTGGTTGCTCAACTCTCGAGCATTCACAAGAATGAGTCCTTTAGAGTTCGGGGTGTGATTGGAGAGCATCGTGTCATTGCTCTCATTGACACAGGAGCGACACACAATTTCATTGATGAAAGGATTGTTGCTAAGAGGGGACTAGTGGTAGAGGAAGTTGAGGGCTTCAAAGTCTTGGTAGCAGATGGCTCCACTATATCCTACAACCGGATGATTTCCAACATGTCTTTGAAGCTGGGAAATCATGAAATCAGAGATGGTTTCTTTGTGGTTAGCATTGGTGGGACTGATGATGCAGTCCTCGGGATTCAATGGTTGAGATCTCTTGGTGAGATCACACTAAACTTGCAAACCATGGAGCTGAAATTCATGTTTGAGGGGAAGAAGGTAGTATTGAGAGGAATGTCGCATGGTGGACTTAAAGTTGTATCTTTGAAAAGGATGGAAAGGCTGATCCGCCATAACCAGGTGGAGTGGGCAGCAGAGTGTTTGATAATGCCTTCAAATCCATTGGTAGATAAGGGGAGCTATTGCACAGACATTCAAGCAATGATCATGGATAGAAGTAAGGTCATGGTCATGCCCTCAGAACCACTAAAAAAAAATCGGAACTATCCTGAAGACACTCAAGCCTTGATAACCAAGAGAAGTAAGGTGTTTGAAAACCCACCTCCTGGTAGACCCCCTGAGAGAGGTGCCGAACACATCATTGAGCTTGAAGAAGGAGCTAAGCCAATTATGACTACTCCTTACCGGTATCCTAAGAAGTAGAAGGATGAGATTGAGAAAGCAATCCAGGAATTGCTTGACATGGGTTACATACGGCCTAGCAAAAGCCCCTTTGCTTCGGCTATTGTTTTGGTGAGAAAGAAGGATGGGACCATGCGCATGTGCGTGGATTACAGAGCCTTGAATCAGAAAACTATCAAGAATCGGTATCCTGTCTCGAGAATTGATGAACTCATTGACGAGCTACATGATGCAGTATTCTTCTCTAAAATTGACCTCAGGTCGGGGTATCATCAGATTAGGATGAGAGCTTTAGATGTGGAGAATACCGCTTTCAGATGCCACTTTGGGCATTTTGAGTTCTTAGTCATGCCCTTTGGCTTGACGAATGCACCCGCCACATTTCAGTCCTGTATGAACAAAATCTTCTAGAAACAGCTAAGGAAGTTTGTTTTGATATTCTTTGATGACATACTCATATTTAGCAAATCTTGGAAGGAGCATTTACAACACTTGGATGAGGTGCTAAGCATACTAGAATCCGAATCCCTATTTGCCAAGGAGTCCAAATGTGAGTTTGGAATGGAAGAGTTGCTCTACCTTGGTCACATTATCAGTGTAGGTGGTGTGAAGGTGGACCTCGAAAAGATTAGAGGCATCATTGATTGGCCGCCTCCTGAAAACATAACACATTTGAAGGGATTTTTGGGTCTATGTGGTTTTTATCGAAGGTTTGTGAATGGATATTCTCAGTTGGCTGCCCCCCTCACAAATCTTACAAGGAAAGGAGCTTTTGAATGGTCCGAAAAGGCACAGACAGTTTTTGAGCGGTTTAAGGAGATCATGAGTTCCTGCCCTATTCTGGCTTTACCTGACTTCACCAAACCTTTTGAATTGCAGTGTGATGCATCTGGAGAAGGTGTTGGTGCAGTCCTCATGCAGGATAAGCATCCTATAGTCTTCGAGAGTATGAAGTTGAGAGGACCTAAAAGGCTGTATTCGATTTATGACAAGGAAATGCTTGCCATAATGCATGCCCTTGCGAAGTTCAGGCAGTATTTGGTGGGTAGTAAGTTTATCGTTAAGTCCGATCACAATAGTCTTAAACACTTAATGCATCAGAAGGATTTGAATGAAACACAACAGGAGTGGGTGAGTAAGCTGCAGGCTTACGATTTCGATATTGAATATGTTAAGGGAAAAAACAATGCTGTGGCTGATGCCTTATCCAGAAGGCCCCATTTGAGCTCACTATGTGAGCTTAGTGCTGATTGGAGGGAATTGTTGCTTACTGATTATGCCAAAAATCAGTTTGCAACCAGCATTATAGAAGGTACTTTTCATGACGAAAGGTACAAATTAGTTGAGGGGTCGATACTATACAAAGGAAGGATCTTCATTGTGGATGAATCTAAGCTAAAGGAGAAGATTTTGAAGACTTTCCATGATATTCCCCTTGCTGGTCACCAAGGTTACTTCAAAACATATAGGCAGATCCGAGAGAGATTTTCTTGGAAGGGACTTAAAAATGATGTCTTGAAGTACATCAAGGAGTGTCACACATGTCAGAGAAACAAAGATGAGCATACTTTGCCAGCTAGTTTGTTACAACCTTTGCCTATTCCCGGTCAAAAATGGGAAAGTATTTCCATGGACTTCATCACTGGGTTGCCACGGGCTCAAGGGAAGGATAGTATTTATGTGGTGGTAGACAGGCTAACTAAGTTTGCTCATTTTTTTGCCATCACTAGCTCTTTTACAGCAGCTCAGGTTGCTGAAGTGTTCTTTCGGGATGTGTTCAGATTACATGGGTTACCAAAGAACATTGTGAGTGACAAGGACAGCAAGTTCCTAAGTACTTTTTGGCAGGAGATCTTCAAATTATGTGGTACTGTGCTCACTACAAGCACAAGTTATCACCCACAAACTGATGGGTAGACCGAGATAGTGAATAAGTGGTTGGAAGGGTATCTTAGAAACTATGTCTCGGAGCAGCAGAATGCATGGGTGAGATGGCTTCACCTGGGAGAGTATTGCTACAATTTTTCCTACCACATGTCCATCCGGATGTCACCATTTATGGCTCTATATGGTTATGAAGCTCCTAGCTTCGTTGACTTAGTATCTGGTGATAGTAGATGCCCTCAGGCGAAGGATATGATGCACCAGAGTCGGGATATTCTGAGGATTCTGAGAGAATCTCCAATATGCACAGAATCAACAGAAGTTGTATGCTGATCAGCAGCAAATTGAGCGCACCTTTGAGGTGGGCGACATGGTCTACTTGAGGCTCCAACCCTATAGACAATCTACTCTCAAGAAGAGTGGGGTTGAGAAATTCAAGCCACAATTCTATGGGCCTTTCAGAGTCAACAAAAGAATTGGAGAAGTGGCGTATGAGCTGGAATTACCAGCAAGCAGCAGGATCCATAATGTATTTCATGTGTCACACCTCAAGAAGGCTCTGGGACACAACATTGTTGCTTCAGCTGAGTTACTCCCGCTTGATGAGGAGGGTGAGCTAGTTTTGGTTCCTGAAGCTATCCTTGATTTCAAGGAACGTTCTTTGAGGAGAAGGGTGATCAAGGAATACTTGATCAAATGGAAAAATTTACCAGCAAAGGATGCTACATGGGAAAATGAGCAGATTTTACTGCATCCGGCCTTAGAGTTGCTTGAGGACAAGCAATTTTGGGGAGGGTGGACTGTAATGTCCCCTTCTCGTTGATGCCCTTACAGTGGTCCATTGGCCTATTCCTAAGACTCGTAGGCTATGTGGAATGAAGAATGAAGGTCAAGCATTGATGAGGCGAGAACTTACTATTTTTAGTAAGTCAAGGGTTGGCTGTTTTGGTGATATTGTCCTACTGAGCTCTCCATGCTCTATCACTGGGTACGAAGCTCATGCCTTTTGGAGCAGTAGTTCATGACTTACTATTTTTAGTAAGTGGCAGTATGGAATGTTTCTATTTTTGGCAGTCGATAGGGTCCAAATCCTGCAGTAGTTCAGTGGTCTTCCTTGCTCAGCGTCATCCTGGTTTTGTTAATAATCAGTATTGGAGTCATAAGTGATGTAATTAAATATTATTTCCTTATCCTAAAGTTTAATATTTAATTAATTTGATTATTTTTACTATTGATTAATGACTTTGGAAATTGTGCATAATGTCTCCTAAGTGCTACATGAATTGTTTATGTCTGGAAAGGGACGCCAATATTAAAATGGGAGATGTTATTTTATTCAACAAAAGTATTTACTAAGTCAAATTGTGGTCTTTGCTTGCTTGGCGTGATTTTGACTTAAAGTATGGCACCATCCTTGGGTAAATGAAATGCAAATGGGAAAGATGAATTTGGGTGCATTTGTGAGCATTTGTATTTGGATTTGGTGGAGTTAGAAGTTACAAATAAGAGCCTTGGGTTCCCATTTTGGTTACCTTATGAAATTGCATCGTTATGCTACCGGATTGGCGATTGAAAAATCTAAGCTTCGAAGTGTGGCTTCCTAGCTAAGTCTCAGTTTTGTACTTGGAAGATAGTACCTAGCTGTGTCCTTGTATTTCCAGTGTTGTTGGTTAGTGAGTTTGCAGGTTGTTGAGTGTTTTGTGTGGGATTGGAGTGTTTTCTGGTTGTTGGTCGCGGAGTTGCTAAAACTATATTTTGCTCATACTTCTTGGCCAGGCGATTCCATCATTCTGGGTAACGCCTCATCCATCTTTCCTGCCACTGGCAATTCATCTTGTAAGTTTTTAGCACCTTGCATTGAGTATGGAATTTTATAATGCAAATCGAAATTCTCTGGTTAGGTGTTGGGTTTAGGGAGTGCATTGGGATGCGTGCTAAATAAATGAGTTTTTTGATAGCTTCCTTTGGGTTTGTTTTCATTGTTGCTGGTATAGTATTGGTTTGGAACTGATTTGGGGTGAATTGGGTGAGTGATGAGAGAGTTATGAGTGTTTTAGTGAGTTCATAGGCTGCTGGTTTTACATTTCCAGTTTGCAGATTTGATGTTAGCAGAATTTCATGCTATTTATTTAGGATGTTCAGCATTGCTCTATTACTCTCACTCTCTCTGTTATTGTAAGGTTAAGTAGTAGTACTACCAACCATTCTGGCTTGTAAACTCTCATCCCGTTGAAAAGTGGAAGAGGCTGGCTTGCCGCCTATTTCAGTTAAATTGTAATTCAGTCCTCCCGCTGCATAAGTGGTCGAGTTGAGTTTATTTGTAATTCAGTCCTCCCGCTGAAATACCGCGGTTGAGTGATTTGTGTCTACTGTATGTTTCTCTTGGCTGGTTCACCACCAAGTTTCTTGCTTTCTTGCTGGATAAGCAGAAGGGGCTGGCTTGCCGCCCAGTATTGTATTCACTTCATCTTTTCAGCAGATTTGAGGTCTAACGATCCCCTATTCACCGTATGCTCTCACCTTCCCATATTGGGCACTTGGTGATCGAAAGTGGAAGGGTTGCAATTTTCAGCAATCTTGAGTTTATGTTTTCTAACCTTAATGGGTTATCTGTTGGTTGATGATTATTATTTGTCCTAAAAACAAAAAAAAAAATCTGGGATATTACAGAGGGTGAAAGGAGGAGCCTTACAGAGAAAAAGGAGCAGAACAAGGTTGGGATTGGGGCGGCAGCCAGTCATTTCTGCAACGACATGGAAGCTGCAATGCCTTCCCTTCACTTTATGTTTCTCTGTGAGCTCCTCTTTCTATTTTCTCTGATCCTGGTCATGAAGGTTGGAGCTCCTCCTCTAGTTTAGGGGCGACTTTACTTCTTGTCAGGACTTGATTTCCCTTCCCAAAGGGAAATGCTCTGTAGAACAAAGATGATGCATCTCACAATCCATCTAGAAGCATCTGCAGTGATAGTGGTACGGCTCAACAAATTTTGTTTCTACCAAAATGCAGTTAGGAATTTTGGTTCTACTTCATCATGAACGCCAGCATGGACAGTCTTTTTGGAGACTGTGAGGAATATTTCTGTAACAAAGTAACAAACGGTCTTATGAGCTTGTGACAGGTGTCTCCTTTGGCTTGAAGCTTGTTTGCTCCCTTGTTTCTATAAAAGGGAATTCAGGGCCATGAGATAGAGGTCGAGAATTTTGGTCACAAAGTTTGGGTCCAAATCCTTGGTCATGTATAGTAAGTCTAGGTGAAATGAGTAGGTTGTAATAGGGATTTGCAGAGAAAATAGAATGGGTCTTGTGTCTTATTTTATTGCAGGTTCTTGAAGGAGTTATATGTAAGATAATTTGTAACAGAAAATAGTTTATTAAATGAACGCAAGCATAGTTCAAAATCATTTCTCCAATGTGTAACTCTGTTATGTTTTAAATGAGTGAGATCAAGGGTTTTTCTCGTTCGTTGCATTGTTGTGATGTATGTATTTTCTATCTTATGCTTGATCTAAGGGGTCAGTTAAATTGCTTAGATAGGATCTGCAGACTGATGGGGCTTATACATGGATTCTAATAAGTATTTTGTGCTGGGACAGATAGATGAGATACATTGTAAGGCAGTGTTGTCTTAAGATCTTCAGCTATTAGATTAATGTTCTGTTATATTTTCATCTTATGCTTTGCAATTTCATTTGCCCAATGGATAAGACACTGGCCATGGCTTGTAGTTGTTTCTAGTAACAGTTTTTTACTCATAACTCATCAATAGCTTGTTGAAAATTGCTAATATTAGAATATCTTTTCACTTTTGTATATGTTACTGCTTGTCGAAAGTCGTCTCCCGCTCCAAAGCAAGTCGAGGATCACTAAGAGCTAGCCACTCTGTAGCATTCTCCCTCTTCGTTGAGCCCCTTTTAGGAGTGAGATCTTCTGCTTTGTTTTAATGTCGTCCGCAAGTGTGGTGCGAAGATTGCAGGAGCATTAAGGGATCACCCTCCCGGGTTTTGCAGAGCCTGAAGTGAAGAAGGGTTAGCATAATCCTTGTCATATGTTGGTCCAAGTCCTCGAGTAACTCTAAACAGTTTGGAGTTGGCCTCTCCACGCATGATTTGAGCGCCCGACTTGGTTTTTGTCCCTATGGCAATGTAAAACCCCACCATGTGCATTCTGGGGAACCAACAGGGTACATGATGAAATTCGCTCTATGACCTTGGCAAGGACAAGACCTAAAATAAAACTCGCTCTCTGTCCTTCGGAGGGTACGCACATGATTCTAGAGAAAACTTGCTCTAAGACTTCTCCAAGGTACACATATTCAAATTCGCTCTAGACCCTTAGCAAGGGCATGAAAATTTCACTCTGGATCCTTTCCAAGGACAAGACTTGAAAATCACTCTTGGACCTCTCCAAGGACAAGAATTAAAAATCACTCTTTCACTTGGTTGATTTTGACCTTGAGTTTTCCAATCTGTCCATATGAAAGAATTATCAATTCGACCCTTAAGAACACCTATGGAGGAAATTTGCTCTATGACCTTTGGAAGGTACATGCCCTTGGTGAAATTTTCGCTCTACGACCTTGGCAAGGACATGACTGGTTGAAAGAATTTCGCTCTAGGACCTCAGCAAGGTACAAGGTCAAGGGACTTAGGCAAATCCGCTCCAATGACTTAGCAAGGTACGCAGTCTTGATGAAAATTTTGCTCTCAAGTTGGGACAAGGTACGTAACTTCATGAATGGCTCTTCACTTATCTCTTTCACCTGATTTTACTTCGTTTGTTCAATCCTGAAGTCCATCTACGAATCATTCTTGCAACACTTGATGACCTGCTCCACTCATTCACTAGAAAAGAGCATAGAGAGACTACTCTTAGAGAAGGCAAAACCTAAGAAAAAGGGGGGTCCCCATCTTGATGGGGTGATGTGTGATGTGGTCACAACAAAAATCAGAGGGCAGCCATTAGAGCACAGTTATATCTTTATTCTTGTATCAATAACTAACATTGTGTACCTTGAAGAGTCTGAAATAGAAATCAGAAAATGATGGCAGTTGAAGTGTTACTTCAGACCTCTTTCCCGAAGCATGTATGAGAACTGTTTGACATAACGTGATTTGGCTGTAAGTGCTTATTTGCATCAGTTATCTATTGTCTTGGCCCTCTCCTGAGTCTTTGTAATCAAGACTGCAATAATAAATAAGTCAGTTGTGAGCTTTACATTTGCTGTCATTATTTGTTTCATATTTGAGGTTACATGCCAAGTGTTTGACAAAATGTCAACTAGATTATTATGATGTTTGTATGCTTTATTAGTTGATAAATCATCTCTAGATTCATTGTATTGCACTCCTATATTCCTACAAGCAAAACTGCATAACACGCAAGATTATACAGCTATCCAAAACTGCATAACACGCAGGTTATACAGTCTGAAAACTAGAACAGCAGGTTGTCAGTCAATTGTTTGTTAATATTCCCTACATTCTCAGTCATATAACAGCAGGGGATATTACACCCCTCACGATACTTTCATCGGTGTTGCAAGAAGTGATAAGAAAAGCATTGTTTGGACATTTCATTTTGTTCTTACTTTGCCTTGGCATCTTAATAATTGCTTGGGCCTTTCATCGGTGTTTTGTTTGGCGATTTAAAAATGTCTTACCCCAAAACACAAACTTTACCTTGGGCACCTCCACTATTGACCTAGCTTATTTATGCAGAAATGTGTCCAACATTGGCGACGGCTGAAAAGTTCTTAGATGAACTCTCATTTTAAAGTCCGTAGATGAACTCTCATTTTATCACTTGACATCCCATACAGCCAGATCCTACTTTGTTCTGTACAACAAAATCAGGATGGTTGTTGGAGTGAAGCACACGAATAAAATCTAGTTGGAGGATTACTGGGCCAATGCCAGGGATGATTTTGAAATTAGGAAAAGGATGTTTTCCAGATTGTCCCTTGACATGATAAGACTTTGTGAAATTATTCAGGCACCAGATCAGGTCAAGGAAGATGAGAATGTGGTTCAACCGGAATATGAAAATCTAAATGTTTTAAGTAGTTCAGTCCTAAAATTCACAATAAAAAATGCTACAAGATTGAGATAAAATTTGGAGGGCTAAGTTTTGGAGATCTGGGGAATTTCCACCCAAATCTTTCCACCAAGAACTTGCAAATAAGACATTCAAGAGTTTGCAAGCGAGTCATGTTTTAATAATAATTGTTCTTTGTAAATATCAGATATGAGACTTTAAATTTTCATTACTAGGTGTCTGGATGGATCTTCCTCCAATAGCTAGGGGTGAAGAAAAGAGCTTTCCCATAGCTTGCTTATAGCTCTAGAAATTTGAAATAATGGCGTCTCTCACTTTGACCTTGGGTGTCAGCTTCTCAATACATGTTGAGAGGCCTTCCATAACCTCCCCATTAGCCACTGTGAAGCCATACAAGAAAAGACGAGGTTGAGATTGTACTCCGCTGCATGAATAGGTTGGTGAAGTTGCTTATTTCATCTCTAATCAAGGACCTCCCAAATAGGGGCAAATCTACTTGCATCTCCCTTCTAATAGTCTTAGATATGGTCCCATAAATGTATCCCGTTGGGTTTTCCTCCCTTTCCACCAAGCATAAAATCCTCACCAAAGTCTTTTATATTGGCAAAGTACAAATAAATTGAAGTTACAAATTTACAAGTGACAGTTAAAATAAAAAGTTATAAAAATTGAAAGCAAATAATTTAATTTCTATGCTCCCCCAAGTTTTTGGGATAGGAATGACAAGGGGCAGTGGGATGTTTTTCTCTTACAAGGGTACTTTTTGACCTTTTTTTATGGATGACTATTAAAAAATAGGGAGATTTCTATAAATATAAAGAAATTTCAAATATTTATATTATGACATTGATAAAGCATTCATCATAGACATTATAAATGCTTAATACATAACATTAGACTTGAAATGAGATTTCACATAAGAATTGACAAACAACTTAATTAAATTTAAATTCTTTCACTGTCAATGTGCATACATATTATATTTCAACTATAAAATGAAAAAGGTAGAGAAAATATATAGCTCTCCCTAATCAACAGATGCATCTGTTAGGTCTACATCAAAATTGGAGCTCGAGTCCAAATCACTACTAATATAAGGGGCAGCCTCAAGTAGTGGAACCCAACCAATTCCTTGTGTCTTCTCCTCATCAATTTGTATAGCATCTTCAGGATCAACATCCCAACATAAGGATAGAGTTTGATGATACTAGGGAACCTATCAATCCTATAGTCGAAAGGCACTTTATATAGCCACCAACTTCTTCGATCATCTAGAGCTAAGTTTGTTCCTCTTGACTGATTGGATGAAGCTATATGTGGACCAATTCCTCTCTATTGTTGAGGAACTAACAACCTGTCAAAAAAGACAAATGGCAAGTACCCTCAACTCTGGTACATTATGAGAAAGGTTGGTAAAATACCCGAAAGGGTAGTTACCATACCTTTTCAATAACGATCTTGTTTACAATTAATAAATTAAAAACTTTTAATAGTTCTTTAATTTATTAATTATTCACAAGAAATGTGGAATTCTTTTAAAGCATCATGATAAGAACATTATATATTATAAGGGTTTGACCCCTAATAATATTATGTTCTAACAAGTTCCCAAGTTTCATTCTTCTCGATTTGATCCAATTCCTCTTTCATAGCCCTTATCCAATGCTTGTCTTCACTTGCTTCTGTAAAGTTCTTCAATTCTATTTTGGAGAGAAAACACAGGTTTGCATGTGTAAATGTACTAGCAAATCTCCTTGTCAATTTTTGTATCTTTGTCCCCAATAATCAAGTCTTCCAGATGATTGTTCTGAACAAATCTGGATGGAGTCTTGGATGGTGCCATTGATGATGTCTTTGGTTCTCTTTGCTCAATTTCTTCATTTTCAATTTCTTCCTCTACTTCCTCTTCTTTGCAATTTTCCACTTCTTGATGATCAACTTCTTGGCCCATTTCCTTTTGATGCCTTTCTTCATCAATTCTCACATTTGCACTTGAAAAAACTGTGTAGTCTTTTATTATGACAGTTGTAATCTTTACTCCTTGTGGAATATCCAAGATAGATACCTTAATCATACCTAGAATCAAACTTTCCCAAGCCTTCATTGTCTCTTCTTGTATAGAACTTTCTCCCGAATACCTTGAAATACTACATTGATCCAAGCCTTCCCTTCCAAAGTTCATATAAGGTTTTGTTGTTGTTCATTGTGATTTGTGCTCAGTTCAAAATGTAGACTGTTGTATGAACTGCTTCTCTCCAAAAATTATCGGATAGCTTGGACTCATTTAACATGGCTCTTGCCATTCCTTGAATTGTTCTATTTTCCTCTCAACTCCATTTTGTTGTGGAGTTCTTGCAATTGAATATTGTCTTCTTATTCCATGCTGTTCACAAAATTTTTCAATTCATTTGAAGTGAACTCTCCTTGTCTACCAAATCTTAGACATTTGATTCTTAACCCAAATTCATTCTCTACTAAGGCTTTGAATGTCCTAAACCTCTCTAAAGCTTCAGATTTTTCTTTTAGAAATGTTACCCAAGTCATCTTGGAATAATCATCATTTAATAGCATGAAATAGCTCTCCTTGCAAGCTTCTTGTCCTTGTTGGCCCACATAAATCAGTATGTATAAGTTCTAAAGGCTTTGATGTAGAGTATTCCTTTTATTTGAAACTTGTCCTTGTTTGCTTTGCATATTGGCACTGTTTTCATTTAGTATAGGAGGCTTTGCTATCTTCAACATGTCCCTTGTTGCTTTCTTATTGCTGATCTTCACAATGCTATCAAAGTTAAAGTGTCCAATCGTTTTGTGCCACAACCAACTCTCATCTTTTTGCCCCATATAACACTTTTCACCTTTGATTTTATTGAGGATGTATAGATTATTGGTTGTTCTATATGCATCTGTTATCAATTTCCCTTCCTTCTTGATCTTACATCCTTCATAATGAAATGTGAGATTCTACCCTTGGTCACATATTTGACTCACTTAGGAGATTATGCTTCAACCCTTCAACATATAGAACATTCTCAGTTTTCATTTTTCCATTATCCAAACTAGGTGTGCCTTTTCCTTTTATATTTTCCGTAGTGTTGCCCCCAAATTTCACTATGTCTTCACTCACTTTGTTTAGGGTGAGCAATTTGCTCTTGTCACCAATCATGTGGGTTGAGCAACCACTATTAGCATACCACTAGTCTTTTTTCATTTTGAGCATGTAGGGCAAATTGTACAAGCATGGATCTCTCCATTTCTTGCTCTCGCTTTTGTTGGCAATTGACACTCTATTGGTTAGGTTACATTATGTTGTCATTGATGGCAACATGATTTTGGGTTCCGGCTTCATATGGTGTACTGGCAAGCACTTCACAGACTCTACACCGGCACCGGCACTGGCACCGTCAATGCAGGCCGACATGGTATAGCAAAGGTCATCGGTATTGGAGGCCGACACATCTTGGATCCAGCATCGACAACTTGTTTTAATGCTTATTCATTTATGTTAAATGGCCGACATGTAAATATGATATTGTATATATCTTTGTAAGCCAACATAAGGCATAAATTTGTATAGGGTATATAGGGGAGATTGATTAGATCATTTTGCAATAAGGATAGACATGTGGAATGGATATATGGATGTGATGTAATGCGAAATATATCAGAGAGACTATGTATGTGAGGAATTCATTGTAAAGGTTATTCTGGTACTAAGGTTTAGGGTTTTAACCGGAATAGACAAAGCTTAAACTGAAACTGTATTTTGGCATAGGAGATGCTATATTAAACAGTTCATACTTCTCCGGATTGTTGTCTGGATTGTTATGTAGTCAGTGAGGCTCCTATTGTGATGAGCAGTGTGCTCTAGGCTGTAAGCCTTCTTGCAAGTGCAGGCCCATCATATATTGTAATACTCTTCATATGGCCAGTGAATTGATATTGTGGGTCACAAATCCCACCGTGGTTTTTCCTCTTTGAGGTTTTCCACGTATAAATCTGTGTGTTATGTTTCTCATTTATGTGTTTGGCTTATTGGTTGCATTACTTCTTTCAATTCTATTTATACCGGTTGGTGTATGAATGTTTTGTTAAGGCTAAAATTTACTATTCCAGTACAACACTGATTCACCCCCCCCTCTCAGTGTTATTGGTTTCCAACAATTGGTATCAGAGCCTTGTGCCTCGAAGGAAGTTTAACAGCTTGAGGAAGATCCTGAAACTAGAATCATTGAATATGGCTTTGGAGAAGCAGCTTGAGATGGCACTTGAAGATTATTATGCTGAAAGATTGAAGAACTTAAAGCTACAAAATGAGTTGAATTTTGCTAAAGAATTTATTCTTGTCCTACAAGAGAGGCTATCATCTATTCAAGCTAGGAGGAAGGAACTTTTGCAAAATCAGGATGATGAAGAGAAAAATGCACTTAAGGAACAATGTCAGAAATTGAGTCAGGAGAACATGGTTATGAAGAATGAAATGCAAGCTATGACTATGAGCATGTCTAAGGAGATTGAGGACAAAAAGAAAAAGGTAGAAAATCTTGCTCTATCCCTAAAGAACAAATTTGAAGAATGTGGTAGGTTGGTTCATGAAAATGAGATGTTGAGGTCTAATTTGGTACAATCCCATAGCAATGAGCAAGAGCTTGAGAGACAAATGTCAATACTAAGAGATGATTTAACTGCTGCAAGTGAGTACAAAGAAAAATTCAAGATCAGCTCATCACAACTTGATGAGTTACTGAAGAGACAGAGGCAGATTGGAGATTCCAGTGGACTTGGATTTGAGCAAGGGCAAAGTTTTGGTACTGCCAATGAAGATCAAAACCATAAGGCACCGGTAAGGCAATTCAATGCTTATAAATTCAATGGTAGATGTTTTGTTTGCAATAGATTTGGTCACATGGCTAGGCAATGTAGAAATGGAGCAAATCAGAACCCTGATTCTGCTCCCGATAAATGTTCTAAATGCAATAAAATTGGTCATAAGACAGAAGATTGCAGAATGAATGTAAAATGCTATGCTTGTGGAAAATTTGGACATATGGCTATTTAGTGCAGGTGAAGCAATTTCACCGGTTTTAGCAAGGCAATTCAAAAGAACAATGTTACATGTTATGCATGCAATGAAATTGGACATATTGCTAAGTTTTGTAGAAGAAGAAATCCACCAGTTGGCAATGGAGGATCAAATGATAAAGGCAAAGAGAAGGTTAGTGAAATCCGCAAGATCATACTCAGAGAAGGGTTAGAAAGACTAAAGAGCAATCATCAGATGGGAATGTCCCAGTTACCTATCCACCAGAAGAGGCTACTCCTGTACCGACAGTGATCTCATCCGGTAACTAAGGCAGATGCCTTAGGGGTAGGCAAATTTCATGGAACACGATGCATATGCCCCTGGAGGAGTTTCTGGAAGTTCCAGATATTGGAGAGGATTATCCGGCAATGATATGTTCAGAGCGAGATCTGATATCATTCACCAGCAGTCATATATGTCAATAGACAATCAGGGTTTTCTTGATGGATAAAAGGTCGATTACACTTCATTGTTAATCACCCAGCATTCAGAGCGATTTCAGAGCGACTTAGTGCAATCAGAAGCTATTCAGAGGCGATCAAATTTCTTCTTGAGCGATCACACCGGCATCTGGAAGGATTTGTTGGAGGTTTTCACCGGAAGCGTTCTAAAGGTATTTTCTTGAATCATGGAATCGGGATCATCTTCTGCTCCTATTTTCGTTGCAAATCCAACTGTAGTAGAAGTTAAGGACTGCCCTAGGCCAATTTCAAACGGTATCCACATGTGGCTACCAAGGAAGATTCGGTTGGAACGTTTTCTCGCGTTCCAGAGGGAGTGGTATATGTGGAAGATGTTAGGGCCTATATTCATTGTCATATAGAGGACTTAGGCACTTCAGAGATCAAAGGGATGTATATGAATGAACTCATGGGAAAATCTGGTAAGATCAAACCAGCATATAAACACATCGAAGATCTAGGGTTCACTCATATTCTGGATATTCTGGAGTTGGAGGATGAGATAGTCAGATATGTACTGAGCAGAGTACATGGGGAATTCATATGGCTGGACTGACCCTACAAAATCACTAAGGAAGCCATTCGGGCAATTATTGGCTTATCATCGACAGGGCCACATCCGGATAAGAAAGTATCAAATGACTTCGTAAGGAAGATCACCGGCGCCACATCAGACAAGAGATCGATGAAGGTGAGCACCATCACCGACACCGACATCAAATTTGGAAGCATGGCCATAGGCTACAAGGTAACTCAGTCTGATCGACTGAATTCAATTTCAAGTTCATGTATTTTGGCCGCATATAGGATGATGAGAGAAAATATCAAGTTAGATCTTTGTGATTGGATGCTTGAGGAGTTATTGATCAATTTAGGGAAGATTAAAGGTGAGAAGAAGGGCCCCTTCCGGTATGGAAATCTGTTGGTCTGCTTAATGTTATACTTTTTGAATGATACTCCCGGTTTTGGAAGGAAGCAATGGGCTTTTGACATCCCAGTAGGAAGACAGCTAAAACAATCAATTGTTGCATTGGGAAGTCTTAGAGATGATAAGGTATGGGGTTACTTCAAGGCTTTTCAGAAATCTATGAGGTCTAGGATTAGAGTACCTAAGCATATGGGGTTCCACAAGGACGCGTCCCCCCCCTTTTTGGGTGCGTCCCCCCATCAGAAACGTCTCGGGGATGGGGGGATGGGGACGCGACGTCCCCTGCCGTCTCGCCACCGCCACCCAAGCGTCGTCGGGACGCGGAGACGTCCCCGCGTCTCCCAGGGAGATGTGGAGACGTGGAGACGTCTCCTTGGGAGACGTCTGGGCGTCTCCCCGTCCTTCGAGAGACGTGCAAACATCTCTCCAAGGACGGGGAGACGCCCAGACGTCTCCTGTCGCCCCCACGCATATGCAATATTTAAAATTAAAATTTTAAAAAAAGGTGACTTTTAAAGTTTTTTGAGGGTTAAGGGGTAACTCTAATTGGACGTGGGCCAATAGAAAAATAACACCCGACGCCTTTAGAAAATAATAAAAGTATTTTTGGCCTCATATAGGGAGTGCTGCCCCCAAACCCCCATTGAAAAATATAGGGGGAAACCGCGCCGATAGAAGTAGGGAAAATCTAACCTCCGAGTCTGATTAGGCTCCATATAACAACACAACTTAGAAATCTTGGTATTTGGATTTAGTATTTCAAATTTCCTAGTCTCATTTGAAATGTAATTCTTACACTGTAATATTGTCATACATCTTTTCAAAACTAGTTTTTCAAGTACTATATGTATATGTATAACTATATCAGCACCACCACCCCGCCACCCCCCCGCCGCCGTCCCCCCGCCGTCCCCAAACTTAGGCCCTTGGTCCCCCCGTTTCGGAAACGCGTCCCCCCGTCCCCAACGCCCGTGGAACACTGAGAAGTACTCTACCGACATATGTTTCATGGTCAAGAAAGATGAGACCCTCATTGAGGCAGTCAAGCCCCGGAAGATTTAGATAGCTGAAATGGGCTATGAGGTGGATGCATTAATTCTTGATGCATATGCGAAAATTCTACTTGATGCAGATATAGATGAAGCAGAAAAACCTTGTGGAATAGCACAACAAAAGACTCTTGAGGTTGAAACTGAGTTCAACCGAAAGAAGAGGGAAAAACAAGAAGGTAAGGCAAGCAAGTTTGTACAGGAAGTTTCAAAGGACATTAAGGCACTCATTGATGCTATCCCGGAGAAAGGGAGAAAGAGGAAGGATCCGGTAGTTCACATTGAACCTGTGACTGTTGATTCTGAGCCTAAAGATGACACACCATTAGCTTTCAAAAGGGTTGTGAGGAAGAAACCGGAAGAACCTAAAGTGGAAGCAAAGAAACAACCGGTTAGGAAGGTCACCATCAAATTACCGGCACAAGAGCAAGCACCCAAGGCCACACCATCAGCTGCATCCGGTATTGCAAGAAAGAGGAAGAAATGTGACATTGATTTGGCACTAGAAACTGTAATGTGACTATTATACCACCCATGACTTGTGCTGAAATTGTTGATGAAATTACTAAGGATGGGATGCTGAAAAATGTTAAGTCTTATTATGATACATTAGAAGTTGATGAACAGAGAGAGATAGAGGAAGCAATTCTTCTATATTTAGATATCTATAAGAAAGCATTAATTGAAATAGAAAATCAAATACCGACAGAGCTATACAACATGTTAGATGCTAGAAGGTTATCTGCAATGCAAGAAGACAAACGCATTAAGATGCAAGAACTTTTAGCTATATGTGTTGCTATAACTCCAGATGAAATGGAAAAGACAATTGAGGCTGCAGACAGAAAGGTTTTCAATAGAAAACATAGGATAACTAGCTTGATGTTAGGAAGGATGAATGAGATAATAAAGGAAACACAAAAGGCTTGGATAAAATTTTTGGGAGAGCATAGAGGATTCTTCACTTCACCGGAGACAAAGACTGATACTATAGATACATTGGTTGAAGGGAAAGGTAAAGGAATCATGGGTACTCCACCCTTAGTTTTGAAGAATATCAAGATAGTGGAAATTGAGCCACCAGTTAACACAAATGTACAAACAAATACAGAGACACCGGTTAATGCTAAGAACATTGTACAAGATACTAACATTGAGGACACTTGTCCTCTAGATATTAATGTATAGGTTGAGGATATTGTTCTTAGAGAGGAACTGACAGTTGCACAGACTGCACTAAGTGGCGAAGCCACCGGTGCAAGTGAGGAGGCAATAAAAGTTAAATCACTAGAGAAAATAGGGGAATCCGATAGGGAACCAGTTGTTGGCACATCATTATTGACAATTGACACTTATCTAGTTTAGAAGAAAACCATCACAGAAATGAGTCCCACATAACTAATGATGATGGCTGCTCAGAAACTGATGAAGGAGGGAACCACAGATAAAGGGATTATAGATCAATCCATTGGTCCCGGAATGTAAGATTGAGAATGAAGCAAGCCCTTCCAACAAGCTTAAGGTAATAACAAAGCACATCTCTAAAGATTTTCAATCATTACAGCAGATCTCTAACTGACAAGCACTTGAAAAATTCACTTTGGCTAAGAGATCTGCTTTTGATTAGATAATTGAGAGAGAGATGAAAAAGATTGAGGAGAAACTAATTTTGATAGAAAATTCTTTGAAACAAGGTACTAACATATATAGGGTATGTTGCAATACAGAGATTCTTACAACAAAAGTAGATGAAAAGATAAAAGAGATACAGGACAAAGTTGCTAGTATTGCTAACTCTTTTGATGGACTAATTTCATTGACAACATCTATTGATGGACAAATTTTGACTTTGGAGAATCAAATTTATGCTCTTGAAAAGGAAAGAGATAAGATCATTTGGAGAGCCAGAAGTCTCAGAGGTTTGGTGAGTCCAAGATTGGATTCACTTGGTATACATAAGAAGGAATGCATGGATATGCTTGGTAAGCCCACACTAGCAGAAGTCACTGAGAAGGAATCACTTGCATATTTACTGAGTGGACTTGTATCTATCTCTGGCACATTCAAAACTGGCTGGGATACTTATGTAGAGTTATTAGAGAAAGCTTACCCGAAAATATTGAAATTGGTTAAGCTCTGGTAAGACATTTTTGGAGGTATTCAGTGTACAGTTATTATTCTTTGACATATTTTTTTTTGGGCATTTATGTCAAAGGGGGAGTAGTATAGATGTGAAAAAGGATTGCAAGGGTTGCATAGATTAGGGGGAGTTACAGAGTTTTTGGAATTTTGGAGTATTGGAGCATTTTGCATATTCAGCTCAGGGGGAGCAGGGTAGGATGAAACAAGGTAGGATGAAACCGACAGTTGAAACCATGACCATTTTTCACATGAGTGTTGCCATCAATGCCAAAGGGGGAAATTGTTGGCAATTGACACTCTATTGGTTAGGTTTCATTATGTTGTCATTGATGGCAACATGATTTTGGGTTCCGGCTTCATATGGTGTACCGACAGGCACTTCACAGACTCTACACTGGCACCGGCAGTTTAGAAGATTTCTTTGGTCACCAGCAATGCAGGCCAACATGGTATAGCAAAGGTCATCGATATTGGAGGCCGACACATCTTGGATCTGGCATCGGCAACTTGTTTTAATGCTTATTCATTTATGTTATATGGCCGACATGTAAATATGATATTGTATATATCTTTGTAAGCTGACATAAGGCATAAATTTGTATAGGGTATATAGGGGAGATTGATTAGATCATTTTGTAATAAGGATCGACATGTGGAATGGATATATGGATGTGATGTAATGCGAAATATGTCAGAGAGACTATGTATGTGAGGAATTCATTGTAAGGGTTATTCCGGTACTGGGGTTTAGGGTTTTAACTGAAACAGATAGAGCTTAAAGCGGAACTGTATTCTGGCTTAAGAGATGCTATATTAAGCAGTTCATACTTCTCCGGATTGTTGTCTGGATTGTTATGTAGTCAGTGAGGCTCCTATTGTGATGAGCAGTGTGCTCTAGGCTGTAAGCCTTCCTTCAAGTGCAGGCCCATCATATATTGTAATATCTCTTCGTATGGCCAGTGAATTGATATTGTGGGTCACAAATCCCACCGTGGTTTTTCCTCTTTGGGGTTTTCCACATATAAATCTGTGTTATGTTTCTCATTTATGTGTTTGTCTTATTGGTTGCATTACTTCTTTCAATTTTGTTTATACCGGTATACCGGTTGGTGTATGAATGTTCTGTTAAGGCTAAAATTTACTATTCTAGTATAACATTGATTCATCCCCCCTCTCAGTGTTATTGGTTTCCAACAGCTTCTTCCAAACTTTTGTAGATTCCTTCTTTTGTCTTGGAGGTTCCGCAAAATCATTTATATGAAAATGTGCTTTATGTCCAAAGTTGTTGCACTTGTAGCACATGATGTTGTAGTCCATTAGAGGGGCATTCCTCTTGGAGAAACCAAAGTCATTCCTTGTACAAATTCTACAATACATTGCTTTATGACCAAACTGATTGTAAAAGAACCAATAGCCAAAGAAGGAATGATGGAACTGGGACATATGAGACTACTTTGGTGGGAATGATCTTTTGAATCTTTCATTCTTTTCTTTGCCAGGGATATTGTTCTTATGTGAGATGTCACTTCCGTCTTGGTGAGACTATTAATAGAGTTCTTGAGTGCATCAGCATAGCCTTTGTTTTTTTTAATTGTCTTCTTTGGGAGGTTTGTAGCCTTAGAACTTGTGTCATCTTTGATCGTCTTTTGATTTTCCTCAAAGCCAATACTAGTCTTGATAAAAGGCAATATTTGGGAGTTGATAATGTCCTCTAGTATTTCTGTACTTTTCAAACTTCATGTTTCGATTCAATTTATCATTAGATTTCTCCAACTCTTTCCTCGTGGAAACAATTTCAAGCTCTAATTACTCACAATCCAAATCCTTTGCCTTTAGCTGAGCTCTTACAACTTCAATCCATTTTGCCTTCTCAATTTGAATCTTCATATCCATGATCATGCTTTTCGATTCTTCAAGGTTTTTTAGATATCTTTGCCTTAGATTCATTGTCCTCTTGAATTTGTAAATTTAGCTTTGAATTTTTCTTCTTAAGCATGTTGATTTCATCTAGGGCACAAATGAGTTCTTCCTCCACATCTACTATGGCATCCTCTTCTCCTTCTAACTCTTCTTTGTCTTTGTCATCACATTTTGGGGCATCATCTCTTGTTTCCATTGCCATGAATAGAATAGAATCTGTACCATTGTTGGAGAATCTTCCATCGCTTTCTTCGGATGAGCTATTATCTTCTTGGATGTATAGGCTCTTATGCTTTCAAAGGTTCTTCTTTTCATGCTTCCCTGGTGTGTACTTTTTCTTGTTATGTTGATATTTCCCTCCTTTTCTTTTGCTATAGGCTTCTTCCTCTTCACTACTCTCACTCTTGGCCTATGAACACTTAGCAGCAAAATGACCTATATTACCACAATTAAAGCATTTAAGTGTATAGTTAACTTTGTTCTTGTCGAATCCTTTCCTAAGATTCTTCACAAAGTGAGCTTCTTCTCCATCACTTGATTCAAGTTCTTTATTTTTCATCTTCTTAGATGCTTTGAAAGCGGATTCTCACTTTGATGTCTTCTCCTTCTCAGTTCTCATTTTGTATTCCGTGAGAATCCCATGCAACTCATCCATCTTCAAAGTGTCTAGATCCTTCATTTCTTTGATGGCGGAAACTTTCACATCAAATCTCATGGGGAGAGATCTTAATACCTTTTGCACAATTATTTCATCCCCAATCTTCTCTCCCCGACCACAGATAGTGTTAACTATTTCATCCATGTGAAGTAGATAGGCTGCAACATTTTCTTCATCCTTCATCTTCAAACTCTCAAATAGTTTCATGTGGTTTTGGAGCTTGGCCTTCTTTACTTTGTCATCTCCTTCATTGGTTTTTTGAAGCTTGTTCCACATTTCTTATGTTGATGTGTATTGCATAACTTTGACAAATTCCAATTTAGATAGGCCACATAGAATTGCATTCATTACTTTAGCATTATTTTCACTTGCCCTCTTTCCAACTTGTTCTGTCGGTGGAAGAATTGGTGCCACATAGCCCCTCCACAATCAGTTGCCATATATCAAATCCAAGAGCCATTAAGTAAGTGTGCATCCTTATGCTCCAAAAAGCTTAGTTCCATTGAATAATGGAGCTCAATTTGAAGAGAAACCTTCTTGGCACACCATGTGTGTTCTTGAGGTCATCCTTTAAGCGGTTATGCTATGTGTGAAGGATCTTGCTCTGATACCAATTGAAGAAACACACACTTATACTGAGAGGGTTGGGTGAATTAGTATAAGACAATCTTTTACTTATTAAAAATTTAGTAATCAGAATGAGGCAATCAAAAACATCCACACAAATAAGAGACACAAGATTTTGTGTGAAAACCCTTTTAGGGGAAAACCACGATGAATAGTTGTTTGGATCTACCATTCAAATCAAGCCTCAGCAAAATGAAATATTCTTTACAAAGATTTGAGGTACCAACCCACAGGAGACACCAATCCCCTACAATTGGGCACCAACCTCCAAAGAAATAATATGAGTCATATGAAATTTTTTCTTGAACTTAGCTCTAATTCTCCTCCACAAATCTGATCTAAAAATGCTTCTTTAAATCTACTTACAATCTTAAATACTTTCTACTCATATATCTGCAATAATTTGCTTTAAGATGTCATTATAAATCTTCAATATAATCTTTAACAAGTTGCTCATAAATCTGCCATATTGTTGCTCACAAATCTGCCATGCAGTCTTCAATAATTTGCTCATAAATCTGCTGTATAGCTGCTCCAAAAATTCTGATTTTTAACTCACAAATCTGCTCTAAATTTGAAAGATATTCAATAATATCTTGCTTTCTAACTCTCAATCAAACCTTTTTTTATGCCTTGCCAAACTGCATTTTCACCTAAGTGGGTCAGCCAAAACAGCATTAAATGAATTTTATTTTATTTATAAATCCTTTCAAATGTGGGTGCTAAAACAAGGAGGGGTCGGCCCCTTTGATAATTAATTTATTTGAAATTTAAACACCCACAAATGGGGCGGTTCCATGAGAGAGGCCATCCCAAATTTTCTAATCCTATTTTGCATTATTAAACTCCTCCAAAGGGTGCTAGACATGAGTCGGTGCATGTAGAAAATAAACAATCATTTTTGCAAATTAATTATCACCTCCTTGCCCAATGATATCCCGATAATAGTGCCATAAATTTGGCACAATCTAATGAAGCATCCCTTAAAGGAAATGAGGTACCAAGGCAGGGGACGCATTGTCTAATTTAAATTTTAAATTGAAGCTTGAAGTTACCTTGACGATGAAGAGTCCCACCCTTTTTGCACTTCTTTCACCCACTCAGCTATGAAAGTATTTTGTCAAACAATTGGCACCCTTACTGATTGCTTTCTTTATCATGCCATTTTAACAAACAGTTTACTTGCATGTATGGAGTGATGTTTTAAATGTTTATTTGCAAGGTATGATCATTATTATTGCAGATTGATGTTGCAAGAATGCCAAGTTTTTCAAGTTCAAGATACATTCACTTCCATGCATTCAATATACCAAGATAATCCAAACTTAACTTAAACAGATCACTGAAGTAAATCAGAATAGCACTCAAATCAGAAATACAGTGAACATAACTTATTTTCTGACCTTTAATATATTTTTCAGAATAAGATTGATATTGCAGCACTTAGATAATACCTAGCAAAGAGCAGACTTGTAGATGCCATGGTAGGGAATGTAAACAACTCCAATACTTGCTCAGGCTCTTTTCCATGTCCATATTAGATGTGGATTACCATACGCTCCAGCTGGAAGTGAACAGCTGGTTTGATATTTCAAACAATCAGATAATGAAGCGCAATGGTGAATCTTGTATGAATCCACACTAAAGATGGATTTGGGTTTCCGTCCAAACCACCAAATAACTCCAAGGGTTTCCATCCTCAGATTTCTTTGAAATGAAAGCCAAAACTCTCAAGCTTCTTAGAAAGAAATAAAATGAACCCTGCCTATCAAATGAGCTCCAAATGAGCCCTTAGCTTCTAGAAAACCCATTTAATTAATTTTTATATTCACCTTATATCTCCCTATATTGGTGTCTATATCCATAAAACACTTTATTAAATTATTTAAAACCTTATAACTCCCTAGTTGCCAATATAAAGTCACTTTATAATTCTCATTTGAGCGTCCACATAAAGTCCCTTTTATTTTGTCACATCATAGTCATTTAATTTAATTAATATTATTAAAGTTAAAATTGATTTAACTTTAATAATTTAACTTAAATCATGAAACCCTTGATAATTGTCAATATCAACTCATGGTAATAATCCATCCACTTTCCAGATATAGATATGATGCCAACTGACCACCCCGGTGACTTACTATATATAGTAAGTATAAGAAAAACATCTAAGCGACTTTCTAAAAATAGTAAGTGAATCAAAGTGTTGTGAATGATCTCCAGAAGGCACACCACAAGTAAATTGGGACTCTGAGCTGAAAAATACTGAAATAAGAACCAAAAGGTCAGTTGAAGAGCCATAGAACACCCTCAAAAGGGTCCCCTAATCACCATGTTAGCCTATGGGGACCAAAGTCATAGGCTAACCTTTAGAAATAGCTGATGCTTAAAAAGGGGACATTACAGATGATCTCTATAACTCTCTTCACAAAGACATCATAAAAAAATATCTTTGTGGTCCTCTCTCCATCAATCTTCAAGTATTTTGAGTTGAGCCATACTTGACTCACAAACATTTGCTTCAAGGATTTCAATGAATTAGAAATGCTTTGCAACATTAGAAAATTAATTGCAAACCTTGTGACACCTATTCACACAAGCTCTTTCCCCTTGCTGTGATCTTTCATCAAGTTCAGAACCCAATGGTGATTATAAATATATTGTGTTATGTTCGTTGCATCTTCTACAGCTGGTCTCACAATCAATTTTGTCTTTGTTCTGCAAAAGAAGGTCAAAGCAATGGGTTGCACAAAGGGTCTAAAAGAGTGTTGTATGCTTCTCTTTAAGCAATCTTTCAACTGCCATGTATGCCTCTCTATTGTCGCTGATAATTTGCATAACATTCAATATGACCATGTCTAAAACAACCTCCTCCAACATCAAGCTCAAAGTTTATGCATTATTTATTTTGTTGGAGGCATCAATTGACTTCAAGAAAATTAGCTCACCATTTGAACACACCAAAAAATTGATGGTGGTGTAGTTCCTTCCATCCATCCACCCATTAAAAAGAATTGTGCATCTAAACCAAAGAAACGGGACTTGGACTCGGCTCAGACTCGGACTCGGACTCGGCTCAAACTCGGACTCGGGACTTGGAGTCAGACTCGGCTAGACTTGGCAAAGTGAAAAACTCAAGAAATTTAGAGATTTTTAAAGATTTAAAACTTGTTTCATGCACCCTTTATTAAATACACCTTGAAGACACAATAACATCATCAAACTCAGCTCATTTGATTACATACACAAGTATACATCAATCACATAAGCATAAATGCAAATTGTAGCTGAAGGAAATAACATAGATATATAAATATTGTCAAAAGTATACAATATTACAAAAGTCATGGAATAAAAAATCCACCTCATCATATGATCATCATCAAATGTTCTATACAAATACCAAAGGTAAATACAACTACAAGCCTATGGCTCAGAGGAGTCTGCATCCACTGGCCCCGGCCCCCTGCGAAGGTGTCTAAGGTAGGTCCTGGATGATTCGGCAGCCATAGCCTCTCCCCGTGACACCATGCCAACCTCACCAACATCAAGAATATATGTGTCACTATCTGCCTCTGGCTCTCGTGCCTCTGCTCGTGCTCTCTGCTCCTCCTTTGCCATGGCTACAGCCTTAGCCTCTATATCTACCTAGTCAACCCAATCAATGGACAATAAAGCAAAAAAAAACAACTTAAAAAAACTTTTAAAAATGTGTTTTTTGAATACCTTTTTTCATGCCCAGCACCGACCAAGTTTGCACGACGGTACTTGCGAGTTTGGGCGATTTTGGGGCAAAATCGTTGAGTTGGCGAGTTGGGTGAGTTTGCCCCCTGGACTCGGTCGAGTCCGAGTCCGAGTTTGTTGAACTCGTGGGGGGTGACTTGGACTCGGACTCGCCGAGTTTGGGCAATTCCAGGAGATTTCCGTTTCTCTAATCTAAACTCTCACCATTGCTTCTAATACCAAAAAATTGGGTATGCCTTATTTGCTTTTCTTTGCACCTCCTTGTTCCACCTTGAGTCTTGCAATGATGGTTGTGCTTCAAGTATGTTGCTAGGCACAAAAAAGGCCTTATAATTAGGTCCTATTCAAGCTAGATTTGCCACGTATATATGGACAGCAACTAAATCCCACAATGCTTGTTTATTATGCTCTTGTTGTAGTTGTTGAGAATGTTGCCTTTCTTGTGACTGGTCCTTCAAATTTATATGCTGATATGGTTCATTTGGTTCTTGCTCGTAGTGATTTGGCTGTAAAGGTTGTTTCTCTAGTAGTTGGTGTTGTTTCCTCTATAGTTGGGGTTGCTGATGTGACCCTTTCTCCTCTTATTGTTGGTGCTGTTCTAATTTCAACTAGTCCTTTGGGGAATAAAGGTAAAAAGATGGCAGCTGAAGATGGAGGAAATGGGTTTGAATCAAAGATTCAAACTTCCAACATCCACAATGAAGTTCCTGCCAAAACACGCATGCAAATCAAAATCTAAACTAGAAACACACATGCATGTCACACAACCTACTTCATTATACTCCTTAAATCAAGATCTTATGTAGATAATATGGCTCTCAGAAGCACACACAAGAAGCTATGATTTATTGGAGATTCACGATGATTGCAAGAAACGTGAAAATGAGAAACGCAAGAAAGCAAGATCAAACTATCAAAAATGCAAGAGTTTGAATGCAAAGTCGTGGATAGCAAAAATGGGATAGGGGCTCTATTTTATAAGCATTCTTCGGGTGAATCCATGTTGTAGGATAAATGTAGGATAATAGATCAATTGTGAAAATGTAAATGTTTATCCCATATTGGTTAGGTGGATGTAATAGATGGATACAAAGAATGATAAATAAAGGAAGTGAATTTGAAAGGGGTTTGAGAATAAAATGGATTTAAAGGAATAATGGAATATATGTTATTAAATGGATATATAATTAGAATATATATTGATTTAATGGATTAAATGAGATAATGAAAAAATGGATATACTATTAGAATAATGGATATTAATATAATGAAAAAAGGATAATATTATGGATTCATCTAATTAATGGAAAAATTTAGGTCGGTTGGAAAAGACAATTTTTACATGTCTACAGCAGCTATTGATGCTTTTGTACCTGTCATTGATCGTATTGGCAAAAATATTTCTTTTGATAGCAGCAATGATCATTCCTTTGGTCCATATCCAGCTATTCCTATTCGTTATCACCCTAAGAAGTGGCTTAAAGAGTGTGTTGACTTCAGAGTAAATACTAGAAAAATAAATGTTAAGGACTTAATAGTATTGACAAGAAGAAAGATTCTAAGGATGTTAAAAATGTCTAGTGTTGGTGGTTGTCTTCGATAAGTTTTCTGATTTTTGGTTGAAACTGTTAAACTATGTAGTCTTTTGGTTTAGCCTGAATCTTTTGGTGCTAAAAAGCGGGTTCAAGTTATCCTATTTGTTTGGTCCCAGTTCAGTCTGTTTGTTTTATGATCATATGTGAACTTTATGATTCAGTGCTCGATCTGAGCTATATCTGTATACCTTCTTCAATATAAAAGACAAAAAAGTATATTCTTTCTAATATAGAATCAGCTTTGACTTTCTGTACTAAAGAGTTGACTGATCAACGATCTAGTATTAGCTTGTACTGAACATGATTGCATTTTAGTCCCTATGTTCTATGTGTCTGGTCACAGTGAGTTCCCCCTAGCTTGATACTGTGAATGTATATGTGCATCTTTGCTTATGCCCCCTTGACTGTAGTGAATTATTGTGTGCATTTAAAGGCCCACTGGCCATAGATGTCAATTAATTTCATTCTGCATACAAATAGGTTCATGTAACGTAAGTTGAGGCAGCTCCGCCACAAGCATATGTTTGTTCATAGAGGATGGTTGTACACTGCAAAAAATAATAACTGATCGTTCCTCTTTGGTGCTTCTTTGCTTGCCCTTTTATTTTGTTTCTCTGGTCCTATCTGTTTTCTAACTCAATATCCTGCTTCTACACCTCGTTCCTCTTTGGTGGTGCTTTTCCTGCCCCTTTATTTTATTTCTCTGGTCCTATCTGTTTTCTAACTCCTATCCTGCTTCTATACCTTTACTTTTATAATCATTTAGAAAGTAGGCTAGTAACTAAAGTTAGTTTCCTATTCTACATCATTCGTAGTAATAGCATGTGTTTAAGATGGTTTAGTTTTGGGTGTAGAGTAGAAGAGGAAGCCTGCCTTTCCTGGTTCCTATTCTTCATCATTCAGAGTAATAGAATGCGTTTAAGATAGTTAAGTTTTAGGTGTAAAGTAGAAGAGGAAGCCTGCCTTCTCTGGTTCCTATTCTACATCATTCGTAGTAATAGCATGTGGTTAAGATAGTTTAGTTTTATGTGTAGAGTAGAAGAGGAAGCCTACCACATAGTTTAGTTTTATGTGTAGAGTAGAAGAGGAAGCCTGTCTTCTCTGGAGGTTCTTGTGCAGTTATTTCAAAGCAACTATTGATGCACAAGAGTAAGGATGGTGGTTGTTGACAATGTTTTAGTGGAAGATGACCTTAGTGATAGGAAGGCTTTCCAAAGCTTCTACAGTAATTTAAGTTATTTTCCTATGTCGGTATTACAACTTGTAATGTCCCCATTTTTGTGAGCATCAGAGTTCGAGGGATTAGTCTATTATTTTGACTCTTGTAGGCTAACATGTTTGGATAGAGAGTCTCAATGGCAGTTCCACTTCTTCAGTTTAGTCTTGAGTTCAGTTCCAAGGCCTTTGCAATTAGTATGTGGACTCAGTTGAGGGACTTACTATTTATGGTAAGTCAATCTGGCAGTAGTGCTATTTTTAGTCAGGGCACCTAGACACATGGGGGTTATTAAATGTTGACTCCAGCTTCAGACGACACGTCAATAGACTGAATATTGAGGGAGATATTAATGTTTTAGTGGTTAAGTTATTTAATTAACTTTATATGAATATTATAAAGTCATAAAGTGACTTTATAAAATATTAAAGCCACTTAAATGTTATAAAGTGATTTTAAATCACTTAAATCATAAAGTACGCTTAAGATGAATTTTAACTATGGAAAAGTAAGTTAAATACATTTTAATGTATTTAAAATTGCAATAGGGCGTACTTTCTTGGAAATTGTGCTTGTGAGAGAAAGTCAAATTCATGGAAGATTATTGATTATTTGACATTGCTTGATATTTTCTCTATGGATTGTCTGAGACAAGGGTTTCAGAGGGTTTGCTATTGAAGAACGTTCATTCTTCATGGATCTGTGATTCAGAGGCTGTGAAAGATCAACTGAATTATTGCAAACTGAGAGGGCTTCACACAGTAGTTTTCATGTGCTTCATCAGAGGTTATTTGTGTTAGTTATTTGCAGATTTTGTATAAGGAAGGAGGCAATACAGGTTAGAAGCCTCATTAGCAGCATTGTTTCAGTTCAATAACTAGTCGTACAAGATTCTTTGCTGGCCATACCAATCAGCTTGGCACGTGGGGCTCCAAAGAAGGGGCGTTTTGCCTGGGAGGCTAGAACGCCTACCCAAAGTGCATTCTGAATGCGCAATTCCCAACACCTAGTCCTTTCAAGCTATTCCATCCATTTTTGGCTTAGAGAAATCACGTTATGGAATTGTACGGCCATTTTGGTCAGTTTCCCAGTTTTGGCTGGCAAACACCAAATTTCTTGTAAAATTCCTAACTGGGATTTTGCGAGCAATCAGTTTTATAACCAAAACTAAGTAGAAGTTGATTTGTGCAGTAAAAACCAATGGAGGAAATAACAATTTATATTATATATAGCAACCCTTATCTGGTATTTGCATTATTTTCAAAAATTATCATTGAACTACTAGAAATCAATTTATTCTTTCAAGCAACAGAGATAAGATTGGCGTTACAATGCACCTGGCTGTTGATTAGCATTGATCAGGATACACGATGCTTATATTATACTGGATCTGGAACTCTGCATTCTGCTGTACATCACGATGCCCAATTCCTTCTATATGACATCTATTGTCAAAATACTGTGTTACTGTTTGATGCCTTTGCAGGGGTCCTGTCCACGGGTTTAGAGTTAAGCACAAGGGGAGAAGTGACGCCTTGTCTTTGACTTCCGCTGTGGTCACTGGAAGTTCAACGTTTGTTGTGGTGGAACACACACCGTCGGTTTTATTTTCCCCACATTCCCTTTGTGATACACTGTTCTGCGTTCGAATTCATATCATCGGGTTTACCTACACAATTCCACTGCAATACACGGACGCCCTGTTTCGTAGCAAAGAGTATACCCGATATCGGGTTTCTGCAATGAATGACGACACAAACACGGTCACGTTACTGCTCTGTTCGTGATATGCGGAAGTTTGCAAGTAGTCTATGTGCAGTTTCAGCCTGTCACTACCTTCACCACGCTGCGATTAATCTTTCCTTTGTCCAGCGTAAGATATTCACGCCTCTACAATTTCCCACCAACACGCAGTTATAATATGCTTGGCTCATCATTTTGATTCCAATAGGCCAATACTGGCTGGCGAAAGGAAATGTTCTAACAAATGTTGATATCTTGTAGATATTCAACCTTTACTTCCAGATCTTCTCTGAAAAAAAATCTCCCCTCTTTCCTCATGTGCCAGTCCACATTTTAAAGAATGGAGACGGGTAAAATTCCCGTAGAAACCAACTCCCGTAGAGTGGATAATTAAATAACAGTTTAAACAAAGTATTTAGGCAACTATTATTTAACTTTAATCTTCATTGAGAAAATCAAAGAACTCTTATTATAAGGAAAGTTTACTTAATTTATAAATAATACCAAATAGTTTTAATTTGACGGGGACATTACAGTCTCCCCTGCCACGTGTTGCTTGCCCTCAAGCAACTCCAAAACTCGTTCATTTTCCCAAGTGGCATCATCCTGAGACAGATTTTTCCATTTGATGAGGTATTCCTTGATAGTTCTGTTTCGCAGTTGCCTGTCCCGTGTATCCAAAATTACTTCTGGAATCATCTCAAGCTTCCCTTCATCATTCAGAGGAGGTAAATCATCGGAAACTGACACCTGCTGCCCCAAAGCTTTCTTGAGACAAGATACATGAAATACATTGTGTATCTTACTATCCACTGGTAATTCAAGTTCATAGGCTACTGCACCAACCTTCCGGACTACCTGATATGGACCATAAAACTGAGGTTTTAATTTTTCAGATCCACTATGTTTGAGAGAAGATTGCCGATAAGGTTGCAACCTGAGAAATACCAAATCTCCCACTTCGAAATGGCGTTCAACTCACTTTTTATCTGCATAGATTTTCTGTTGATTCTGAGCACATTGCAAATTCTCCTTAAGGGCTGACAAAATGTCTTGACTTTCTTGAAGCCAATCACGAGTTCTAGGTACATTGCTTTGTTCAAAAGCAAGGTCAAGAAAGGAAAGTACATCATAGCCATATAATGCTTTGAAAGGAGACATACCAATTGACATATGAAAGGTAGTATTATAACAATATTCACCCAAATATAACCAACGAACCCAAGCCTTCTGATGACTGGCTACATAGTTACAAAGATAACCTTCAATCCACTTGTTCACTATTTCCGTTTGCCCATTGGTTTGCAGATGATAACTGGTGCTATTATTCAACTCTGTACCTGTCAATCTGAAAAGCTCCCCCCAAAATATGCTCAAAAATATGCTATCTCTATCACTGATTATAGTCCTTGATAAACCATGTAATCGGAAAACCTCCCTGAAGAATAACTCCGCAATCTGAACTGCTGTAAATTCTGTAGTGATAGGAAAGAAGTGTGCAAATTTAGTTAATCGATCAACCACAACAAATATACAATCTTTACCTTGGGATTTTGGTAAACCTATGATAAAATCCATGGATATACTTTGCCATTTTTGAGCTAGTATAGGTAGTGGTTGTAATAAACCGGCCGGATACGTTTGTTCTGCTTTATTTTGCTGGCAGGTGGTGCATTCCTTGACATAGCGTAGGACATCGTTTTTTAAGCCTTTCCAAGTGAACCTTTCTCTTACCTGACGATACGTTTTGAAGTATCCAGGATGTCCTGCTAGAGGAATATCATGCATAGATTAGAGAATTTTTTCTTTTAACTTCGATCCTGGAGTTAAATAAATTTTGTCCTTGTAATAAATAATATCATTAACAATTTTATATTTATCATCCTGTATATTACCCTCTAGCAAATCACATGCAAAAGAATCCTTTGAATACTCGACCACCAATAAAGATTTCCAATCAGCTGTTACGACAGATAACGCATTGATTTCAGGCCTTCTAGATAAAGCATCAGGAACAACATTATTTTTACCTTTTACATATTCAATCTCAAAGTCATAAGCTTGAATTTTACTGATCCACTTCTGTTGCCTATCATTTAAATCTTTTTGTCCCAAGAAATATATCAGACTGTTATGGTCAGTTTTCACCACAAATCTACTACCAACCAAATACTGTCTAAATTTTGTCAAAGCATGCATGATAGCCAACATTTTTTTATCATAGATGGAATATAATTTCTCAAATTTATTAAGTTTCCTGCTCTCATAAACTATAGGATGTTTGTTTTGCATTAAAACTGCCCCTATTCCATCACCAGAAGCATCACATTCCAATACAAAAGGCTGATTAAAATCTGGAAGAGCAAGTATCGGACAAGAACTCATCACCTCTTTAAGTTTCTCAAATACCCGTTGAGCTTCCTCAGTCCATCTGAATGCCCCCTTTTTGGTAAGATCTGTTAAAGGTGCCCCAAGCTGTGAAAAACCTTTGACAAACCGCTTGTAATAACTACATAAATCAAAGAATCCCCTTAATTCTGTAAGGTTCCGTGGTGGTGGCCACTCCAAAATGGCTCTTATCTTCTCTTGATGGACCTGTACCCCCGTTGCACTGATCATATGCCCTAAATACAAAATTTCAGTCATTCCAAATTCACATTTAGAGGCCTTTGCATATAATGATTGTGATTCCATAATTCCAAGAATTGTGTCAATATGTTTCAAATGCTCATCCCATGTTCTGCTATAAATCAAAATATCGTCAAAGAATACTAGCAAAAATTTCCTTAATTGTTTGTTAAAAATATGATTCATACAGGATTGAAATGTTGCCGGAGCATTTGTTAGACCAAACAGCATAACCAAGAATTCATAATGGCCATAATGACAACGGAAAGCAGTTTTATGAATATCTTGTTCTCTTAACTTAATCTGATGATACCCTGATCTCAAATCAATTTTAGAAAAATAAATGGCACCATGTAATTCATCTAACAATTCATCAATTCGAGGAATCGGATACCTGTTTTTGATTGTTTTTGTAATGTCCCCCCTTTGAAATAGAATTTAATAATAAATAATAAAAATAAAAATAAAATTTTAAAAATTTAAATTATAATATAAAGAATATAATTAATTAATATTTAATTAAGTTAATGAATGGTTAAAAGACATGGAAGGAAAAGTTGTGACTCCCTCAACAATAAGATATAAAAGGGAGAAGAGAACCTCATTTGGGAGGGGGATAACTTGGAAATCAGAAGTGCAGATCTGATTTAAATAAGAAGTGCAGGTCTGATTTTGAAAGGTTGTGTCCCTTTCAAAGGGCAGAAATAATGAAGAGTCGCACACTTTCAAAGGGTGTTAATGGTGAAAGGGTGTGTCCCTTGCCAAAGGGCATACATGATGAAGAGGTATGACCTCTCCCTCACATTGAGAGATATAAAGAAAAAGGGGGGATAGTGCTAACAGGGATAGTCACGTTGGAAGCAAAAACCGTGGAAGGAGTAGAGCATACCCAGCATATCCAGGATACACCATCGACAAGTGAATGGTAAGTGGCTTGCCCTAAACCGTAAGAAATACTTCATGAATAATGTCGTGGAATTCGAATCATACCGCAAGATAAATTAAAGCAGAATAGCCGGTAAATAACAGAGATACATTCTAAATTAATATATCAGAGATGCATTTAGAATCAATGTTGCAGAGATACATTCAGAATTAGCATAATAGAGATGCACTCAGAATTGTAATGACACTTCTAGAGACAGAGATACACTCACGATTATAATATAATAGTGATATATTAGTGATGTTAAATAACAATTACCATAAGATTGTAGAGATACACTCAGAATTAAAACAGAGGAAATAGAGATTGCTTCAGAGGCAATTTACAGAGCTAGGGATCATTGAGGCATTTCAGAGCATAATTATATTTAAGTCCCTGATAATGTCTACGATGATTGCTCCTTTTAAAGGAGCCATAGAGACCAGAGGGCATAATTGAATGCCAAGATTCCAAGAGGAACCCAGAGAGAGATTCATAGGGAATCTCTTAGAGACAATATATATTATATTGTAGAGGTTAACCATATGCATATGTTAGAGATAGAAAAGTTTGAGTAGGGGTGGGATCTCTGCCAAGCTTTGAGAACATTAATGATTTCACTCATTAATAGAGATCCCAAATAGAGACCTTAGGAGGACGACATCCTGGGTTGCTCCTAACTGAGAAATATTTCTCAATAGAGGGTTGGGTCAATCCAGGTAAGGTCCAACTGAGTATTGTATCTTTTTTATAGATACAATAAATCAGTTAACATTATTTGTTAAATATGTAGAATAACGTATAGCGTTCTTTCTTGTATAATTGCACAAATAAATATATATGTTTAATTATCTTTCATATTGTTTGTATACTAACGTTTGTTTGCAGGACTTGAACGCCAAATAATCCAATCCCCAAGTGGGAACATTACAGTTTTTTTGTTAAGAGCTCTGTAATCAATACACATTCGAAGTGTTCCATCCTTCTTTTTAACCAACACTACAGAAGATGCAAAAGGACTAGAACTAGGTCTGATGTGCCCCATATCCAATAACTCCTTAATTGCTTTTTCTATTTCATCCCTGAATGTTTTAGGATGTCTATAAGGAGTAGTTATCACTGGTTTAGCACCTTCTTCTAATTCAATAGTATGTTCGAAACCTCTATCAGGTGGAACTCCTGGGGGAATATCATTAAAAACCGAATGATGTGAATCTAATACTGTTAACAAATCAGCTTGATAGAATTTAGATTCAAAACCTGATACCTTGTTGGAGATTAAACATTGTGCTGACCATGCCACATCTCCATGTTTGAAAATGGCTTCCATTCGTTTCGCACTGATGATCCTGGGCCCACTGTTAGACATACCACGAAGGACTACTTTTTTATCATCAATTTTAAAAGGGAATTCCATTTTTTTAAAGCTTTGTGTATATTCATCTAATGTTTCCATCCACTATATGCCCAGAATAACATTAGTGTCAGCTAGATCAATCACATAGAAATCGTCAGTAACAGTGTAATTGGCAAGAGTAATATTCAATTTAGGAACTTTATGAGTGCTAGACAAATTAGTTCCACCTGCTACTCTAACATCAAATCCCTCATGTTTTTCTGTCTGCAAACCACGTTTTTCTACGAGTGTTGCATCTATAAAATTATGAGTAGAACCGCTATCAAGCATAACAATTACCCGTTGTCCATTCAAGACTCCTCTAACTCTGAAAATATTATAGTGTGGAGTTCTTGTCATGGATGCTATTACTCCTCCCTGTTTAGTATCTGTTTCCAACTCAGTATTCTGAGGTATTCGTTCTATGTTAGGATCAACATTCTCTTCATCCTCACTGTCAGACATAACCTCAATATAATGAATTTTCCCCTTCCCTAAACATCTGTGTCCAGGCTGCCATGCTTCCCTACAACTGAAACATAGTTTTTTCCTTCTGAGCTCTTCTCTTTCTTCTTTATCTAACCTGTTTTTAGGGAAATCATCTCTGTTGAAAGGTTGTTTGTCTTTTTCCGGTTTAGGAGGTGGTCCTTTGTTAAAAACTTTTCCTTTGGAAGACGGTTCCAATTCTCTGGCCCTTTTGACAGCTGTTTGTAAAGTAGGAGGGTTTAAGGATTTAACCCACCCTTTGAGGGAGTCAAACAATCCATCTATAAATATCACAATTTTGTGCCTTTCAGAAATTTCAGTGACTAAGACTGCCAATTTCTCAAATTCAGAAATATACTATTCAACGGTTCCAGTTTGCTTAAGTTGAGTTAGATTCTTAAGGTGTAATTCAGGATCCTTAGAATCAAACCTATCAATAAGTTTTTCAGTGAACTCAACATAAGTGCCTATCAAATTATGACCTAAGGTTATTTGTCCATGATGCCACCATTCATGTGCTATACCATCAAGGTGTAATGCAGCATATTTAATTGCCTCCTCTTCCAACATAGGGTTTAATTGGAAGTAGGTATCTAATTTTTGCACCCAAGCCCGAGCAGTTGTTTTACTTGTTCCGTCAAAATAAGGAATGGACATTTTTCCAATTTTCCTTTGCAATTCACTATTATTCCCTCGCTGTCCTCGTGGCCTATGTTTCATTCTGACATTTAAATATCCTCTAAAGGTCATTGTTGATCGGAATTCTTCACCGGAGTCTAACCAATCCTGATGTATTTCTGCCTATATTTCTCTTATTGTTGGTTCATTCTCTGGTGGCTGGTTTCTAGCAGTAAATGTGGGCATAAATGGTCTAGCTGTTCCTGATCTCGTTGGCTAATTATTAACTGACTGTTCATCTCTACCCCCATTGTTTTGATGCTGATTATTTTGTCTTCCATTATTTTGATGCTGATTAATATTATTAGCCATAAACTAGGTCATCAAGTTGGTCATTCCATTAACATTATCCTGCATATCTTGCTGACTTTTGATCAAAGCAGCTAATAAATCCCTATTGTTATCTGGGTCTCCCATGTTGGTTTCAAAAATAAATTCCTCGTCTGTTTCTGTGTGGCTATCCTCAATTTCAAATGGAATTGATGAACTATTTTGTGCTACAACAGAGTTTGTAAACCTGTTTTGACGGGCCCTAGTACTTCGGAAATTATAATTTCCTTGGTGCATAATCAACTGTGTAATAAATTTTCATGAAATCTTGATACCCTACAGGCTGACAGGACACAAAAGCTTTGATACCACTGTAAAATTCCTAACTGGGATTTTGCGAGCAATCAGTTTTATAACCAGAACTAAGTAGAAGTTGATTTGTGCAGTAAAAACCAATGGAGGAAATAACAATTTATATAGCAACCCTTATCTGGTATTTGCATTATTTTCAGAAATTATCATTGAACTACTAGAAATCAATTTATTCTTTCAAGCAACAGAGATAAGATTGGCGTTACAATGCACCTGGCTGTTGATTAACTCCGCATTGATCAGGATACACGATGCTTATATTATACTGGATCTGGAACTATGCATTCTGCTGTACATCAGGATGCCCAATTCCTTCTATATGACATCTGCTGTCAAAATACTGTGTTACTGTTTGATGCCTTCGTAGGGGTCCTGTCCACGGGTTTAGAGTTAAGCACAAGGGGAGAAGTGACGCCTTGTCTTTGACTTCCGCTGTGGTCATTGGAAGTTCAACGTTTGCTGTGGTGGAACACACACCGTCGGTTTTATTTTCCCCACATTCCCTTTGTGATACACTATTCTGCATTCGAATTCATATCATCGGGTTTACCTACACAGTTCCACTGCAATACACGGATGCCCTGTTTCGTAGCAAAGAGTATACCCGATATCGGGTTTCTGCAATGAATAACAACACAAACACGGTCACGTTACTGCTCTGTTCGTGATATGCGGAAGTTTGCAAGTAGTCTACGTGCAGTTTCAGCCTGTCACTACCTTCACCACGCTGTGATTAATCTTTCCTTTGTCCAGCGTAAGATATTCACGCCTCTACAATTTCCCACCAACACTCACGTAGTTATAATATGCTTGGCTCGTCATTTTGATTCCAATAGGCCAGTACTGGCTGGCGAAAGGAAATGTTTTAACAAATGTTGATATCTCGTAGACATACCAACTCCCATAGAGTGGATAATTAAATAATAGTTTAAACAAAGTATTTAGGCAACTATTATTTAACTTTAATCTTTATTGAGAAAATCAAATAACTCTTATTATAAGGAAAGTTTACTTAATTTATAAATAATACCAAATAGTTTTAATTTGACGGGGACATTACATTTCTTCATTTAAAATAAGTTAAGGACCCACGGGTATGCAATTAGCAGTAGGATTTATTGTAGCGGGTATCTAATTCATAATATAGTTACAGTTGCTCTCAATTTTATTTCTATTTGGTTTTATGTGCAATTCTAGCCTGACACGTGTTATTTTATGCTTTAAAATTGTTCAAAAACCTTGAAAATCCAAAAATACAACAGCAATAGTATTACAGGAGAGTTAGAACTAGCAGGGTTCCTACACAACTTCTAGTTGCAGGTAGTTTTCTACTGGAACTCATTACCGAAGTTTTGTTTTTCTAGCATTGTCACCATCTACAGACATTGGCTGTACATATAGTGAGCAAATCATATTTATAAATGAGCTGCTAGTACACCATGATATTCCTTAAAAGTCATATCCACGTATTATTGATTGTTTAAATATTAACATAAATGATTATTGCTAGAGAAGTTTCTAATGTTATAGTTTTGGCAGACCAATAATATTCAACAATGCCAAGGAATGTAAGAGTAAAGTAGCGTTAGGGTCCATATCAAGTACATAATATGTATTCTTCACTTACTCCAGGTTACTCCTTTGCCTGTTTGGCATGGACGGGGTTATCGCTCCCTTGGATTTCGCATTGGTAATGTCTGTTACATAAGGTAATTTTATTTTTTCAGGGTCTACTTATATGTTTAAATAAAATAACAAGTCATCCACCTGTTCTTTCTCTCTGATAGTAATTTGTCATATATGATTTTTGTAAATTATGTTTCTTTGGCAGTGATGTAAGCGACATTCCTGAGGAGACATATGGTTTACTCAAAGATTGTGAACTTCTAATCCTGGTGAACTACTTTTTATGTTTAATAGTATATGCATACAACTTCTTTCTTTCTCGTTGAAGCATATGGTACTCTGCAGAATCGAAATTGAAATTTACTGTGACCGATCCTAATATTGAAATTTTGAATCTCAGGATGCGTTGAGGCCTGATCGCTCCAGCACAACACATTTTGGCCTGCCTAGGGTTAGCTATCATTATTCCTGTCTATAGATATATTCCTCAAAACTAAATTTGATAGTTCGATAATTTAGATATTCACGCCAGCTTTTGTTCATGTTGCCATGATTTGTTTCTTTGCAGGCTCTACAAGAAGTCCGCAAAATTTGTCCTGAACGGACTCTTTTTACTGGTAATGTTTTAATTTCGCTCGTGCAAGATTCATATCGATCATAACTCGTTTATAGAATAATCTCTTTTTAGTTCAGATTTCATTCCTCTAAAACATGTGATGTCTGATATTCTGGGCAATGAACTCCACGGTTCTGTCATAAGTGTGGTTTTGGTTCAGAATCTAATTTCTATTCCATAGAACACCAGTCCACCATATCTGATCTTAAGCCTCTTTGAATAGAACACCAGTCCATCATATCTGATCTTAAGCCTCTTATCAAACGATTGGGTTCTTTTTTGAAAAAGTATAGATACGATATTTTAATGAGGTTCTCACTTTTATACATCTTAGGGAATCATTTTTTTATAATTGTTATAGCATTTGTTGATCTAATGTTCAATAATAGTTGTGATATTGGAGTTATTAGTGTTAATCATGAGTATTCATAATTGAATGAAATGTATTATTTAGATCTAAAAAGTATTAAACCACGTGATATCACCAATAAAACATGAGTTAGTGTACAATTATGGTCTTAACATTTTTGAAGGAGTCTTTTTAGACACTTAAACAAAAAGCACAATATTGTGGCATCATATTTAATGATGTGTCCAGAAACTCTAGTTATAAATAAGGGATTTTCCAAGTAAGCTGCAATAAAAAAATAAGTGATTTGAAATTTTCACGTAATATTTTGAGAAGTGGGAAATTAAGATGTTCAACTACTTAATCCTCTTCCCTACTATGATACAATGACTATGTCGTGTTTCACATTGATCCTATTATTTGTATGTGGATCAGGAGGGTACATTGTGTTAATGTACTTACTATTAGCATCAGATTTGTCAATAAGAAGCAAATTTCATATTATTCAATATTTTTAATCAAAAGTTTATCAGATCTTTATGTTTTTCTTACTAAAAACTTCACCCCCTTGTTTTTGGTGGTGTGAAAAGGAATGATGCATTTGATGGATCATGATCGAGTCAATGAGGACTTGGCAAAGTTGAAGGAACAAGAGGGGCTCGACATCCAACTTAGTTATGATGGGCTATGTGTTCCTATAAACATTTGAATGTAATTTTAATTGTCCAATTTGATTTGGATTCAACATTCATTTGTTTGCTTTTATCATTATTAAAAATAATAGTGGAATCTCATTTCTATATTGGAAGGAAGGGTTAGTTTTAGTGTAAGTTGGGTTAATTATTTTTCAACGACAATCAGTTTGTAGTTGAGTTGTAAAAAGGCTTTTGGTAGTCATTGCATTGTCTATGTTTATGATTCTTGCCTTGGTAGTTCATTTGTTATTAATCAATTGTCAATTGTCTTTGTGCTAACATTGATCTGTGAGTTGATGTTTTGTTGAAGAGCTCAGTAAAATCTATTTACCTTTCAATAAAAAATAATCATTTATTTACTTTTAAAATTAATAAAAATATTTTAAAAATAATTTGGTATTAGATATTATTTAAGTATTTTTTGTGATTTTTTATATGTTTTTAATTTAAATTATTATTTATTATTACTATTTCATAAAGAATTTTAATTGAACAATTAATTGAATATTATTTATTGACAATTTAAATTTTGAGTATTTGAGTATTTAAATGCTCTCTCTCTCTCTCTCTCTCTCTCTCTCTCTCTCTCTCTCTATATATATATATATATATATATATATAATGTTTTTGATATTAGTAGCGGTGAAAACAAGGGTGTTGTCCCTTAACAAAACCCAAAGGTGTTCAACTAAAACAACATATTCACAACAAAAAATTAATCAAAACAAAACCAAAAAATCTAAACAGAGAAACAACAATAAAGTATCAATAGGGGATAAACCCTGTTAGTCCAAAAATCATGAAAAAACCTAGACCTAGGGACTAGACTTCCATAAACCTGTCTGCACAAGGACATTGTCTGTGAGAAACTTGAAGAGCTCCCTGGACAATTCCTTGTCTTCATCCTCTCAAGGCCTTGTCTTGCAACAAAAATAGGGTTGTTGTCGAGCTATGCATCACTCTTATGCAGAACTTGTTTATGCTTGCCATTTGCTTGTCCTAAGCATCCCATATGTTCTTCATTTCCTTAAGTTCTATTTTAGGGCTTGCAATTTTGCATTCACCCTTTGGCTTTCTAGTTTTTTTCTCAACTCACAAACTTCCCCATTTCAAGGCCTACAACTCACCATCCACCAATTAGTTGCACATCTCAGCTTTCTCATCTGCTTGCAAGGTTTGTTGCACATCTTTAGCCATTTGGCAGCTCCTCTTTCCTCGCCCCTTTCTTCTTGTTGGTCCCTTTCCTCCCCCTTTCTTTTTCCTCCACAATGCTAACCAATTCGTCTCTTAACTCTCCTTGTCCACTTCATCCCCAATATTCGGCCCCATCACATTAATGGGGTCCACCTTCTTGATGCAGGAGCATCACTGGTTCACAACAATCTTGCATCAACCAAAAACATTTTCCTTTCTATTTTATTTGCAATTTCAGTTTTTCTGTGTGTCTGGGTTTTGGCTCACCGAATCTTGTGGAGTTGGATTATACTTGAAGACTTGATCATCTTTCTTGCTTTCAAACCGCATCTCATCTGGATCACTTTATGGCAAGTTATTGCCACCGATTTCCATGACAGTTTCTTGTTATCGGTTGTTCATTTGTTACCAGTTGTTGGAGAACTATTTTGGTGATCTATTGGAACACATTTCAAAGCTTGTAGAGCCTTGACCATTGATCTCAATGTTTCTTGGTGTGGTCGTGTAGTACCCTTCCTCGTTTGAACTTATTGGACTCATATTTTATTTTTGTTTAGTTTCAGTGGATACATTACCATGATGTGTTATTCAGATTTTTATGACATTATTTCATACTTTATCTGGATATGAGATGCATAATTTATTTGCAGTATTTCAGTACTTGTGATTTATGGTATTTTATGGATTATTGCTATGTACTGACATTTTACTTTATCTATGCAATGTGTAATTATATGTTGTGTGTTTGCGAGTGTATTGGATGCAAGGGGATGATTTTCCTTCAGTCATTTCGGTGAAACAGGGAACGTCGCGATTCTCCTTCATCAGTGTGTATGTCGTATTTTCTATATTGTATATATAGGCATGTGTGGTTCGGTGATGCAGATTATTGCAGGTACAAGTACTGGGTAGGTACGAGGTATCGTCTCCACCTAACTTCACAAGTCTGAGCGTGCCTTATATTTTCCGATGGAAGTGGAGGAGATAATAGTTGACCCTATTTTACTCAGTTACACTCGTGTGAGTGTCGTCAGTTGGTCGTCTTGTTAGTTTGTTTGGCCTTTGTATTTTGTCATTTGATCTTTGTATGGGTAATTGCTTGAGTTTTGTTTAATTTGAGTGTTTTAGTGGATTTAATTAATTAATTAATTAAGTTTATGGAATTATCTCATAGTTGTATTGTTTATGCATTGAGATTATAAATTTAGTTAATTAAAAATAAATTATTAAATTAAGTTGCAAGTTGCATGATGTTAGAAATATATTTTATTTAAATTTTAGTAGAAAAATAAATTAGATTAATTGCATTTATTGTTTCCTAGAATTTTAAATAAATAGAATAAAAGAATAAATAAATGAATGAATAAAATAATTAATTAGAATTAAAGTAGTGCTTTAATTTCTTTATTTAGAAAATTAATTAATTTGCAAGAGAAAATAAAAGAAAGAATAATGGTTTTTAATTATTGCATGTTAGTTTATCTTTTGTTATAAAATTAGAAAATAAAATAAAATTGCTTTTATTATTAAATTTAGGTTTTTGGGAAAAAGATATTCAACCTAGAATTTTAGTTTAAAAAGAGAAATAGGTCATTATTTTAGGATACACAGGAAACAAGTCAGGGATTTAGGTGAAGAAAAATTTATTTGGAAGTTTGTTGAAGGATTGGTTCTCTTCTACAAATTTTCTACAAATTTTCTTCCAGGAAAGCTATATCAGGTTGGGTGGCTTCTTTTGATTGTTTGTTTTAAAGAAAATATTTTATTTCTTTTATCTTTCTGAATGATGTGTGTTAAGATGTTTGATAAATTTAAAATCTTGTCTGATTATTTCTTGTTCTTGGTTAAAGTTCATTCCTAAAGTTAACTTTTGGTTTATGGAAAGAAGTATTTTCTAGGTGTTTTTAGATTAAAATTTTGAGAAGATTAGGAAAATTTATTATGGCAAATTTTGCCAAGATTTTTATTGTGGATGAAAATTGCAAGATTTGAGAGAAATAGGATTACCAAAGAAAATATTCCTTCTTATTTGATTTTTGTTTCGATATTTGGCTATGTGAGTCCTTTTTAATATTTGTGTATCTCTGTGATATAATTAGTTATTATAGAAATAAATTTAATCATTAATTAAATTTATTGTAAGTTAAAGGAAATTATTTTATTATATTATTTTGGAGAAATTGTGTAATAAATAATTTCCTTGGAAATAAATTGGTTTGGAAATTAATTATGTTTAAATTTTTTTTTAAATTTACTGTTTTTAAAGTTGTGAATTTTTAAAAAAACTAATTAAAAAAATTAAATAAAAATATTAAAAAAAAAAAAAATTAAATTAAAAAAAAATTAAATTAAATTAAAAAAATAAAAAATAAAAAAATTATTAAATTAAAAAAATAAATAAATTAAATTAAAATAATATATATATATAGTATTTTCTGTGGTTTTAATTATATTATTTTGGAAATAAAAGATATTTCAAAATTAAATCTTCTTTTTATTATATATTTTAATGTAATATAATTATATAATATTATATTCGTAGAATATATATATTTATGTAATTATATTATATTATTATATATAATTTTTAATTGGGAATTTAATTTAGATTATTGATATAATCTAATCGTGTTTATTTGTAAAATAATAATGAACATATAATTAGGGGGTTAATTTTTATGTGATTGATTTAATCTTATTGGACAAATGACAAAATTGATTTTTTTGTATTAATATAGTTGTATTTTCTTATTGTTTGAAAAATCTTTAATTGCAAGTTATTTGTGTTTTTGGTTGTTTTAAGAAAAGATTGTCTGTTTTAGGATCTTATGTAAATGGTGTTTGCAGTCAAGCTTAATTTCGTTGCAATTCTGGTTGAGTTGTCATTGTGTCCTATGTTATTATATCTCCTTGGTTAGGTGTTGTTTGTAAAATAATAATGAACATATAATTAGGGGGTTAATTTTTATGTGATTGATTTAATCTTATTGGACAAATGACAAAATTGATTTTTTTGTATTAATATAGTTGTATTTTCTTATTGTTTGAAAAATCTTTAATTGCAAGTTATTTGTGTTTTTGGTTGTTTTAAGAAAAGATTGTCTGTTTTAGGATCTTATGTAAATGGTGTTTGCAGTCAAGCTTAATTTCGTTGCAATTCTGGTTGAGTTGTCATTGTGTCCTATGTTATTATATCTCCTTGGTTAGGTGTTGTTGTATAACCTTATTGATGTGAGCCATTGTGTGTGTTTGTCCAAATAGTCAATCTTGGGTTAGTGATTGTGTATCTTTCACCTATGGTTTGTCAGGATTAGTTATGGTTGTCTGTTTCACCATAGAGTTCTCGTAGAGAGACCTTTCCTATTAGTGTCCTATGAGAGAGAGTGGCTTTTGAGCGGGGGTCGTGCCCGAAGTGGATGACAGGATAACTCGTCAAAAGTTAGTTAAAAAGTGATAACCTAATAATATATTGGGGGGGAGTGAGAAATATTAATTAAGATAATGTACCTCGTGCATAGGTGTAGTGCTAGTATAGGGCTCATAATGCTACGAGAAGGCTTGGAATGACAAACTTACCACCTTGTCTTCACGAAAGGATTGGTAGGGTCTGCATGAGACTTAGTTGGAACTAGAGGCTCGAGAAAGGTTACCAAGAGAAACCCAGGATGGGGGCCGAGACCTATGGAGGTTGTACCATGGTATCCACCGTAAGACATGCCATGACACTCTCTTTAGAGTCACTTGTGTTTTGTGAGTTGAGTTACATGGATGTTTGTGGAGTCTTGTAGTCCTTTCGTACTTGTCTTACTTTGCTTGCTTGAGGGTTCTCTACTATCTCCTAGCACGGTGGGGTGGTTCCATTTTGGGATCACATGGTTGGGTGGTAGTGTCACTTCCCATCGGATGTTTTGGATTGTATCTTCAGGCAAGGAAATGTTTCGCTAGCTTTTCTTGGTTCATGGTTCATGTACCAGCTCTTGTTCGAGATCATTGTTCTGTTGAGACTTTGTGGTCATTGTATCAGACTTTTATGTAACCTCGATATTGTAACTTTGTAATCTGTGGTATTATTGGAAGTCATGTATTTAAGGATATTGTAATATTATGTCAGTGGAATGTATGTTAATTGAGTTGCTTTGATCTTGTTTATAAATGATTTATGAGAAATTGAATGCATTGAAATACTTTATTCTTTCATTATGGAATTTTAGATGTATGCGTAGTTTTGAATTTAAGCATTTACTTTATCTAATTAAGTGGACAATTGGATTAACCATAGTGTTAATATAATCTACAATTAATCTTCGTTGGTAACCCTTAGGAAATAATATGTTAGACTTCTACTGTGTTATTAAACGTGCAATGGTTATAGTTAATGCACTTAGTCTTTAAAAAAAAAAATTATTTCACCCTTTAGTTGCCTAGTTGTGTTGTTTTCCTTTATGGTTCCTAGCAGGGCATTACAGGGCGACCTTCTATGTTTCATCCTTTGGATTTTCCGAAGGAAACTCTTAGCAGAGGCTGACCTTGTTCATTTACACGTTAGGTCTTGTTCTTCAAGTTTTGATCCCTTTTTGGCCGATTGGATCCTTTGAATATATATATATATATATATATATATATATATATATATATATATATATATATATATATATATATATATATATATATATATATATATAATCATTTTTTAGAATGTAATCAATTAGAATTAATCAAAGTATCAGATAGATAGATTGTGCCTAGAAGATAAATCTTTCGATTCAAGGTCCCAATTGTGACCTATTCTACCAGGTCTATGTGTCTGTATGTTGTAACCTGGTTGTTACCAGTTGGATGTAATCAAACTTCATGCAATAAAACTATCTATTATGCATTGCCTCCATCATATTTGTGTGTTTCTGTTGTGTTTACTCTTGTTGATCGATCCAGATTGATCTCCTTGAGGTCCCTCCTCACCGATGATTGCTTCAAGTGGTATCAGAGAAAGCTTCCGTCTGGAGGTTGTGTGCCTTAAATTTTTGTTGTAGGGTGGTAGATTGCGGATCCGACCTACAATTGCAGAGGACTAGCATGAATCAATGGCGCGAAGAGGAACTAGGAATGGTGGAGCGCGTGGGAATGCAAACCTTGTTGTGATGGAGATGTTGTGAGGAATAGCAACCCAGTTAGAAGCCGTGGAGACAGCCCAGAGAAGAGGTCGACATATTGAAGATGTCAGTGAAGATGAAGGAGAAGAAGCCCCGACAGAACAAGTAAACCTACTAGCAGTTAATCTGAATGAAGGAAGGTTTTTAAGGGTTTTGAGTAGGGCGAACACTAAACCTCATTTTACCCCACCAGAATATGATGGGAAGTTAGATTTGGATGAATTGATGGATTGGATCTCGGAGATACAAAAGTATTTTGATTTTGAAAACACTGTAGAAGAGAGGAAGGTGAAATATGCCTGTACTCGGTTGAAAGGTCATGCATCTCTTTGGTGAGAGCATTTGCAAGTTGATAGATAAAGAAGAGGTAAAGAAAAGATTAAGACATGGGATCAGATGATTGCTAAATTAAAATCAAAGTTTGTCCTGGTGAATTATCAAGTGGATTTGTTCTGAAAGTTGTAGAACCTAAGACATAAGGAATCTAGTCTGAAGGAGTACATAGAAGCATTTTACAAATGGAACATCAGGTCCGGACATGTTGATGATGAAGTTGAGAAAATTGTAAGATATTTGAACGAATTGTGGATGATGAGGAGAGCTTTGTGTCATACCAGAGGAGATGAAGAACCCTTGCAGAGGAAGAATCTGTTCAAGACTTGATGTAAGGTATCTAGTAAGTGTTATAAAGTTGTTATGGATAGTGGTAGTTTATATAATCTTGTTTCAAAAGAGATGGTGAATAAGTTGAAATTGGAGAGATTGAAACACCTTAAGCCTTATCAGATAGCATGGATTCAAGATGAACATAAGTTGCTAGTAAGTGAACAGTGTTTTGGTAAAATTGAAAATTGGGAATTATCATGATGAAGTTTTGTGTGATATTATGCCTATGGATATTTGTCATCTTTTGTTGGGAAGTCCTTGACAGTTTTATAGACAGGCAATACATGATGGGAGGAAGAATACATACACTATTGTGGCTAATGAGATGAAGCAAACCTTGTTACCTTTAGAGGAACCTTTGAAGAATGAAGTCTATACAAATGTCAGATTCTGTTTAGTAGATGGAAGGAAATTCATGGATGGATTGAGACACGAGAATGTGCGTTTTGCCTTAATTCCTAAGAAGACTGGAACCGGAAGGAGAACACTCGGCAGAGATAAGAGATTTGTTGACAAAATATGAGGGCATCATTTCAGATAATGTACCCGATGGATTGCCACCTGTTAGAAGTATTAGTCATTGCATGGACTTGGTTCTTGGAGCCAATTTGCCTAACAAAGCTGCACACCGGTTAACATCGACAAAGAATGAAGAATTGAATAGACAAGTGCAGGAGTTGTTGAAGAAAGGTTTGATCAGGGAGAGTCTGAGCCCTTGTGCAGTACCAACAATATTAGCACCTAAGAAGAATGGAGAATGGAGGTTGTGTACCAATTCAAGAGCAATAAACAAGATCACAGTGAAATACTAGTTTCTTTTGCCTAGGATGGATGACATAATGGACTGTTTGAGTGGAGCAAAATACATTACAAAGATATGTTTGAAGAGTTGATATCATCAGATCAGGATCAGAGAAGGTGATGAGTGGAAGATAGCATTTAAGACAAATGAAGTACTATATGAATGGTTGGTGATGCCTTTTGGATTGACTAATGCACCGAGCACTTTCATGAGGTTGATGAATGAGGTATCGAAGAAATTCTTGGGTAAGTTTGTTATTGTGTATTTGGATGACATTTTGATTTTTCAGTAGAACAAAAGAGGAGCATTTGTTGCAGTTAAGACAAGTTTTGTAGAGGTTGAGAGAAGAGAAGTTGTTAATCGATATGAAGAAATGTACTTTCATGAAGGATGAGCTAGTCTATTTAAGATTTGTGATATTTGAGGATGGTTTGAAGATGGACCCTGAGAAAGTGAAAGCCATTATTGAGTGGCCTGCACCGGAAAACATTGGAGAGGTAAGATCATTTCATGGATTTGCTATTTTTTATCGGCAGTTTATCAAAAATTTCAATTAAGTTTGTAACCCTATGACTAAGACCATGAGGGGAGATTGGAAGGAATTCAAGTGGACCATCGGAGCAAACAAAAGTTTTGAATTGTTGAAGCAGAAAGTGACTGAGCAACCTGTGTTAGCTTTACCAGATTTCAATAAGGTATTTCAAGTGGATTGTGATGCAAGTGGAACAACAATAAGAGTAGTTTTGAGTCAAGAAGGGAGAGCAGTAGCATATTTCAGTGAGAAATTGAATGATGCCCGGAAGAGATATTCAGTGTATGATCAGGAATTTTATGTCATAGTTCAAGCCTTGAAGAAATGGAGACACTACTTGTTTCCTAAGGAGTTTGTGTTGTATACAGATCATCAAGCTTTGCAGTATTTGAACAGTCAGAGTAAGTTGAATCAGAGACATATGAGATGGGTAGAATTCTTGCAGAGTTACACCTTTGTGTTGAAGCATAGAAGTGGGAAATCTAACAAAGTTGTTGATGCATTGAGTAGGAGAAGGAATTTGCTGATAGAGATGAGAGTGACAGTATTAGGTTTCGAAGATTTGAAGACCTTGTATGATGAAGACTCGGATTTTGTAGAACCTTATCAAGCATGTAGAGAACTGGTTATGGTTGACAGGAGCAAATGGTTGGATGGTTTCATTTAGGATGGGATGTTATTCAAGGGAGTTCAGTTGTGCATACCTAAGAGTTCCATGAGAGAGAACCTAATCAAAGAGAAACATAGTGGAGGTTTAGCTAGACATTTTGGCATTGACAAAACAGTTGCATTAGTGAGTGAGCATTACTTTTGGCTCCGGATTCATAAGGATGTTAAGAGATATGTGCAGAGTTGTAGAGTTTGTCAAGTTGCAAAAGGTAGTAGTCAAAATGTGGGATTGTATAAACTTTTGACAGAACAAGTAAGACCTTGGGAAGATATAAGCATGGATTTTGTAGTTGGATTGGCTAAGACAATGAGAGGAAATGATTCTATATTTGTGGTAGTGCATAGATTTTCAAAGACGGTTCATTTCATACCTTGTAAGAAGACATCATATGCATTACATGTAGCAGACCTATTTTTCAAGGAAGTGAGATTGCATGGATTACCTAAGAGAATAGTTTCAGACAGAGACACTAAGTTTGTTGGCTATTTTTGGAGAACTCTTTGGAAGAAGATGAAGACAGATTTGAAGTTCAGTTTTACTTTTCATCCATAGACGATGGTCAGACAGAAGTAGTTAACTGGAGTTTGAGAAACTTGTTGAGATGTTTAGTGGGAGATAAAACCGGAAGTTGGGATTTGATCCTTGCACAAGCAGAGTTTGCCTACATAATTTCAGTGAACAGAAGTACCAGAAAAACACCTTTTGAGATTGTTACCGGAGTGCATCTTAGAGGTATAGCAGAATTGAGAGACATTAGCAGTGAAGATAGGAAGAGTTCAGAAGTGGAAGATTTTGCAGATCACATGGCAGCATTGCATATTCAAGTTAAACAACATTTGGAAGACATGAACAACAAACATAAGGAGAAGGTAGATGAGAAGAGGAGACATAAGGAATTTGAAGTTGGTGATGAAGTGATGGTATATTTGAGAAAAGAGAGATTCTCGGCTGGAAATTATAACAAGTTGCAGATGAAGAAGTTTGGAACCTGTAAGATTTTGAGAAAGTTCAGTTCTCGAAATGCATATGAAGTGGAGCTACCAGATAGTCTAAGTATTTCACCTATATTCAATATTGCAGATCTTCACGAGTACCATGAACCAAAATTCAGTGAGGACAATGTTGTAGACCTTGAGAAACAATTGCCCCGGAAGGAACTGGATCAGATTGAAGAGATTTTGGATAGTAGGATTGGGCGTAGTACCCAGAACAGTCAGTACAAAGAATATCTTGTGAAGTGGAAGAGAAGACCTGTTGAAGATTCATCTTGGATTTCTTAGGCAGAGGTAGATTGCCTTGGTTTCCCTTTGACCCCAACAAAGTGAGAGGCTCACTTTTTCATTAAATTCTGAATGTTTGATGTAGGAGCATCCCTGGTTCACAACATTCTTGCATCAACCAAAAACATTTTCCTTTCTGTTTTGTTTGCAATTTTAGTTTTCTGTGTGTCCCGGTTTTGCCTCACCAAATCTTGTGGAACTGGATTCTACTTGAAGACTTGGTTATCTTTCTTGCTTTCAAACCGCATCTCATTTGGATCACTTTCTGGTAAGTTATCGCCACCAGTTTCCATGACGATTTCTTGTTACCGGTTGTTCCTTTGTTACCAGTTGTCGAAGACCTATTCTAGTGATCTACCAGAACCCATTCTGAAGCTTGTGGAGCCTTGAGCATTGATCTCGATGTTTCTTGGCATGTGGCCGACCTTCTACGTTTCATCCTTTGAATTTTTCGGAGGAATCTCTTGGTGGAGGCCGACCTTGTTCATTTACACCTTAGGTCTTGTTCTTCGGGTTTTGATCCCTTTTGGGCCGACTCGATCCTTTGGATCGATATATATATATATATTTGTAATCATCCTTTAGAATGTAATCAATTAGAATTAATCAGAGTATCAGATAGATAGACTGTGCCTAGAAGATAGATCTTTCGATTCAAGGTCCTAGTTGTGACCTATTCTACCAGGCTTGTGTGTCGACATGTTGTAACCCTGTTGTTATCGGTTGGATGTAATCAAACTTCATGCAATAAAACTATATGTTTTGCATTGCCTCCATCATATTTGTGTGTTTTCGTTGTGTTTACTTTTGCTGACTAGTCCGGATTGATCTCCTTGAGGTCCCTCATCACCAATGACTGCTTCACTTCTCCAGCTCTTCAGTAGGGTCCACCTTCTCCACCTTCACTTCCTGAGAATCCAAAGGAGGGTCAATGTCAGCCTCCTCATCTACCCTAGCATCCCCAGTCGCCAAGTCCTCCTCATTAAGCTTTTATAATTCCTGTCAGCACCCTCCTTAATGTCTTCTTTAGGCTCATCAGTAGTTTGTGTTTCACCTTTTCTGTCACCCACATCACAAGAGGCAATCCTGTGCAACCACCTTCTCCCTTCAATCTCGACATTTGGGCCCTCTTCCTCAATCTCTTCAGAGTTGGAATTGTCGATGATAATTCGCTCCCTTTTACCCGAGGATTTGTTCTTGCCCTTTGAGCCTGTGGATTTTTTCTCTTTGATAGTGGAAGTAGCAGGTGAGAAAAATGTGGGAGGGTCAAGTTCTGTGATAATCATAGAAGAGGAAGGAATGGGTGAAGAAGTAAAGGCTTCACTCGAGAGCTAAGAAATTCTGGGGGAGGTAATTTCGTTTGCATAAACAGCCAGAGGGTGAGAAGCATGAAGAGGGGCTTGAAACATCATAATATTTTGTGGGAGGCACAAGGTCAAATGGTAGGAGTAGAGTTTCTAAATCAAACCTTGGTGGAGAGGGATGAGCCTTTTATCTTCATTTTTAGGGTCCAAGGCTTCCTCTTCCTTGATGGAGCTTTCGAGAGAGTGGAGCAAATAATAGGGAATCTAAAAATGGTATCATTGTTCCTAAAATGATATAGCAGAGGCATGTGATAATAATAATAATAAACCTTGTGATGACCCTCAAGGGAAAAATATTTTATAACCATGAGGAATACTTGGTTCCACAAGTATGGTAATTCTTCCTTGGCAAAGCCGCCTTGTAACTTAATAGGGGCTTCCTTACCCTTAAAAAAATTGTTGAGACTATCACTATTGGCAACATGGTTGGTCATCTTCCATCTTCTGCCTTCTAGGGAAAGACCCTTAGCTTGGGCAATGACCTCCTTAGAGACTTTGAATAGAATCCCTCCCCAAAAAACCCTTATGTTGGTCCAAGATGTGGCAACTTGCATCAAAAGCTTCTCATTAAGCCCTCTCAAATTCTCCAAATATTCTGCCACCCCACCCTCCATATAGTAATGCCAGACAAGGGGGTCATTTTTGAAATCGTCTGGCCTGTTTGGCTCATAGCACACTCTATTGTCACCCATAACAGACTCATAGAGATTATCAGTGAAGGCACCAACGAAAACTAGAGACATTGACCTTTTTCGACAGAGGTAGCAAAAAAAGAACGCCAACTTTCTAAAATGGGTCTAAACATTTTCATTATTGCTTTGATTCTCAAAATCGTGCAAACCAACAAAGGTAAATTACTTCTCCTTACCTCTAAATTATGTGACATATGCAAAAGGTAAATCTTACCTTGAGATAGGACATCAAGATTTAAAATCGTTGTCTTGCCATTTTCGAGGATTAAAAAATCATCATTGCCCATACATTATTGTGTCCAGTAAAGCCCAAGCCTATTCATGATGTAGATGAGGGATACAAAATTCATTTCTTGGTCTCAAAAGCCCAGCTATGAGCCAAAGAATCAAGAATGTAAATCCAACATGATATAATGGAGCATTTTTTAAATGAAACAAATGAAGAACAATACAAAATAAACAAAACTAAATGCATTCATAAGCTATCTAACTCCATTGTTTCTCTATTAACAAAGATCTTGCCTTCTCTCTCATATTTTTAAGCAATTTGCACAAGAGGCTATGGAAGAACGAGATAGGTCGATTGATGCAAAATGATGAATGATTCACAAAGATTAAGTATGCAAAAGAAACAAAAATGACATTACGGCACCTGAGCTTCAAGAAGTGAGGGAGCTTAATGTAAGAGGGGCAAATGAATTTGTAGCCATCCTCATAGAAAAAGCAATTTGAGGGACGAATGTGGGATAAAGGAGGTAGTTATGGATAAATATTTGTCCCACATTCTCCAAATGAGTGTGGTGGATGGGAGAAGAAAAGGATAAATAGGATGCGTAATATAAATTAGGGATGGATTTAAGAATGAATTTATGACAAAAAGAGTTTTAATGATTTGAGTAAATAAAATGAGTTATTGGAGAAAATAATTAATGATTTTAATTAAATAGACAATAATATCCATAGAAGAATTATGATGAGGACATTAGATGAAAAATTTATGTGTCTACACATGAAAGCACAAACTTCCAAGGGAGTCTCGTGATCCCCAATATAGCCAAGGTGCCTCGTCCACAAGAGAAAGCAAAAGAAATATCATATCATGATGATGAGCTAGCTATCAAAGTCATCATTCCACCTAGTAGCCCATGTCATATTATTACCAGTCCTTATCATTACCAAATTGGACCAATTTAAATTCAAAAACTCCCACCTTATCGAACCCAAACGACTAGTCTGAAGAAGGCAAATTTTGATATGAAGATGAATACCCATGGGAACTCTAGTTACAATACTCTCCATCCAGGAGTAGTTAGACATTGTTTGGGAGTTAGTCCATCCTCCAACATCTCAAGCCTTCAATTTAAAGACTAAGCATTGCTAAGGCATTTGCCACCTTGTTACCCTCTTTGTAAAAATGACCATGTTGAACATAGAGTAGCACTGAGAGGGGGTGAATCAGTGGTTCCTAAACTTTTTGACCTTTCAAAGAAGCTTCAAAATACCTATTCTTAACTTAAGCACTAAACAATCAAACTGGTAAAGCATGAAGGAAAGTCAAAGAGATCAATCACACAAATGCAACTCACAACAGCAGATGTACGAGGAAAACCCAATATGAGAAAAACCTCGGTGAGAAAAGTTGTTGGAGACTACTGCTCCAATCTAGCCCCTGCACCAAGCTCCTACTTGGCGATGTATATTGAAATACAATTTAGATACAGTTAAGGCTTTTTGTTGCAAATGGATTCTACAACTCTTGATTAAATATCTTACTGTCGATTGACAGTCTTTTCGCCTCCACTAAATCTCACACTACCGGTTGTGAGATTGCTTTCCCTGATTCTTGGCCTCTATTATCGCTCTTTCTCTTTCATAGTCTCACAACACTCTATGTCACACTTGGATGCTACCTTGCTCTACTACACCTTGCCGGTTTTCTTAACTGTTGAACTTACAGTTATACCGGTACTCAATCACTGCCGGTTAAACCCTCTCACCGGTTTGCTTTCTCACTTACTCTAGAACTTTCTTAGAATAAATTCTAAGGCCAAAATCTTCTCGGCACTTAATCTCTCTTCTTTCTTTTTCTTCTCTACAACATCATCTTGCTCTGACTCGAGCTCATATATTTATCACCATGGTTTCCCATCAATAATGCATTCAAACACTGAGCGATTAGGGTTTCCTTTACCCGACACAATCTTCATGAGATCCAATCTAGACTATCTTGGATCGATCACCTGTACTCCAGGGATGCATCTGTACACATTTTCCATTATCCGATGTATAGTTGCTAAAGATAGCAATCATGTACAAGATTTCCTACCTTGAAATCTATCAACTCATAAAGCACTTAGTTGTTTCCTTTGCATTGATCCAGGTGCCAACTGCTCCTTGATCTTCCTCTGTTATTCTTTCTTCCTTGAGCCACATCAGTCAGTTACAATCCCGCGATTTGTGGTTGTTTCATTAATATCGACTGGCTATTTCAACAACCAAGTCGATGGAGGATTCATCGACCTCTGCATGTTTTCCACCTCAGCTCCACATGGCATTACAATGGTCAATCACTTAGCTCACCAACACATAGTCGGTTCATTCTTGAACATTCAACAAACTTATACTGGTACATCTCTTTACCGGTGAGGCCTTCTTCTTCTGCTAACCGGCAGTGCAGACTATATCGGTAACATATTTCACCTCCTGTAGATTGTGATAACTTTAACATTCTTCCTCTTCATAAAAAATAGGCAGCTAACCTCCAGACCGGTTTATTTCTCTACCGGTTGTTACTCAACATGTTAATATGTACACAGTCTTCATCTTGGTTTATGCCTTACCGGTAAGCCTTCATTCTATCTGCTCACTCTCATGTGAATTGCCATCATACCAGTCACTTCTTCTTTCTTACCGGTGACCTTGCCAAACTGGTTGACATCAATGACAACTTAATGCCAAAATGCCAACAATCTCCCCCTTTGGCATTGATGCCAACTTATCGCAAAACACTTCATACCGGTACATTTCTCCCCCTTTGACACAATGACAAAGGGTACTTTACACTCCCCCTTTGATCCATATCGAGCTCCCCCTTTGACCTCAATCAACTCCCCCTGAGCCACATAAATCCTTTCTAGGTAGATGACACAACTCCCAACTTGTGTCGGAGGTACTCAAAAGTGCTTACTGGTAACGGTTTGGTGAAAGTGTCTGCTACTTGTTCTCTAGTAGGGACATAATCCATCCTTACCTCCTGTCCTTCCACCTTTTCTCTGAGAAAATGATACTTGATAGCAATGTGCTTTGTCCTGGAATGCATTACTGGATTTTTTGCTATGTTGATTGCACTCGAATTGTCACACCGGATGAGAATAGGATTAGTGTTGTCCACCTGTATATCTTTGAGGGTTTGTTTCATCCAAAGCACCTGAGAGCAACATGTAGTAGCAGCAATGTATTCAACTTCAACAGTAGATAGAGAGATTGAATCCTACTTCTTGCTATGCCATGAGACCAACCGGTCACCTAGAAAGAATGCACCACCACTTGTGCTCTTCTGATTATCAATGCAACCTGCCCAATCAGCATTAGTGTATGTTTCCAAGATAAAATCTCCTTGTTTAGGATATCACAACCCATAATTGAGTGTCCCTTGTAGGTACCTAAAGATTCTACTTACAACATTCATATGTGACTACTTAGGTGCAGCTTGGAATCTGGCCACCATGCATACTACCTGAACTATATCCGGTCTTGAAGCAGTTAGATACAATAGAGTGCCTATCATGGATATATACAGAGTCTGATCCACCACCAGTGATTCATCATTCTTGCTCAATTTACTGCCAGTCACCATGGGGGTACTTATCGGTTTACAATCTTCCTGTTGGAATTTCTTCAACATCTCCTTTACATACTTGATTTGTGATATAAAGATTCCCTTATCTTGTTGTAATATTTGCAAACCAAGGAAGTATGTCAATTCACCAAACATTGACATCTCAAATTCTGACTACATCTGATCAGCAAATTCTTTGCAGAGGGTGTCCTTGTTGCCTCCAAAGATAATTTCATTTGCATACACAACCACAATGATCATGTGGTTCCCATCTTTCTTTATGTATAGAATGTTGTCAACACTCCCCTTTTCGAATCCCTTCTCCTTTAGGTACTGATCTAATCTTAAGTACCATGCTCTAAGAGATTACTTTAGACCATACAAGGCCTTCTTCAACTAGCACACAAATGTCTCATTATCATGCAGCAGAAACCCTTCCAGTTGCTCCATGTACACTTCTTCCAAATTTCCATTTAGGAAGGCAGATTTTACATCCATTTGGTATACTTTATACCCCTTATAGGTAGAGAAGAATAGAAACATTCTAATTGCTTCTAGTCTAGCTATCGGTGCAAATGTTTCTTCAAAGCCAATTCCCTCCACCCGAGAGTATCCTTTGCACACTAGTCTACGTTTATGCCTAACAATCTTACTTTCTTCATTCATCTTATTCCGATAGACCCATTTTGTGCCAATGATGTTCTTGTCTTCCAATCTAGGGACTAATTCCCAAGTCTTGTTCTTCTCAATTTGTTATAGTTCTTCCATGGCATCCATCCATTCTTGTCTTTTGCTGGCCTCATTGAATGTTTTAGGTTCTACTTCAGTCATGAGGTAGAAGTTGACTTCTTCATCATCCTGGGCAAGTCTTCTTCAAGTCTGCACACCATCACTCTTATTTCCTAGAATTTGCTCTTTCAGGTGATGCAACTACACATACCAGTTAGGGGCCTTCTTGGATGCTTCTTCTGGTTCATTGTCTAATTGAGCTTCATCACCTTCATCACCAGAATCATTATACCGGTTCACCTATGGTTGACATCCTTTGTGCATATCCTCATCAACTTTTACATGCACGCTCTCAATGACTCTTCTTAGTCTTTTGTTGTAGCATTTGTAGGCCTTTCTATTAGATGAGTAACCAAGGAAGATTCCTTCATCACTCTTGGAGTCAAAACTTCCTAGTCCATCTATATCATTCTTGATGAAGCACTTGCTTCCAAATACTTTGAAGTATTTGACTGATGGCTTCCGGTCATATAACAACTCATAAGGTGTCATTTTGTTATTTGTGCTTAATTGAACCCGGTTCAAAGTATATGCAGCAGTATGAACAACTTCCTTCCAATATGTGTCTGGCAGACTAGCCTCATTTAACATGGTTCTGGTCATCTCCTTGACTGTCTCGTTCTTCCTTTCTACCACACCATTTTGTTGTGGTGTCCTAGGAGCTAGTATTGCCTTCTAATTCCATGTTTTTCACAGTACTCTTCAAATTCATTTGATGTAAACTATCCACCTCAGTCTGATCTTAGGCATTTTAACATGCACCCACTTTCTTTCTCCACCATCTTCCTAAAGATCTTGAATCTTTCAAATGCTTGTGACTTATCTTGCAAGAAGGTGACCCATGTCATTCTTGAGTAGTCATCAATAAAGAGCATAAAGTATCTTTTTCCTGTAAGTGCTCTTGTCCTAGTTGGACCACACAGATCTGTATGCACAATTTCAAGTGGTCTTGAGGTGTTGTGCTCTTTTATCCTGAAGCTCACCTTTGTTTGCTTACCTTTCACACATTCATCACAAAATGTGCTTACCGGTTTGATGATGGGTGGAATATTCCTCACACACCCATTTCTGCTTACTGCAACTAGGTTATCAAAGTTTATCTGGCCTAATCTTCGATGCCACGGCCAACTTTCATCTACTTGTCCCAACATACATTGGGTTTCATAGCATTTCTTCAAATTATAAATGTTTCCATCTATTCTCTTTCCGTCTGCTACAACTTGATCGGTATTGTCTTTCTTTATCTAGCAACCGGTTGAGTCAAAGGTGAATTTGTAACCTTTGTCACACATTTGATTCACACTGAGAAAATTGTGCTTAAGGCCTTCCACATAGTATACATCATGTGCCTTCAATTTTCCATCAATACTTAGAGTGCCTTTTCCCTTTATTTTGATGGATGAGTTGTTTCCAAACTTTACTGAACCACCATTTCAGTCTTCAAGTTTGATGAATTTCCTTTTGTCACCAGTCATGTGATTGGAGAAACCACTATCTACAACCCATACATTTTTCCTTTCAGCATGTAAGGCAGTCTGCACTATGAGACTTGATGATGCCTTTTCCTTTTCTTTCTCAACCTATATCGGTTTGGTTTCCTTCTTCTTGTCAGCTACCATATTGTACTCAGGTTTAGTTACCGATTCTTGATCAGGATTTGTCTTCTTTTGCTTGATCTTTCGGTTTTTACATAAATTTGATATATGTCCAAACTCTTGACAGTAATAGCAGTTTACACCTTCATATAAGGGACCATCATTAAAATTATTGTGGGGTACTAGTTTATTCTTCCTACATTAAAAAATCTTATGACCATATCCATTGCACTGATAGCAGACAACATTCATATCACAGAGTGCATTAAATGGATTTCTACTTTCATAACTCATAGAGGGCTTATTAATTAATCTACAGTCAGTCATTTTATGCCCAAATTTGTTACATCGGTAACAGTAACCATGAAAGTTTGAAACATATCGGTTAGGTTGCCTTGGCCCTGAGTGGGACTGCCTCATCGGGGGTCTTCCCTTCATGTTGTTGAATCTGGTGAAACCTTCATGGTCAACCCTTTCATTTCTCCTTGGATCTGCATGTTGATACAAGAAGTGTGGCCTCCGGTTCATTGTTGTATACTGATTTGAGTGGCGATTTCCAACAGAATCTGCATATTTCTTTTTGTCAATATCCTTGCCTACAGTGAATTTCTTCTTTTCTTCACCTTCAAAAGAAGAGGTGAACTTTATTTTTTTGCCAGATTTATCTTTGTGGGTTGAATTTTGATCTACTTCAAAGCCTAGACCACCAATGTCTTTGGATTGCTTCTATTTGCTCAACATCTTGTCTAAGGCCTCGGTGTTGCCTTCATATTTGCTCCTTACTTTTATTTCTTCCTTCCTTTCTGAGCTTCACTATTTCCACTTCCAACTCTTGATGCTCCTTTTCCCTTTTTGTCAGATCAAAGGATGTAGCTTCACATATCCTCTTAGTTTCTTCAAGCTACAATTTCAAGTTAGATATAAACTGACTGGACTCATCCAGGGATTGATTCAAAAGATCTTGTTCATTTACTATAGCAAGCTTGACCTTTTTGATATCTCTTCTTGTTTTACTCAATTCCTCAAGAGCACTGATAAGTTCACCTTCCAAATCCACTTTAGCTTCAATATCCTACTCTTCCTCATCTTCATCAACTGGTTCTTCAAGTGCCATGAAGAGATTGACTTTTTTGTCATTCTCATGATACTCATCTTCTGATACATCTTCTTCATCTATGGTATCATCCTCAATAGTATATAGGTTGTTCTGATTTTGGTAGCCTCTCCTTCCTTGTCGGTAGACGTTTCTTTCTCTATCTTTGCCAGTAGATTTGCTGAACTCTCTTGACTCATCTACACCGGTTTCTTTGTGGGGACATTTTGTAGCAAAGTGTCTGACCTTACCACAGTTGAAACATTTAAGTGGTAGCTTTCCTTTATACCGGTCGAATCCTCTTTTGAGCTTCCTGACAAATTTTGCTACTTCTGCATCAGAGTCTTCACTCGATTCTTTATGAGTAGCTGTTTCTTTTCCCTTTTTGGTGATGTTGAATGCTGCTTCTTTCCTTAAGGAAGTATCACCGGTTGTTCTCATCTCGTAGGCTATTAGTGAGCCAAATAACTCATCCATTGTAAAAGTCTTAAGATCCTTGGCTTCTTCTATGGCAGATGCCTTAGTATCATACTTGGGTGTGAGAGATCTAAGCACCTTCTTGACAAGAATCTCATCTACAATCTCTTCTCCAAGTCCTCTGATGGTGTTCACAGTTTCATCAAATCTGTGAAGATAGTCTGCAATATTTTCATCATCTTTCATCTTGATGCTTTCAAGTTGGCCTCTTAGAGCTTGCAGCTTGGCCTCTTTGACTTTTTCATCTCCTTCAAACAACCTCTGCAATTTATCTCATGTCTCCTTTGCTGAAACACAATGCATGACTTTGACAAACTCATTATCAGACAACCCACTCAAGATAGTATGTTTGGCATTCGCATTATTCTCATACTCCTTTTTGGTGATAGACATCCATACATCAAAACCGAGAGAGGAAATATAGGTCTCCATTCTTCTGCTCCAGAAGGCATAGTTGGATCCATCAAACATGGGGGCTTTTGAGGAAGAAAACTCATTTCTTGCCATTGTGTTCAAATTCCAAAATCTACCCAAGGTTTAAAGATAACTAGGAACCTAGGCTCTGATACCAATTGTTGAATACAAAGTACCACTAAGAGGGGGGTGAATCAGTGGTTCCTAAACTTTTTGACCTTTCAAAGCAACTTCAGAATACCTATTCTTAACTTAAGCACTAAACAATCAAACCGGTAAAGCAAGAAGGAAAGTCAAAGAGATCAATCACACAAATGCAACTCACAACACTAGATGTACGTTGAAAACCCAATATGGAAAAAACCTCAGTGAGAAAAGTTGTTGGAGACTACTGCTCCAATCCAGCCTCACAGGTAAAACACTGGATTACAAAGATTTAGGGGACCAACCCAAGGAGCACCAACCCCTACACCAAGCTCCTACCTAGCGATGTATATTGAAATACAATTTAGATACAGTTAAGGCTTCTTGTTGCAAATGGATTCTGCAACTCTTGATTAAATATCTCACTGTCAATTGATAGTATTTTCTCCTCCACTGAATATCACACTACCAGTTGTGAGATTGCTTTCCTTGATTCTTGGCCTCTATTATCGCTCTTTCTCTTTCACAGTCTCACAACACTCTATGTCACACTTGGATACTACCTTGATCTACTACACCTTGCTAGTTTTCTTAATTGTTGAACTTACAGTTATATCGATACTCAACCACTGTCGATTAAACCCTCTCACTGGTTTGCTTGCTCACTTACTCTGCAACTTTCTTAGAATAAGTTCTAAGGCCAAAATATTCTCATCACTTAATCTCTCTTCTTTCTTTTTCTTCTCTACATCATCTTGCTCTAACTCAAGCTCATATATTTATCATCATGGTTTCCCACCAATAATGCATTCAAACACTGAGCGATTAGGGTTTCCTTTACCTGACACAATCTTCATGAGATCTGATCCAGTCTGTCTTGGATCGATCACCTGTACTCCAAGGATGCATCTGTACATGTTTTCCATTATCTGATGCATACTTGCTAAAGATAGCAATCACATACAAGATTTCCTACCTTGAAATATGTCAACTCATAAAGCACTCAGTTGTTTCCTTTGCATTGATCCAAGCGCCAACTGCTCCCTGATCTTCCTCTATTATTCTTTCTTCCTCAAGCCGCATCAGTTAGTTACAATCTTGTGATTTGTGGTTGTTTCATTAATGTCGACTAGCTATTTCAACAACCAATTCGATGGAGGCTTCACCAACCTCTACATGTTTGCCACCTTAGCTCCACATGGTATTACAATGGTCAATCACTTAGCTCACCGACACATAGTCATTCATTCTTGAACATTCAACAAACTTATACTGGTACATCTCTTTACCAATGATACCTTCTTCTTCTACTAATCAACATTGCACACTATACCGATAACACATTTCACCTCTGGTAGATTGTGATAACTTTAACATTCCGCCTCTTCATAAAAAACAGGCAGCCAACCTCCATAGCAGTTTATTGCTCTACCTGTTGTTACTCAACATGTTAATATGTACATAGTCTTCATCTCGATTTATGCCTTACCGGTAGTCTTCGTTTTGTCTACTCACTCTCATGTGAATTTCCATCATACGAGTCACTTCTTCTTTCTTACTGGTGACCTTTCCAAACTGGTTGACATCAATGACAACTTAATGCCAACAGACCAATCTTGAAGGAATAAAAACCTAGAGTTAACCTATGGATGTCTCTGATTGTGTTGTCAATGGCCCAATTGGTTTTGTTCATCCCTTTGACAGTATCAATAATGAGTTTGGAGTCTCCTTCAATAGTGATGGCATTGACTCCAATAGATAGGGCTATCCTGAAACCCCAAGCTAAAGCCATATCCTCCGCTTGGTTGCTAGTGCAACCATTCAAATTGGGTGAACTCACAAAGTTGGTTCCCAGTTTTTGGTACATCCTGATTTTTGTTGAAATCATATATTTTTTAGAAAATATAATGATTTAAGTTTTAAGAGGTCCCATTTGTATTAATTAATTGAACAGAGTTAGATCAAAGACTCTTAGATCAAAATTTCTTGGATAGAACCTCTCTACTTCTAAATCATACTTGCAATGGAGTCTCCTTTGCATGTATCAAATGCTGATAAAAAACCAATTTTACATTAGCTTTTGAGGGCTCAAATGAATTCATTTAGAATTTTTGTTTTCTTAAGGATTTAGTTCTTATTATAAGCTTTCCAAATAGTATAATTTTTAGTATATTTAATTTCATTAATATATTTTTATTTTATTTTTTATGAATGTAGGTTTTTCACTGAACATGAACTTCTTTGTTCAATGCATTGGGAAAAATAGTAAAATAATTCTAAAAAATTCTAAAAAATATCTATGCACTAGGTATTGATGTCTTCTTTCTAACAAAAAAAAATAAACTAAATTTTGATATATATAGAACAAGTTATGTGTTCAAACGTACACCTATATCTAAATTATAATTAGTCAGACTTCAAAACTTAATAAAATAAAAACTATTCAACATATCACTATCAAACCAACTACATGCCCTGGGTATTGATGTTACAAACCAGAATTTAAAAGAGATAAGTTTTTATCATTTATAGAAAAAAAGTTACACATTTCAGTATGCTCATCACTCTTAAAAAAAGTTGTTTGCTATAAAAAACTACTCTCGAGGGAGATGGAAAAATCAATAAAATTTTATTCAAAAAAAATTGAAAAAACTATATTCAGAATCTATAAAAAAGATGTTACAAATCACTAGTTTGCATCATTGTCAAATTATTAACGGTTTAAAAATTATAGGTGTCGGAAAGTGAAGATTTTTTGCAAAATGTTCATCTAACTGTCAAAGTTGGTCAAAAAGTGGGAACCAGTATTGTGATTTCACCCAATTACCATTGTAGGTAGCCACCAATTCACCAAGATATGATCTTAGGACACCCTCAATAGCAGCCAAACCTTAAAACTAGAAGCACCATCGAAGTTCAGTTTGTACCAGCCATGTCTAGGCGATAGCCATTTAGTGTTTGTTCTCATTGATCGCTTGGTGTTGTCAAAGGTTGCATAAGAGCAGGGAAGGCCCCAGTGCAGAGTCACCTTGACATCTCAATGGGTAGAGGGATTAGGAGGGGGCTTAATGTGAGTGACTAAGAGATTCTCCAACAGGAGCTTGAGGAAGGACCTAAAAACCACATTAGCATGGTTCTCCACACCATGAAAGATCCTATTGTTCCTTTCTTTCCAAATACTCCATCCCAGATGGGGTGGAAATGTCTCCCACGGTTGACAAATAAGGGGATCAAAGGTTGGCCCCTTCCACTCTATGATCAAGTGTACCAAATCCTCATTCATAGTCCAGCAAAGATTCAATCTCTGGCACACCATCCCCTTAAGGATTCTAGAAAAATTACAATGAAGAAGCAAGTGAGACGTGCTTTCTTCCTCCTTTTTGTACATAACACATCTATTTGGGAGTTGAAATCCCCTCTTGATGAGATTATCTTGGGTGAGGATTTTGTCGTGAAGAGTTGTCCACCTGAAGAAGTTGATTTTAGGGATGTGTTGAGGGTTCCAGACCTTCCCCCACCAATGCGGAGTTGTTGTCTCTAGGAAGGTTGTAATAAGAAAATTTGACCACGAAATTCCCCTAGGTCAGTCTCCAAATGAATTTGTCCTCACGGGGAAAGAAAGGCAATCTGACCTGTTTAAGCATATCTTGCACCTAAAAAGCATCACGCAACAGATGGGGCTGATTATGGCAGCAAAGGGTGATATGCTTCCAATAATTATTGGGGACAAGGTAATCACCAACCCATTGCCCCAAAAAGGCTTTAGCATAACCCTGTAATCTCTTGAGGGAAGGGATGGAAGCCAACTATTTGTCCTCGATCCAAGAATCCTCCCAGAAGCGAATGCTACCCCCATTACCAAAAAATCATTTTAGACCCAAAGAGATAATGCTCCTACTCTTGAGAATATTATTCCACATCCTAGAACCACTGGGGAACCCCTCTAAATTCAATATCCTCTAGAATTTTTCTTGATGAAGATACGTAGCACTCATAATATGGCACTAGTCAAATTTGTGATGAGCCAGTTTCCATTCGATTTTAGCCATGAGGGCTTTGTTGAACTATGAAATTTTCCTGATTCTCAATCCTCCCTTTTCTTTCAGATAGTAGACCTTGTCCCATCCAACCAACGCTAATCTCTTATTTTCTTCCATACATGTCCAAAGGAAATTCCATTGGATTCTCTCCAACTTCTCAACCATGGAGGTCAATATCTTGAATAAGGAAAGGAAGTAGACATGGATCTCTTGTAGAGAGGAAGCCAAGAGTTGGAGTTTGCCAGCACTGCTGAAGAGTTTGACCTTCCAACCTACAAGTTTCTTATGCATTCTTTCAAGAATAGAGTTCCAAAAGGTATTAGAGACTTCCTTAACTGTGAGGGGTAATCCAAAGTAAGTACTCGGGAGGGTAGTAATCTAGCATCCCAAAATATCTCTAATTTTACTTTGTAGTTTGTTAGCAATATGGAAGAAATAAATATTGCTCTTTTCATAGTTTATGTGCTAACTAGACTCCGCATATTGATTGAGGTAGGTTTGACCCTTTGCAAGGCCCCATTATTAACAAGAATGGTGAAATTTCTTCCAATAACTTAAGCAAGAATAATGAACAGGTAGGGGTATAGGAGATCTCCTTGTCGCACCCCCTTAGTAGCACCAAAAGACTCCCTAGGGATACCATTGACCAAAACAAAGCACTTGACAGTAGAGATGCATTCCTTAATTAGGTTGAGCAATCTATTACCAACCCCAATATTCCTAAGGACTTTTAAGAGGAAGTCCTAGTTCACCCTATCATAAGCCTTAGATATATCAAGCTTTAAGACCATACCTGGTTGATAGAATTTATTCATAAAATGAAGGGCCTTGTGTGTGGTAATAGTAGCATCCAGAATTTGTCTACCTAGGACAAATCCTTTTTGACTATGATTGATGAGGCCATAAAAAAAAGGCTTAATCCTTTTAACCAGAACTTTTGAAAAAAAAATTATAGACAGTGTTACAAAGGTTGATGGGTTTGAAATCTGTGAGGTGCATTGACTCTTGGACTTTGAGGATTAAGGCAATATAAGTGTTGTTCAATTTTTTAAGCATTTTTCCCGTTCTGAAAAATTCCTTAGCAACCATGGTAACATCATAGCCAACAATATCCCAAAATTCTTGGAAGAATGCCAAGGGAAAGCCATCTGGCATGGGGCTTTGTAAGCACCCATAGAGAAGACTGCATCACTAACCTTTGCATCTATGATCGAGGCCATAATGACAACATTATCAACATCATCCAGAGAAGCATGGAAGCATTGGAGGAGGCAATCTTCAAGGGGAGTATTCCTAACTCTGTTATCTTCCTCAAATAGCCTACGAAAGTAGCTTGAGGCCATTGCTCCTAATTGATTGTAATCTCTAATTTTATTGATTCTTATCACCCCTTAAGAAAGCAATCAAATTTCTCCTTCTTTGTCTGTTAGCCGATATGTGGAAAAAAGTCAAGTTTCTATCTCTTTCATATAACCATTACACTTTTGATTTCTATTTCAAATGAATTTCCTACTGTTTTAAATTATCCTTCCATTTCCATCTGAGAAATTCCTCCTTCCTATGAGTAGCTTCCAAAGAGTCCCCTTGCACTATTCGCTCCTAAATCATTGTCAGTCTATTGTTGAGTTCTTTTTTCTTAACAAAGATGTCTCCAAATGTTGGATTTGTTCTAACCCTTCACATTCCTTTGAATCAAATCCAATTTCTGAGCCACCCTATACATGGGTGTTCCCCTAATTGGAGTGTTCCACCAACCATTAATGCACTCTCTAAATTATGGGTGAGTGGTCCACATAATTTCTTAGCGGAATAGATATCTCCCCCTTGTACATTTGTGAGAACATTCTAGGAGAATGGGATTGCGATCAAACATAGTCTTGGGCAAAGCTTGAAGAGTGGCATTAAAGCCAAGGTCTCAGTTGGTCAAAATTAGGAATTTGTCCAATCTAACCTGAAAAAGATGTTCCCCTTTCCTTTGGTTGGACCAAGCAAAATTTTTTCCCACCAATTCCACATCCAATAGTCCATTCCTATTGATGAAATCGACTAGGTCTGTCATGTTGTCGGAGTAATCTAGAAGGCTCCCCAATTTTTTTGAGGGGAAGAGAGGAGAGTTGAAATCTCTTGCAGCCATCCAATGAGAGTCTAACTAATTATGAATCATAGTTGAAAGATCATTTCAAAGGATTAAATGGCCCATCCTTGTGTTGGGGGCATAGGCATTCATAAGATACCAAGAGTCACTATGAGAGGTTAGTTTGACATCTAGAAGGTTGATTGAGGAGAGAGGAGCCAAATAATCTTGAGGGATCCCACATGGTAACCACCCCTCCAAACACCCCATTGATGTTGTTACTAAGGAACTGAGAACCTAGCCAAAAATTTTCCAGCAATAATATTAAAGGAACCATCTAGCATCTATACTTCCTAAAGCAAGAGAATGTCAATCCTATTTTCCAAAAATGCAGTTCTTCAGGGCCTATTTCTTCTGGGGGCTATTCAGGCCCCCCAAAGTAACCTCATTTTTTTAATTTTAGTTGATGATTTCAGGGTCCTTTGCCTCCCATTGGTGGTTTCCCTTACCACTTCCTGGTGGCTAGTGAGTCTCTATGATGGGCATCTAGTCTTTAGCTTTGGCCCCATGTTAATCTTCATATTTTTAGTTTTCCTCCTCTGTGTTATCTAGCTCTCATCCCCATATAAAAATGGTTACTTGAGGAGGCCCTAAGTGAGGAGAAGTTCTTCGATGGTATAGAAACAATAGTGACAACATCCATGTCAATCTGTCTAATCATTTTTCCACTAACAGGGGTGTTAGAGATAGGGACTTCCCTAATTTTATTGGACAGGGTTGTCAGGTGGGGAGGGATCTCCCCATCTTCCAAAGGTCCCATTTTTGTAGGAGTGCCACACACCAATGGGTTGGGAGTTCCATTGGTCACACCTGCATCCTTGACAAGATGGGAATGGGCATCTTGTGGTTGATTTTCCTCAATTCTAAGGTTCAACTGAGTAGGGGCAACAACCTCCTTAACCCTTTGAGATGATTTATTTGGGGTTTCCATTAACTTGATGAGTCCCTCTCTAAAGGGGTAGTCTTCACTATTAGCCACTAAACCAATCTCACTTGATTCTGAAGCCTCCATAGTGGTCATGGGTTCTTTTTGTTTAAGGGGTTTTGGTGCAGGGGCCTTGCAGTCAGAAATCAAATGGCCAAGTTTGGAGCACTTCTAACAAAAAATTGTGGCATTCTCATAGACCGAAGTTTGAGTCCAACTTCCCAATTTGGATTTTAATGTAATAAAATTGGGAAGATTTTTGCTAACAATAGCCAAAACACAAAAGCAAGCAAAGACTAACTTGGATTTCATTCAAGTTACCTCATCCACCGCCACAAAATGTCAGAACGTGTTCCCAATCCATCGGAAAACCTTCTCACCCAAAATTCCAATGGGAGACTAGGTAAGTGAACCCAGACAATGACAACCCTATTCAAATCAGTAGTCGAGTCGAAGCCAGTCTTCCTTCTGCAGAGAGAGAGGTGATGTTTACCATACGCCCAAAGGCCTGAGAGAAGCAACACCAAGTCTTCTTCACGGTGAATTTGAATATAAAGAGAGTGATAGGCATAGAACTTATGGAAACACTGCCCTTGAGTTTCCATTTGGTAGAAACCCATTTCCTGACCATCTCAATGGTCGTCTAAAGGAAAAAACAGTTCCCACCAAAGTATTGTTCATCATAAGAACAATGCAATGCACCACTAGATCCTATAAGACAATAGTCATGCCTTCCTCAGTTTGCAAACATTCCAGAACAATGTTGGAATCCATGTTCCCTTGAGTGCTACCTACAAGCACGTTCTTCTAGCCCTTGGCATGTGTGCTTTGTTTTGGCTATAGATCCTTTGTCTCCTTGGTCTGGGAAACAGTCTCATCATGTGTGCTTTCCTTTGGTTGTACAACTTTTGTCTCCTTGGTTTTGGAAATATTCTCATTGTTTTCTTGAATGGGACATATAGAATTCCCAGGCTGAGAGTCCACCTTAGATCCCAATGTGGCCACCTTTCTAGTACCATTGACAACAATCTCCTCCCAAGGTGGAGCATCTTTAGGGGCCACCTCAGGTTGGAAGGCCACCTTATCACCAAGTGTGTAGTCAATCCCAAAAGGAATGACATTATTTGCTACAAAGGATGTCACTATCGTAGAGTTCGAAGGAGGATCAGTAGGCAAGGGGGCATGGCCCCCACCCTCCATGGACACTATGTGTGAAAGCAATTCAAAATTCAAACGGGAAGCGGAGAGGGAAAGTTTCAGAGCTTGTTGAAGAGGTAGCTTCCATTTTCTATATATCATTCATACGATTTCTTTAAAAAGTGGTTATATGATTGGGTCACATATCACACTATATATAAAGAAAAGTTGGGTAGCTTCATACTCTCTATATGATTTTGAGGTACATGATTTGATCATATATGAAATTTTTGAATATCCATAATTTTTTTCCATTTCCTCCAATCAAATTGTGCTAAAAAGAAAGGAAATTACAATAATCCATGTAGCGTCCTAAAATTGCGACACTTGCAATTTCGACTGCATTTCGGTCTTCACGATGGAGACACAACACGCAACCTGAATGGAGACCCCAAAACTTGCTCGCGACACTGAAAACTGCATTTTTCAAGTACCCTGGCCTGAACCTCCTTGCACCCTGATGTCCCGGGAGGTGGGACCAGAGCGCCCAGCACCCTGGTCCCTCAGGACCAGGGCGCCCAACGCCCTAGTCCCTGGGTCCTATTTTGGGCCCGGTCTCCTAAGGGGCTCGGGTCTTTTTGTTTGCAATTTGGAAATTATCATTTCCTGGTCGGCCTAAGGTCGGGAAAATCAGTCTATCAGCCCTAAATGACAAGTATATAAACTACATTTTCCTCTTTCATTCGATATGATGGAAAAGGCGTGGAAACTATACTCAAGCATTCAAGCATTCAAGCATTCCTTCAAGCAATTGATCATTTCAAGTCTCCATTCAAGGCTAAGTGTTGCATTCAAGACAAGGATTCAACCATTGAAGAGGAGATCACATACAACATATTACTACAACATACAACATACAACATCTAAAACTTCGCACATAAGGATACCAACATCCTTAGAACAAGGTATTAGTACTTGTTTTACATACATTTACATTTACAGCACTTGCTCATTTCTTGGTTAATTCCAAAACCGGGGTTTGACCTAAAGGCAAACCCCTAATCCCTAACCCCCCAATCGTCTTCGCTTTTTTGTGTGTAGGTTGCAGGTATGCGGCTGAAATTGAAGATCTGGAATCCTTGTGCAGAGACGAACAGATCCCCCTTCGTTTCGCGGATTTTTCGGAGGACCGTGGCGTCGGGCGCCATCGTCCTGACAACTTTTGCTCAAATTTGCAGGACAGCGCTGTATCGACATTTTACTGCTAATTCCAGGTCCGCAGCTTCATCCTATAACCCGAACTCAGTTTATAAGCGAATCTTTATGACTTTCTATGCATTCCTAGCTTAATTTCCTTAACAACATTCTTTACAAAAGAGGGTAGCCTTGCTTTCCTAACCCTTGAAATTCATTTAGCATCCAATCTTGCATTGCATGGGATTGGATCTTATGAGTTTCAACCCCTCTTTTGAATGTAAAGTCTCTCCCCTAAGTGAAAAACCATCGAATCCTAGCGAACCTCCCTTCTCTCTCCTCGGAGTCGGAAGAGGGGAGAACAACTAGGGTTCGATCGTGATTTTTCCGCTTTACATTTTGGTGAACCCGACGTGAACATCCTTTCTGATTTTTCATGCTTAGATTTGAAAAAATTGATTACATTTCCATGTTTGATCTTTTGCAAAATTTTAGAGGTGATTGCATAAAAACCCTAAATTTTCTTTTTAGTAATTGAACTTGCGAAATGTCTAAATGTTAATGCCTGTTTCAGATCTGCCCTTCTATTACAAATTATCAATTCATATTTGTGCTTTAATTCTGAAAATTAAGTGGTTAAATGTCAAAACCCTAATTTTTGAAACCCTCTTAATTCAACCTTTGTCCGACAATTTGACCAATCAAAACATCTCCAAATCAGCTGTAACTTTGGATTCTGCAATAAAATCACAATATCCTTCATCCCTGAAAATTTGGAAAAAAGTTGCGAGGACCATGTTGCACTCCGAGCGCCATCATCCTCGACATTTTTTCCAAAATTTCGGGAGCGAGATCTCGCTGTATTTTCCTGCTAAAATCAAGAATTTTGGCTGATTTTGTCAATTATAACACTTTCAAAATTACAGTCAAAGTTGGTCTTGCGATTGCTTGGTCTAAGGCTTCTAATCATTGAAATTAAAATTTTGTGTCAAAATTGCGTTTTTATTATCATAAATCTGAAAATTGTGTTATCATTCATTAAAAATTTCAGTGCTTTATTCAAATTCTTGCAATTTGTGATTTTTGAAATTAAGTGTTTAATTACAACAACTTTGATTTCTGCTTTCAAAATTGAATTTTGCGTGAAATTGAGTCAATTTTCAAATTTCAAAATTTGCATTGCTCTTGACATTCCCTCTAAAATCATAAAATTCAAAATTTCAGTTTCCCTCTCTTTTTCAAAATTCAAATTTTGCATTTTTCGACAATCTTGATAGGGTTCAATTTTGAATTTGCAACTTTAATTTGACCTATCTACAAATCGTAAAATCACTCAATTTTTTCAGATTAGCTCTAAAATCATCATACCTTTCATCCCTGCAAATTTCGAAAAAAGTTGCAGGGACCGTGTTGCACTCCGGGCGCCACGGTCCCGGACATTTTTTCCGAAATTTCGGGAGACTGTTGTGATTGCATTTAACAGCTTAAATCCAGAAGATTGGCTGATTTTACTGAAAATTGCTACCTCTAAATTCAAAATCTTCTCTCTCTTTTTAGTGCATGAGTTTTACAACAATAAGCCCTACTTACACTATTCCCGTTAGACGAAGCCTTAGAATTAAGTCCTTCCAAGGTTTAATTACTGAGGAGATGGAACCTAATTTGAATGGTCTTTTTAACGAGGACATGGGTAATTCCTCTAATCCTCCTAATGATGAAGAAGCTCTCCATGAGGTTTCTGTAGAACAACTTTCAAAATTGGATAACCAATTTGACGATTTTCGACAATGGATGTCTCAAGAATACCCTGATAGTCAAGCTCTTCCTTTAATTGAGGGTCTCAAACGTATGCTTCAAAGTGATAAGAATGGAATTGATATTTTGCGTGGTATTGCACACATTGTGGATTCGAATGTGATGCCTATGAAGAGTTGTGCTAAAAATTTAGGTTATACACAACCTCCTACACAAGTCAATCATTCTATTCCTTTGATGACTTCTATTGCTAGTATACCTACCTTTACATCAAACATAATGGCTACTTCTACACAAGACATTCCTCCTATGATCACCAGTCATGGGGGCAACCCTTCTTCTTCAATTAACCCTCTTCCTTCATTCAATCCGACTTCTTCATTCATTCCTTCAATGAGTGTCCCTATTATATATCCACAAATGAACATGACGCAAGGGGGCAATTCATTTAACCATTCCATCCCTCCTTGTAGTGTTCCTCTTGTCCAATCATCTCCTATGACTAATTATCATAGGGTCCCACCACCTTACTCTCTACCTTCTTTCAATAACATAACACCTCCATCTCAATCTAACACATCCAATATGAACTCTTCGACTGAAGCGACCATTAACAATCTTGCACAAACTGTCTCTTCTTTATAGCAACAAATTGCCTCTATGAATCAATCTAAGTTTAGTGTGCCCACATTTGATGTTGCGAGCCCACTTTCTCTTGACATTGTTCGAGCTATCCCTCCTAAACATGTTGAAATTCCGCATTTGGAACTTTATAATGGTAAAGGAGATCCTCTAACACATGTTAAGACTTTTCAAACAATTTGTACTGATTTTGCTTATGACCAAAGGTTGCTTGCAAAACTATTCACTAGAACATTAAGAGACAAAGCCCTACAATGGTATTGCTCGTTGCCTTCTTATTCTATTACTTCTTTCGAACAACTTGCAAATGCTTTCATTCAACAATTTCAAAACAATATAAGTCATAAAGTTACTTTGATTGATTTAATGCATTGTAAACAAGGTGTTAAAGAAAAAGTGACTGATTTCATTGGTAGATATAAGCATTTGTATGCTCAAATTTCTTTTCCAGTGCCTGACAATGATATTCAAAGAATCTTTATTTCTAATTTACAAAAAGATATTCGAGACAAACTTCTGTTTTCTGAGTTTACTTCTTTCCAACAGTTGTGCGCCACTCTTCACAATTATCAACTGACTGTGAGTCAAATGGAACAATCACATCCTATGGCTCTGAGTGATAAGGGTGATAGCAGTCAACAACCATTTGGGAAGTTTAAACCGAACAGAGATTCCATCAAATTCAATGAAAACATCATCAACAACAATGTGAATGCAGCATCAGGTGTGCCTCCTATTTCTAAATTTTTCAAAAAAGAAAGAAAGTATACTCCTTTGAATGAATCATTGCATAGTATTATGAATAAGTTATTGGAACAAAATGTGCTTACTCTTCCTCCTATAAGACAAATTGATCCTGCAAAGATTACTTCACCTTATTTTGATAACAAAGCTTTTTGTCAATTTCATCGTCAGCCTGGGCATGATACTGAAAAATGTTTTTCTTTAAAGGGTAAAATTCAAGATTTGATTGATAATAATACTATCTCTGTTTCTGGAGTGAATGATAAAGGCAACACATCTGTAGCTCCTCCTAATCAAAATCTTCAGATTTTCACTGATCCATTGCCTTCTCATACCTCTAATGCGATTAAGACTAATGATTCCTCTCTCTCATCTGATGGTCTTGTGTCTATGACTCCGAATGTGATTAACTTTGTAGAGCAACAAGAAATCCCTGAAGAACCTTCCATCACATTTGATTCTAGCGAAACCATTAGGGCACCTGATGGTCCTTTATACATAGTTGCAAAAGTTAAGAATACACCTTGCCATGGAGTGCTTATTGATCCTTCGTGCATGGTTAATGTTATTACTGAAGAATTTCTTTTTACTTTGCAATTGAATCAAGTGATCTATGACAAAACAGATGTGATTGTGAAACTATTTGATGCATTTTCTTCTCCTGCAATTGGTTCTATTACATTGCCTATTGAAGTCCATAACAAATCCCTTGATGTGAACTTTGCTATTATTCCATCTTCCGAACAATTTCGTGTGAAGCTTGGCTATCCTTGGCTATCTTCCATGAAAGCTATTGCTTCTCCTATTCATAAGTGTTTGAAATTTCCCCATAATGGTGAAGTTGTTACTGTCAATCATAGTCTCTTTAAACCAGCTGAAAGAACCTCTAGTGTTCCTATTGATTACTTTTGGCCTAAACAATTCCAATCTCTTCCTCCATGAAGTGATCATCTTTTCAAATCTTATCAAAAGTGGAAAACAGATATGATCTTATCTCTAAGTGAACCTAGAACACCTAAACTTGACATTCCTATCATTCTTGAGAAGGAAGTTCTTCCTTTGAAAGATAAAACTAATGTCTTTCCTCAAGAAGAATCTCAACCCATCCCTATGGATGTGACTATGTCTATACCTAATAAACTTCCTAAGAGTAGACCTATACCTCCTCGTCATGATGGACTTGGTCTTCTCCCTAAACCAAAAATTCCTCCTTTATATGGAGCAGTTCCTCCTCCTTCTTTTTATAGAGAGAAGAGACCTTCTTCTTCTCCTATTATCTAGCCTAAGAGACCACAACCTAAACACCCAAGTGCTAAGGATGAGAACATTCCTCCTCCTCAGTCTTCTCCACTTCCTACTAAGACTAGACGAAATCATTCTGCACGTGAACGCTGACGAAAGCGTCGTCTTAGAGCTCAGGCAGTTGCTTCTCAAACTTTGCAATCTCCAAAAACACCTTCAACAAGCATTATTCCATTTTCTCCTCAGCCGGACATTGAGCCTAAATCTCCTAAACATAAGATGCATGATGATCTTGATCCTGTGCGAGTTAAAGATCCTATTTTTATAAATCTTGATGATGATATAGATGAAAATGTTATGCATGATGAAAATATTATTCCTCTTGCTTCTGATAGTGAATATGAACTTGTTGATGTCGATAACCATTTATCTAATGAATTTTCTAAAGCACTTATCCTAGCTCCTAGACAAGAACAATGTGGCTCGGAACATGAACATAGCCCTTGTTTGGATCTTGTGATAGCTCCATCTGCTGTGTTGGATGTTCCTCCTCTAGCGTGTTCCCTGCCTTCCCGAAACATTGATCAGCAAGATCGGGGGGTAGATGACATGCTAGACTAGTTACATTAGCATAGCAGATTCTCTTCTCCTCTCTTTTGTTACTTCTTCTATATGTTATTCTCATTCTTCTATTTGTTGTCCTTGGTGTTGTCTACTTGAGGACGATGTAAAGCATTGAGATCTCTCGATCTCTCTCATGTTGACTCAAAAGACACATGTGTTCCCTTCTTTAGGTGACCTTCCTTGATTGGGGAATGAAGAACAATTATGCATACATACATATGATATATATATATGAATTATCATACAGCATACTGACCCCGAGGAAAGCGAAGTCACCTCGTGCTTTATGTTTTGTGTCTATTATCCTTGGGTTTATCTCACACTTGGGGGCTAAATCCTTGCGATAACGTGCTCCTTTCCTTTCTCATTTCTTATGTGTATCACTACGTTAAAACAATCACCCCCGGTGAGGTGTGTGCGATCGCTTTAACATAGGGGGGCATACATCCCGTTCATATCTTTTCAAGATACTTGAAAATTTCTTGGCAAATTTAGCCTTGCCTTGAAAATTTTTGATATCTTTCTTGCATGACTCATAGTGAGGGAGCCTTACTACTGACAGTCATGGTTCTTCCTCGCGATCTTCCCTTTTACTTTGTCAATCGAAGTTGTAAGATCCTTAGTCCACTGGGGGCTTGGTGTATCTTGCCTCCTTGACGTGGTGAAAGTCTTTCAATGTTGTTTCCTTGTACTTTACCGGAAGTATGAGCATACATACTCCTGCTAAAGTGGGGGCTAAATGTAGCGTCCTAAAATTGTGACACTTGCAATTTCGACTGCATTTTGGTCTTCACGATGGCGACGCAACACGCAACCTGAATGGAGACCCCAAAACTTGCTCGCGACACTGAAAACTGCATTTTTCAAGTACCCTGGCCTGAACCTCCTTGCACCCTGATGTCCCGGGAGGTGGGACCAGAGCGCCCAGCGCCCTGGTCCCTAGGTCCTATTTTGGGCCCGGTCTCCTAAGGGGCTCGGGTCTTTTTGTTTGCAATTTGGAAATTATCATTTCCTGGTCGGCCTAAGGTCGGGAAAATCAGTCTATCAGCCCTAAATGACAAGTATATAAACTACATTTTCCTCTTTCATTCAATATGATGGAAAAGGCGTGGAAACTATACTCAAGCATTCAAGCATTCAAGCATTCCTTCAAGCAATTGATCATTTCAAGTCTCCATTCAAGGCTAAGTGTTGCATTCAAGACAAGGATTCAACCATTGAAGAGGAGATCACATACAACATATTACTACAACATACAACATACAACATCTAAACCTTCGCACATAAGGATACCAACATCCTTAGAACAAGGTATTAGTACTTGTTTTACATACATTTACATTTACAGCACTTGCTCATTTCTTGGTTAATTCCAAAACCGGGGTTTGACCTAAAGGCAAACCCCTAATCCCTAACCCCCCAATCGTCTTCGCTTTTCTGTGTGTAGGTTGCAGGTACGCGGCTGAAATTGAAGATCTGGAATCCTTGTGCAGAGACGAACAGATCCCCCTTCGTTTCGCGGATTTTTCGGAGGACCGTGGCGTCGGGCGCCATCGTCCCAACAACTTTTGCTCAAATTTGCAGGACAGCGCCGTATCGACATTTTACTGCTAATTCCAGGTCCGCAGCTTCATCCTATAACCCGAACTCAGTTTATAAGCGAATCTTTATGACTTTCTATGCATTCCTAGCTTAATTTCCTTAACAACATTCTTTACAAAAGAGGGTAGCCTTGCTTTCCTAACCCTTGAAATTCATTTAGCATCCAATCTTGCATTGCGTGGGATTGGATCTTATGAGTTTCAACCCCTCTTTTGAATGTAAAGTCTCTCCCCTAAGTGAAAAACCATCGAATCCTAGCAAACCTCCCTTCTCTCTCCTCGGAGTCGGAAGAGGGGAGAACAACTAGGGTTCGATCGCGATTTTTCCGCTTTACAATCCATAACAAACTAAAACTATAAAAATTGCCTACAACTTAACCTCCAGTAATTAAGTCTTAACATTTCTTTATATAATTTTAAACAACACTTATTAAATAATTAAGAATGATTTTTATTTATATAATGCCATAAATTGTGATTATTATTTTTCCTTCTTTATTTAGGAATCGAGGAATCTCTCACTAGTCCGAACTTGACCATGTGATAAACTTGTGCCCTAAACAATCAAGACAATATTTTTTATATAATATCAATAAACTGTGTTTTATTTAAATGCTTAAACTATCCAAGGACATCATTGGCCCAAACCCCTTATACCCTTGATCAATAGATGACGTATTTATATGGTCCTCACACACTTTGATTAAATAATCTATATTTTTACTTAAGAGTATTCAATGAGATCATTTGGCCTCAACTTGCACATGTGAAAATATTATTGTGCATTATTTGAGTAATATGACTGTATCTTATTAGAAGTGGTAATTTAAAAAAAATAAAAATTTAAGTGTATTAAAGGACATCACTTGTCTCAACTTGAATGTGATACTTGCACTTATGACATAAATCACATTATTGTGGTACTTTGTTAATAGAGTTCTATTTCATGTAGAAGGGTGGTAATCAACTTAATACATGTGACAATTTAAATTTTGATTTTTCTTTTTTTTAATGCTATTATATATATATATATATATATATATATATATATATATATATATATATATATATATATATATATATATATATGGTTCTACACGCAAATATTTATGTTATATTTTTTATATGTTAATTTAACTCAAACACTATTATTGTAGAATTCATTTTATAGCATTGCACTTGCTATTTTATGTTGTTACTTATTTCTAAAAATTATTGTAATATCTATATTATAAAATCATTATTCTAAATTTAAAAAATGATTTTAAACTCAATTCTTTGTATAGTATTTGATAGAGATACATATTTTTTTCTATCCAAGATTACTTGGATGCTTAGATACACAAGTATCAACTATTGATACCATATATATGCATATATACACTTATCTTTTTTATAAAAAAATCATATTTGATCTTCAATCACATTCTTGCTATGAGAAACAAGGCAAATATAAAAAAAATTAATGATATTGTTTATGCATTTAAATGCACATATAAAAATATTTTTTTAATAAAAAAATCAACTAAACTTATATAATAGATGATTATGCTTATGATCTTATCTTCTAAGATAAAATTCTTATCAACTTTTTTTTTCACATATGACATTGTTACAACTTCTCATTCAACAAGCTTTATTTAGACATTATATTAGGCCCTTATTAATATGTATTTACAACCCCATAATGTTATGATGTAATGCATATTCATAGAATCCTCCCTTAGAACATCATAATCCTACGTGAATGGGGATGCCCTCAACTTGACCTACAATTTGAAAGGGAAATGGTACACCTCAACAAGATACAACCTCATTGAATTATTGGCCAAGTGACATGAGTATAACCTAGCATGCCAATTTCATTAGTACACTTAGCATTGCATAATGTGCACATTGCAATTTAGTGCAACTCTATGCAACCATTCATCATACTAGTTTGCATTTTGTAACCTTTACATGGATGCATGTGCTTGTGCCAGGTTAGACCATTAATGGACGATGCATGAGGCATAGACATCCACTTGACATGCTATGGATGGACACAAAACATGGGGACCTTTGCACCATATTCCTTGAAACCTAGCACCATATGTTCATGCATTTTCTTCACATGTTAAGATTTGCATGCTATTCATCCACTATTGTTATAGTGTCATATACATTATCATAAAATTTGTCATTTGAATCCGGGAACATAGTTTTTAGTTTTTTGATGTGTTTTGTTTAGTTCTTAATAAGTTTGTGAAACCCTGTTGGTATTCATGTGTTTATGGCTAAGGTTTCTTCTAGTCATTTTAATTCAATTTTTTCCTTTTTTACCTTTGGTATTTTTGGTTAAAATACCACAAAATCCCAAATTTGATTAGATGGGGAGATGCCCATCTTAATTGTAGAGGTAGGTTGATTGAAATACAAACCTTAGCAAATGTTGGCACAAATGTTACCATCTTTTGGGTGTAACATAGTTAAGTTTCTAGAGTATTTTTTATGGTCCAAATATTTTGCCAACAAGGTAGTAAGTCTTTTAACACTACAAGATTCCACCTCAATACATTTTAAAGGTAAGAATCATGGAAGATGTTGTAAATTCTATTACTATTTGGTAGCTCTAGTTCATAGGCTACTTCTCCCACATTTCTTATATTCTTATAGGGACTATAGAATTCAGGTTTCAAGCTTTTATACTACTTCATTCTTCAATAAAGATTGCATATATCATGGAATTCTTAAGGAATCCATACCTCCAACTTCAAAAATTCTTTCAGTATACATCTTCTTTGCATAGGGCTTTTTTCCATTTCTAGGTGTGTTGAAGATGGTTATTGATGGATGTAAATACCTCTTATCATTGCTTAATAATATTTGTTGCTCCAAACATATTTTCTCTATGATTGCAAGATCCATAAAGGTTAGATCATAATTTCCATACAAAATCATGAAAGATGACATGCTTATGGACATATTCTAGGAATTGTTCTAACAATGTTCTCCCAAATGTAACCATTTTACCCAAATTGTTTGCTACTTAGAAACATCATTTATTTCATGCCCTTCAATCTATTTGTTGATCATTTTAGTTTATCCATATGTCTAGGGGTGATAATTCATGGTATGGATGATTTTTGTTCTTGTCAAACAAAATAATTCTTTCCAATATTGACTCAAAAAAATATTGTCATTGTCACTAACAATCCTCTTAGGTAACCCATGTAATATGAAAACCTCCTTGAAGAATAAATTAGAAATCTATGAAGTCTTGGAGTTGAAAATATATTATGGCATATAAAGTATGTCTTAGTGCGTCTATGTCCAGTGCTAGCATGTATGTGGTAAAAGTGCATTTGCGGTTGGTAAAACTATGTTTTTGTCAAAAACGCATATAGGGTCAATAATGTCATGTATGTGTCAAATGATGATGCATTTTTGTTTCTAGCGAATGTGTGTCTAGGATAGTTGCATTTATTATTTTTGATGTGTATGTTATGAGCATATTGTCAAAGTGTGTTTATGCATGATCAAAATGTGTTTATGGTTACCTAGCGCATATGTGATAAACATTAGTGCATAAATAGTTAAAATAGGGGTGAAACAGGCTATCATTGTGATAAATAAAAATAACCAATAGGATAGACCGCCAAATTGATGAAATCCAATGATCTCCCCAACAGGATAAATTACAAAGCAACTAATGAAGTTGATAAAGTTGATGAAGTTACGAGATAGAGCTGACAAAATCTAAACAAAAGATAATAAAATTTTGACACTAATGTGATTGCGTGTGTGATTGTGGGTTGATTTAGTCCTATTAGATTCATATGAGAGATTTCTTCAAACTCAGAGATTGAGGCCACATCAAAGGATGATCATTTGACATTATTTGAAATGACCCCTTACTTTTTTTATTTTTTAACACATCAAAGCACTTGTTAAGGTTAGGAAATATTGCTGAAAAGTAACCCTTCCACTTTTTGTTCACCAAGAGCCCAATATGGGAAGGTGAGAGCATATGGTGAATAGGGGATCATTAGCTCCAAAGACAAACTGAAGTACAATGGTGGGCGGCAAGCAGCCCCTTCTTGTTCTCCGAGCAAGAACAACTCAAATCTAAAATCACTCTACCACTTTCTAACGGGAGGACAACTATTACAATATTGAAAATGATATTAGTCAACCACTTATTCGGCGGGAGGACAATTATTACAATACTGAAAGTAAAATCACTCAACCACTTATTCAATGGGAGGACTTTGAAAACCAATTGAAGTAATAGATAGGTGGCTAAGCCATCCTCTTCCACTTCTATAGTGGAAAATACAAAATGTAAAATGCAATAAGCAAAGGTTGATCAGTACTACTGATTTTCAGTGTTACAATGAGAGCATTAGCTTGCAGATTACAATAGAAAAATGATATCCCAACACACCAAAATGTTAGGAATCAATCCTCTAACAAATAAGAACTATCCAGCATATGAAAAGTATTTAAAGAAGTAAATAACCCAGGTCTGATATGGAAAAACAACAATATAAAAATACAGACCAACACAACTATAATTCACCTAAATGCTCATAGCTTCATCCATGTAGCTCCGAATGACATGAAACCAAATGCAAATGGGCCCAAGAGACAACACATCCACTCTAAAACCAATAGACCGTTGCAACTCGGATCAAATCATCATTGCACACTTTCCAATACACTCTATGACATGGTACGGCTTGGGAAGTAGGGCGATTTTATTTAAAAAATCCAAATCAACTCCAAAACCCACACAAATTAGAAAAATGAATCACCTCACACAGAGGAAGACATAGGAAAAATACCCAAAAGCGGCGACTAGACTCTTAGAGACTTATGAATGAATTTCACTTTCAGCTCTTTGCAACCAACAAACTCCAAAACTGAAAAAAACTTAGCAAAATGAATCGCCTATGTTTTCCTATGTCTTCCTTTGTGTTAGGAGAGAAAACCTAGAAGGAATCCAGAATCAATTATGCCTCTGACTGGCCAACAGGTCTCGGAATTGGTCAACAATCCCCAAAAAAAACTAGAGCGAAAAAGGGGACATTACACTATTAGTTTTGGGTTTGTGGCATGCTACTTTTATGCTTGAGATTTGGACAAATATTAGTTTATTGTCTACACTAGAAAAGTGATGGTATAGTGAGCATGCACATTTCACTTGCCTACATGAGAGATGTCAGTCACCTTAGATGACGTCTACCAGCTTCTATGAATCTCATCCATAGAGAGTTAGTCATTTATGATTGAGAGAGTGGTTACATAGATGCTCTACGTTGAGTATTTGATTATGAGGATTTGGAGGTCTACGACAATCATATTAGTTGGGACAAGATGCATGAAGTGGGACTAGTGAGATCAACTCAAGCAGTAGTTGTTGGTGGAGTCATCAATAGATGCATTTTTTCAAATTGAATGACCCACAACATGTCCATAAGATGGGGCAGAGCCATGGAGATGATGCTGACTCAAGGCACTTGGTTTGTTTGGGGACCTTGCATGTTGGCACACTTATATCATGATTTACATTAGTTTGTATATTTTGAAGGTTGTGAGATTTTTGCAGGAGTCACATTATTATAGATTTGGGCCTTTAAGAACATTGCAGTCATTGGGCCAATTCACTATAAAGGGAAAGAAGTTGGTCAGCCCTATGTTCATATGTATAGCATGATCATCTCCCAGCCATGATTTGGGAAGATGGAGTGTTGGCTTAGGGTGATCGATGACATTGATGCAATGATCTTGCAACTATACTTGGATTGTGAGACTAGGAGGAGGATGATAGGGAGCTATCATACTATTATCGATTGGCACATCATTGAGAGCACCTATCAGATAGGGTGTCTTCATAGTTTAGACAAGTGCAAGAACAACCACTAGGATCTGTAGAGTTTGCTTGGACACAACGGGAGATTCCTCACTAGGGCCCATGTTTGTCTTATGAGGTTTTCATGGTCGAGTTTCAGGTGCTAACACTTATACCATGAGATCTTCGACTAGATGTATAACAATGTAGGGATTATAAGAGTTGAGAAATACAACACCACAGGAGCCTAAAGATCTTCTGCAAGCCGAATAACCTGTTACAAGGAGAAGCAATGAAGCAAAATCTAAAGAACAAACAAAACATAGAGAATATGCTCAAAAAGAGAGAGCCCAATATTCAGAAAAATATGTAATGTGATTCTTACAATGAAAAGAAAGAACTCAACCTTTAATAGGTCAAGAAACCCTAAAAAGGGAAAACCTAGGTTTGCACATAATAATTAATTAAAACAATTAATTATATGCACCTAAAGTTAGCTTAAGTGTAAAAGAGATAAAGGGAACTTAAATAATTAAACAAAGAATGTTTAATTAATCAAGTAAATACCCGAATACTCTAACACCCCCCCTTAAGCTAGACTTAGGGAGAAGCTAAAACCTAGAACAGCTACTGAAAGCAATAAAGATGGGTCCCGGCAACAAGGCCTGATCAGGTACCCAAATACAATGAAATCTCTATGAACTGGAGAAATAGAGAAAACCACGTGGGAACAAAATTCTACTCCAAAAAGAGATGGAAAAAATATCACTGAAGCATGAAGACCCTGCAAACTCTGTCAAAGAATAACTGCTGATCTGAAGAACATCCACTGAACTAGAACATGACCAGGTAGAGAAGACTGTAATCTGCATGAGTGCCCTCAAATGACACTACTCGAATCAGGAGGCAAACAAGGAAAAACAACTGAAATCAAAGATACAGATGGCATGAGAAACCAAAGCCTGAAGAGCTGATCAATCGAACCACGGAAGCATTAGAACCAACAGGATAAACCTCCCCATAATGCGGAAGTGGGAGAGGGATAGGAACACTAAAAAGGATAGCCAAAAACAACTGCATGACGAAGAACCAAGAACATCAAAGGTGCTGAGACACATCATCATGAGGCGAATGTCATGGAAGGAACACTCACTTGACAAAGGAAGATGGCAAACAAAGGCAAACATCAACCCCCTCATGGCACTTGAACAACAGTGCATGTACAACGAGACACAAGATATGCAAGATTCCAAGTAAACAATGCATGATGGCACTTTATCTCAGTGCGTTTGCATGATTACAAGCTACAATGATAAGAAGACTAGAAATAGAAATGAGAATCAAAACAGAGACACCCTACTCAGAAAAGAGATCCCAGGACCAACACCATGAGGTCGGCCTCGGAACCAGCTTTCCGATGCCTATTCGTTCTCAAAAAAATGACTCCGTATGCCCAAGATAGGGCCAAAAAACCAAACCCCCCTTGAAAAAGCCAAAAAAGGGGGTCTGGTGGCCTGTTGGTGGTCCGGTGGCCAGTGGGTGGTGCACCGGTGGTGGCCGGGTGGAGCTCCGGTGGCTAGGTGGCGGCCCAGTGGCGGAGCGGTGGCTGGCCGGAAAAAAAACAGGGAGCCGGAGCGGCGGCCGGCAGCGGCGAGCTTGGGGCCGCAGGCGGTGGTGGAAGGCGGCGGGCGCAAGGCTAAGCGCGGCAAGCGGGCGGAGCCGAGCTGAGAAGCAGGCGTGGAAACTGGCGGCAGGAGGCGGCGGCGGGCTAGGCAGCCGACAGCACAGGAAGGCGGCGGTCAGAAGGGAAGCGCCGGTCGGGCGGAGACTGGCCGGCGACGAGAGCTGGCCGGGGGGGGCCGGAGCAGTGACATGCAGCGGCCGGCGGAAGCGCCGGTAAAAGGCGGCACGGGGCCCGAGGGAAGGCAACGGCAGGGCCGTACTGACACCTGCAGGGGTCCCACGGTACCCTACATACCGTGGGAACCCCCAAAATTGTATTTTTTCTTTTGCCAAAAAATTTTTTTTTCTTAAAAAGAAACAAACCCCCCCTTTTTTTTTTCACCTTTTTTTTTAAAAGAAAATTTCGGCCTGCATGCCATAAAAAGGCAAATTTTTTTTTTTTTTTTGAATTTTTTTTCTTGATCTGCGTGTCAGGGTCGTACAGCCTGGATCTGAGAAAAAAAATTGCTCCTAGAGGCTCAGGAACCAAAATAGGTCAAATTTTATATGACCATAGGGGTTTTCGGGCCTTTTGAGCACAATGGTGAGGTTCGTTTAGGCCCAAAGTGCTCAGAAAAAAGCTCAAACCCTAGGTACACAAAAAAATTCCTGAAACCTCAGATCTACTTCCAAAGCCAAAAATCTCAAAACAAGAACAGGTAGCTACAGATCTGGAGCTCTGATACCATATAGGAGTTGAGAAATACAACACCACCGGAGCCTAAAGATCTTTTGCAAGCCGAATAACCTGTTACAAGGAGAAGCAATGAAGCAAAATCTGAAGAACAAACAAAACATAGAGAATATGCTCAAAAAGAGAGAGCCCAATATTCACAAAAATATGTAATGTGATTCTTACAATGAAAAGAAAGAACTCAACCTTTAATAGGTCAAGAAACCCTAAAAAGGGAAAACCTAGGTTTGCACATAATAATTAATTAAAACAATTAATTATATGCACCTAAAGTTAGCTTAAGTGTAAAAGAGATAAAGGGAACTTAAATAATTAAACAAAGAATGTTTAATTAATCAAGTAAATACCTGAATACTCTAACAGGGATGACCCCTGATTATGAGGCATACTTTTGAGCATATCCATTTCCATGACTCACAAGGCCAAGAGAGTCGATACCCTGATTGGATGATGACATAGATAGGGAGAGGTCATCTAGGCGATGGAGGAGGAGAGGGAGGGGGAGCGGATTGAAGGGAGATGATGCAATTGATGGAGGTAGAGGTGGATGACTACCTAGGTCACCATGAGGGAGAGGAGGATAGGGTCGACTTAGGCCATAGGCTACACAGGTGTAGATACAGGGGCCAAGAGTAGAGATTCAAGCATAGGTATAAGCAACACCACATGCACAAGTTCGGGTACCTCAAGTACAAGCTCGGGCTGTACTACCCCAGGCTAAGGGAGAGGGAGGACTAGGATGGGATGCTACTGGATAGGATCAACCAAGATAGGAATGTGAGTGGGAGGGGAGATATGAGAAACTCAGAGAGGGACACAACTAGGAGATGGTGGAGCTAGATGACTTTGGGGCCTTGACAGCCCACGGTCGGATTTTGGAGGATGAAGTTCAATTATAGGTGAGATAGATTGCATCCTTTCAGAAACAAGTACGAACATTGATGTCCAAGAGAGATGTAGCTATAGAGTGCTATGGTTAGCAGAGGTGGCCATAGAGAGTGTGAGGACTATGGGCCAAGGTGATGTTGCCTCGGGTATGGACTATGTTTTTCGCACGGCACAGGAGATAGCATATTGGTGGAACCTATGTGAGTCCACAGTTCCAACCAACCAGAGAGCAAGTAGTTTTGTTACGATGTTGAAGGCTAGGAGCTGAGGGCAGAGGCAAAGATCTGAGAGTGCAAGAGTGATGGGGCTACCCAAATTATGGACTTCTATAGGCTCAAGAGGGGTTGGACCTTCATCAAGAGCTTAGCATCTACATATACCATCAAGGTCAGAGGATGGGAGTTATTCATAGCTCCTTCAGATCCAATTTTGGATTTATGTTCATTTTTGTATTGATGATATAGACACATATGGGTGATTTTGTAACCATTTTGAGATTTTGACATTATTGTATCTTGACACTTATTATTATTATTATATATATATATATATATATATGAGATGAGACCTATTTCGTGCAATGATTCTATGCATGTCTATATAATGATGATCTATGATGATTATTTATGATGTTTGTATGCACATGATGTGCTGCTTTTATGATGCTTTATGATGTTATATGATGATATCATGATGATGCAATTACTCTATGTGATATATGTTATATGATGTGATGCAGTTATGTTACTGTGCTTATGAAATGTGATGATGCGATATTTTTATTCAATGATGCAGTTAATGATCTATATGATGTATGATTACTTATGATGGATGCATAATGCAATGTGACTTATTTATGGTTCTATTTTGATTATGGTGTATATCCTATACTATGATGTTATGATAATGTTATGAGATGGAATAATGCATTAATGATGATTGTGTACTACTATGTGGATGCAAGATATGCGTGTATGATGATGAGATGATTTGTGATATGCAATACTAACCATGATGTGATGCATGATTTTTTTTTTGGTGTGTTACTATACTTAGTCAAATGATGTGTGGCTACATGAAATTAGGGATATCAGAGGATCAGGTGGTGGAAGGTACAAGATATGGAAGTGGAATGAGTTTCTCATGCATTTATCATCATTTATCTTATTATGGAAAATGTTTGTGATCATCCAGATATAGGTTTGACCTAGATAGTCAGTGTATTGTTTGCATGAAGGTCAAACAGTCACAAACAAGGAATGCTCTTGTTCAAACTAGACCCATATTGTCCTCATATCCTTGGATGAGCCATAGTGTTACTAAGAAACAATCCACAAGTCACAAATAGGTGACCATACCCCATCCCGACCACTCTAGTTTGTAGACATCCTTGAGAAGCATAGGAAACATGATACCATAAAAGATCAAATCAAATAAAACCAAAGAATTAACACTAACAAATATTGAAATCTTCATGTTACAAATGTTTCTTGCCACATGTTCAAATTTTTTATCTGGTCACAATGTTATCCTAATAAAGTTCAGATAGTTCCAAAGGATCTATTAGAGTCATAATTTGCCAAAATATTAATTTTTCGAAAGCCCAATATTGCTTTGTGTCTCATTTGAAACTGACTTAATCTATGACATTGATACTTTATTGTGAAAAAGAGAAAAAACCTTATTGCAAATTAGTGATGCAAACGGTATTTTTATTATGGATTGTGCGTGAGAAGAAGGAAGGTATGGAAAAATGATGCTCCTCACAACCTACGATGCCAAGGATCCACTTCCATCACTAGGTCTATGATATGCCCCCAGTTACAAAGAGGATCTAATTATTATGGGCGAAGCAAAAAGTGATAAAGGTTTATTATGAATGGCGAACCAACCTTAGGTAGATCAATGACAAGTCATGATGGGGATGGACAAATTTATCATGGATTGATAGGACGCGAGTGTGTGTAAAGTGAAAGGGTGATAATTATTTTTGAAGGAGGGAGGAGAAAAAGTCCCTACACATGACATTGGTAACCCAGTTTTCACCATGGTATTTGCCTAGGACACCACTGAAGTGGTTTCACCATTGGACAAATTTATTTTTCTTAATTTTTTTGATTTTTCATTTTTTTTGTGCCAAACAAGATGCTTGCTTGCCAAGTTTTCATCAAAGTGACATTTTTTTACTTTTATGCTTTTTTAATATTTTTAAATTGTTTGGGTATTTTTTATAGGGTTCTCTAAAAAGCAATGTGTAGAACCTGCAAAGGTGCATGTTGTTGATAGGATCATCCAAAGGTTCTTCATCAGGTTTTGATAACTGATATGCACCTGAGCCATAGATTGTTGTGATGATGTAAGGTCCAAGCCAATTTGGTTAAAACTTACCCGTTTTTCTCTATCCTATCAATTTTTGGGGTTTCTCTAAGGACCAAGTCACCCACCTCAAATGTGAAAGATTTCACCTTATGATTGTAATTATTGTGTGTACAAATATGTGACAATAAATAGCATAAATGACACACCAATAAAACATTATATCAAGGAAATGTTAATAATAAACAAATTCAAAAGACAATTCCTCAATGTCATCTCATTGTTTTCTATCTCCAAGGATTTCTCAAGTCATGGTTGCTCTCAGATCATTGAGAACTTGACTTTCAAAATGACAACCTAAAGAATGAGTGTTATGATAATGATCTATATGATATGCAATTAAGATCTATGAGATAATAATATTAATGTTGCTATAATTGATCTATGATAATGGAAATGTCATGCTATTGATAATGAGAATGTTATACTAATATAAGTAATAGCTAATGATAATGATTTTATGATATAAAATGCTTCTAAAATGCTTGTGTGTGAGAGAGACTTTCAACTCGTGAGAGAGACTTCTGAGGAATCCGATAATGAAGGAATGCGACCTATTTACAGAGGAAATGGAAAAATGAAGGGTTGTGATTCAATTGATGGAGAAAGGGTTAGGATTGCCTGAGGAAGTGGTGATCCTCCATCCATGTGCTCCTCTTCAAGCCAATCACATGTTGACAAGTGTCAACAAGGGAAAGCTTGAGAGGAGAGGGATATAGCATTAAATTCTTGAAGAGACATGATAGTTACCATGGATGGTTGGGTTAAGGTTAGGTTAATGGATAAAGCATTTATCCAAGTTGTAAAGGAATGTGCAAGGGTTAAAGGGTTAGATTGGTCAAAGCATTAAATTCTTGAAGAGACTTGAGGGTTACCATGGATGGTTTGGTTAAAGGATATGTCTCTAACCAAGGGTCAAAGGTGGGTTATCTTGTTGAAGGGAGAAGGCCTTCAAGGCTTTGTAAGAGCCTTAAATGTTTTGAGAAGTGACTCTTCTCTAATCCCTTAGTTTAGGAACATGTGCAAACACTTAGAGGGGGATTAGGCTAATAATAAGGGTTTAGACATGATTAGGAGAAGAGTTAGTATGCAACTTGCATTTTCTAGAAAGTGAAAGTGGGTGAGGAATTTAGGAGTTTTTAAATAAATAAATATTTATTTAAGTATGAGAGGGGAATTTAATTAAACAAATATGATTTATTTAGTTAATTAAATGTTTGAATTTGGTTAAGTGAATTAAATTGAATAATTTATTTAATTAATTGAAGAAAAGGGTTTGGCTGAATTAATTAAATATGAATTTAATTAATAGTTGAAAAAAGATTGAATATTAATTAAATGTGAATTTAATTAATAGTTGGATGAATGATGATGATGAGGATGAGGATGAGGATGAAGATGAGGATGATGATGATGATGATGATGATGATGATGATGATGATGATGATGATGATGATGATGATGAGGAGGAGGAGGAGGAGGAGGAGGAGGAGGAGGAGGAGGAGGAGGAGGAGGAGGATGAGGATGAGGATGATGGTGAGGGTGGTGGTGGTGGTAGTGGTGGTGGTGGTGGTGGTGGTGGTGAGGGTGAGGGTGAGGGTGAGGGTGGAGGTGCTAGCAGTTCCACGTAAGGCTTGGATGTCAGAGTACCTTAGAGGAGGAGATTTGGGATCCCTCCTACACATCAGATAGGCATTGGAGGAGTTTCTAAGCAAGATATAGGTATAACACGTGTTGTCAGTTAGGCTCCAGCACAAGCACAGACAGGATAGAGGCAGGTGTAGATTAGAGTGCCTACCCATCAATAGTAGTCTCAAATAGCTTCTTTATAGACTATGGTAAAAAGATTGCAGGGACAACTCAGATAAGTATAGGGGCAGTTAGCCCAGGCCCAAGGACAGATTGCCTCTCTGATTGCAAAGAGGGATACCACCATTGTAGAGAGATATGCCGCTACTAAGAGATATAGGTGTGTCAAGGCCTTTGCTGATAGATTAGAGGTAGTTGCTACAAGGACCATCATGGGTGACACTATTAGAGAGATCTATTAGTCAGGAAAGGAGATTGAGTACTATCAGTGTTTATATTATGAGTTCATTCATGTTGATCAATGTGAGCCAAGTTATGCGTAGGTCTCAGGCACTAGGTCAAGATGCAGTCGGTCATGGACTGAGAGCAAAGGTGTTACCGAGCCACTCTGCAGAGATCCGTGAGCTGGAGATCCAAGTGCAAGGCCATCAAGTAGTGTAGGCACTATTGGTGGTGCAGTAACAAGTACAAGTGCAGTGAGGCCCTCAGCATCCAGGGAGAGCACAACCTAGTTCCCATGTGCCACACTTGATATACTGACATTTTGATGTATACATTGATTCGATCGAGGACTATGATTCCTACCATTTTTTAATGTATCTCTTATATGTATGTGATACCATTGTACACTTGACATTGATTCTTTTTTAGATTATATGAGATGCGGAAACAATTTTTGATCTATATGGTGCCTATATGATTCATGATGCGAAGTTTTTATGTCTTGTCTATATGATGGATGAATGCATTTGATTTTTTTTCTATATGGTCTAGATGTCTACATGATTTATTCTATGATGATGGATGTGATGTCTATTTTGAGATACTTAATATGTGTATGTGATGTTGATGTGTATGATAGATGGATGCAATGATGAAATTCATGTGTATAATAATTCTCTATGATACTATTTGATTATGCTTATGTGATGGTGCACATTATTTATGATGATGTGATGTATGGATTAATGATTACGTGATGTGATGCACTATTATTAGTTAATGTATGCAAGGATGATGTGAAAATGTGCTTTTATGATATGAATGAATGCACGTGCCACTAAATGAGATGTCATTGATGAATGTAAAGGAAAATGCTATTAAATTTAACTGATATGAATGAATGTACTTATTTTAAATGTAATTAGATGGAATGATAATGAATGCAAATAAATGCAATGATGTGAATGATAATTTTTTTTTTATGTCAAGTGTACTTAATCTTTTAATAGGAGAGATAAAATCATGTCAAATTTGTCACCCTCCTGCAAGGCATTCCTAGAATGATTATGAAAGATCTAATATGAATACAATCTATCTTTATCATGCAAGCCTATTTATGCAATGTTGTCATTCTCTCGATCAATTTGTTGTGCTTTGTTTATCATCACTGATCTTTTAAAATGTTGGAAGTTAGTACAAACATCGATGGTATAATTGAACAATGATGACTTGAGTACAACTTACATGGATTTTGATATTGCTAGACGACACATCATAATTTAAACCAAGATGACCTAAGTGTTTCTTGCGCCTAAAATAGACAATAGTTGAACTTATTTTCTTATGAAAATCTGAAATATCCTCAATGATATGTTACCAATCATGTCCTGCAACAAACTTGCATAGTACTAATGATCCACTCACAGATAGTAGATAAAGAAAATATCACTCTCCTTCTTCACTTCTCTAGTTCAAGACCTCCTTGAATCACTTAGGAGATTTGATAAAAAAAATAAAGATACAAAAGTCAAACCCTCATGCCAAAGTAATCAAATCATGATTCAGAATAAATTATCCATTGAGTTTTGTTTTACCTATCATGATGTTGAGTTTGATAGTTGGTTTCAAAAATTGTCATATATGGTCAACATTGAGTATTCTTTGTGATCTTTACTTTTTATGTATTGTCTTACCGCTATCCGTCTATTTTTTTAAGCTCAAAGTGGATTTCCCCCACTAACTTTAGGATTTTACCCCCAGTCTAGAAACAAACCTTTATTATGGATAGATACGATGATCACCAAGCCATGGTGAGACATTACTGCAATGTCTGAGGTGTACATGAGGCTTTTTATTGTAGATGTGGATAATGATAGCGAAAATTAGATGCATGACATACTAACAAATAGATGGAAGAGTTGATCTATCACAAATAGTGTCTGTTGTAAGGTTTTCACTACTTCCTTGTATTACACCTTTTTTTTATTTTTATGATTTCTTTGTATTTTCTTCCTTTTTCTGTATTTTCTTTTTTTTCGTGCATTAGATGACTCAGGTGTAGAAATTTTTGAGATGGATATTTTTGATAGGCTTGTCAAATAGGTCTTATTATGGTGTAGATAGCTGATATACCCCATAACCATATGTTGATATGATGACGAACAGACCTAGCCAGTTTGGTTCAAATTTTCCCTTGTTTTCTCGATCCTGTTGATTGTGGGGATTCTCTTTTAGTACCAAGTCACCAACCTGAAACGTTATTGGCCTCACTTTATGGTTGTAGCTTATGAACATCCATTATTGATATGCTTTTAGATGATCAAAAGCATGCTGACAACGTTCATCTAGTAACTCCAGCTCTTGTACTCTGGATACACGGTATTCCTCATCTGGGATGAGTCCTTTCAATGATACTCTGAGTGAAAGTAGCTCGACCTCAATGGGTAAAATGGCTTCCATACACAAGTGCATAGGGTGTGGCTCTAGTAGGGGTGTAGATGCTAGTTTGATATTGCAGGGTTTAATTAGATATACCAATCACAGCCAGCATCATTCATAGTTTTCTTTAGGATTTTCAAAATGGTTTTGTTTGAAGTTTCTTCTTGGCCATTCCCTTGGGGATAATAAGGTATGGAAAAGCGATGTTGGATGTGAAATCTTTCACAAATTTCTTGCATATCTTGGTTCTTAAAGGGTCTACCATTGTTAGTGACAATAGAACTAGGAATGCCATATCGATAGATAATGTAGTTCAAAATGAAGGAGGATATTTGTTTACCGATGACGGTGGTTAATGAAACAACTTTGATCCACTTTGTGAAATGCTCAATGGCTATGATTATGAATTTGTGTCCATTTGAGGAGGAGGGATGGATCTTATCCATGAGGTTGAATCTCCATTGACAAAATAGCCGTGATGTCATCGACGGTTGTAGCTCCTTTACTAGTGCATATATAAAATTTTCATGGATTTGACATTTCTCGTACTTTCTAGCAAATTGATAGGATTCCTTTTCCATGTTTGGCCAATAGTATACCATTTTTAGAAGTTTCTTGGCTAGAGTAGGACCACTTGAATGTGTACCACAAAAATCTTTGTGAGATTCTTGCAAGGTAGTTTCAGATTCATCACTTTCAACA